>NC_083331.1:25316682-25656249 GCF_963455315.2 Globicephala melas
GTTGTTTGGGTCTATAGTCAGGAGTAAGAAAGAGCACAAACAAGCCAGTCTTGCTCTTTTTTTCTTCCCAATCTCTCCAGCTACAGTAAATCAGATTGCCTGACAATTTTTTGTGTGTGCTGCATCTGAATCTAATGCCCTCAACCTAGAAATTTCCATTATATCACTCAGCGTATGGCAAAAGCAATAAGCTTCTCTGATTAGTGAGGCTGAAAAGCAGAAATGAATCACCGCGCCTTTGAATTCTAGAACATGGGTCTGGGATGAGCAAATGCAGGAGGTCGGCCAAAACACAACCCCAGGGACTCAATCCTTAAATGATTTAAAATCGACATAAGCCTGGAGACTTTTCCTGAAAAAATATCCCCATTTAATAGGCAATAAGGAGAGTGGTGAGGTGGTAGGGCTAAGGAAAAGGCTGGGAAGACACCTGCTTCTGAAGATCATTTGCTCAGTTTCCCTCCCTGTAAGATGGAGCCACTCATCATGATCTGCTCTCAGGGGGCTGTCAGTGTGAGCAGCGTATTTTAGAAAATGGCTTAGAAAATACCTTACAACAAGTTAAAGGCAACTTCACAGGGACAAGCCTTGGGCTTTATACCATACAAGGAGAAAATAACAGAGCTAGTTTCCCAGATCAGCTAAGTTTACAACCAGGAAAGCAGGAATTACTGTGGCTCTTCTCAGAAAATGGGAAGGAATGCAGGGGCTCTTATAAGCCAACTGGAATAAAAGCTAGCATGCTCAACTTTCTATCATTTGAGGATCAGGTAGAGCAGGAGAGAATGTTAAGAACATCTGGAGAGTGGGAGAAAGGGCATATCGAGGAATTTGCATAAACTAATAACAAATAGGCTTAGAAGGACGCTTAAAGGTTACCTCATCTAATCCCCAAATCAGATCCCCTACCTGCTCATTCCATCAGCTGATTGTCACGTCCTTGCATGAAAGTTTCCAGTGACAAGGATTTACTGTTTCTTGAAGTAGCCCTTCTTAGTTCTGCATATCTTGCATCATTATAGATTGTTTACCAAATTTCCTTCATGAAGCATTATTGCAATGAGTCTCCTTATCTCCTAAACCATCCTCTTTGAATATGCCCATTGGTCTGGGTCCCTGATGAGGTGTGTCACTCAGTGCTCCAAAGAGAGCCTAACCACCTGTGAGCAGCCTTGAACTGCTATCAGCTGACTTCTTCACTTCCCCTTTTGCCTCACCCCTCACCTTCCCACCTGTGTGCTGTGAGGGGGGAGAGTGGGAGGATGGAGGCAGGGAACATGGTGTTGATGATGGCTTGGTAGATGAGACATGGCCTTGCCTTTTTAGCTTTAACCTCCACACTCACCATTTTACCTTCTCTCTAAAGGGGTTGTATGCCTGCTTTCTGTGTTTGTGACAATTGTAGAGCTGAACGTTCTGCAGACGCTGGTTGACAATTATATTCTAGAGCTGAAATTCTCCCGGGTGAAATCTGACAGTCACAGCAGGTCAGAAGGTATGTCTTGGCTCAACACTGCATAGTTTCTATAGTGCAGTGGTTCTGCAGGGTGGTCCTTGGGCCAGTGGCATTAGAACTTATTAGAAAAGGGAATATGTTAGAAATGCAAACTATAGGACCTCACCCCAATCCTGTTGTGTCAGATACTTCTGGGCTGCAGCCCAGCGCTCTGCTTTAACAAACCCTCCAGGTGGTTCTGATTTGAAATCAACAAATAGAGGGGATACTATTGGCGCCTCGTCCACATGCACCCATATAGACTGTGCACTCATTCCTAGCTACCATACTGGCTGCCAAAGGCTTGTGATGGGTCCCTTCTTGCGAGAATTGCCCTCAGCCTACCAGGAGCCTCCTTGCCATGGGAGGTGATGCAATGTACCCCCTTTCTTATCCAGAAACCAATGACTGACATAGGGTAGGAAAGCCTGGCCCATTGCCTCCAGAGAGAACCACTTTGTGCTCCAAAGCTCAGGTGGGACCAGGCTGAAACTGAGACCATGACTGTGTTGAGCTTTCATTCCCTGCGGTCTCCAGCTGCCTTCTCTCCTCTTCTGAGAGCAATTTCTCAATAAATGATCTTCAAAAGACACTGATAAAAGAAATCAAAGATGACACAAACAGATGGAGAGATATACCATGTTCTTGGAGTGGAAGAATCAATATTGTGAAAATGACTATACTACCCAAAGCAATCTACAGATTCAATGCAATCCCTATCAAATTACCAATGGCAATTTTTACAGAACTAGAACAAAATATCTTAAAATTTGTATGGAGACACAAAAGACCCAAAATAGCCAAAGCAATCTTGAGGGAAAAAAAATCAGAGCTGGAGGAATCAAGCTCCCTGACTTCAGACTATACTACAAAACTACAGTAATCAAGACAGTATGGTACTGGCACAAAAACAGAAATATAGATCAATGGAAGAGGATAGAAAGCCCAGAGATAAACACACGCACCTATAGTCAACTAATCTATGACAAAGGAGGCAAGAATATACAATGGAGAAAAGACAATCTCCTCAATAAGTGGTGCTGGGAAAACTGGGCAGCTACATGTAACAGAATCACATTAGAATACTACCTAACACCATACACAAAAATAAACTCAAAATGGATTAAAGACCTAAATGTAAGACCAGACACTATAAAACTCTTAGAGGAAAACATAGGAAGAACACTCTTTCACATAAATCACAGCAAGATCATTTTTGACCCACCTTCTAGAGTAATGGAAATAAAACCAAAAATAAACAAATGGGACCTCATGAAACTTAAAAGCTTTTGCACAGCAAAGGAAACTACAAACAAGACAAAAAGACAGCTCTCAGAGTGGAAGAAAATATTTGCAAATGAATCAATGGACAAAGGATTAGTCTTCAAAATATAAAAACAACTCATGCAGCTCAATATTAAAAAACCAAACAACCCAATCAAAAAATGGGCAGAAGACCTAAATAGACATACAGATGGCCAAGAGGCACATGAAAAGCTGCTCAACATCACTAATTATTAGAGAAATGGAAATCAAAACTACAAAGAGGTATCACCTCACACCGATTAGAATGGGCATCATCAGAAAATCTACAAAAAACAAATTCTGGAGAGGGTGTGGAGAAAAAGGAACCCTCTTGCACCGTTGGTGGGAATGTAAATTGATACAGTCACTATGGAGAACAGTATGGAGGTTCTTTAAAAAACTAAAAATAGAATTACCATATGACCCAGCAATCCCACTACTGGGCATATACCCAGAGAAAACCATAATTCAAAAAAAGAACATGCACCCCAATGTTCATTGCAGCACTGTTTACAATAGCCAGGACATGGAAGCAACCTAAATGCCCATTGACAGATGAATGGATAAAGAAGATGTGGCACATATATACATTGGAATATTACTCAGCCATAAAAAGGAACAAAACTGGGTCATTTGTAGAGATGTGGATGGACCTAGAGACTGTCATACAGAGTGAAGTAAGTCAGAAAAAGAAAAATAAGTATTGTATATTAACACATATATGTGGAATCTAGAAAAATTGTACAGATGAACCAGTTTTCAAGGCAGAAATTGTGACACAGATGTAGAGAACAAACGTATGGACACCAAGGGGGGAAAGCCAGGCGTGGGGGGCGGGTGGTGGTGGTGGGATGAATTGGGAGATTGGGATTAACATATATACACCAATATGTATAAAATAGATAACTAGGGCTTCCCTGGTGGCGCAGTGGTTGAGAGTCCGCCTGCCGATGCGGGCGGTCCGGGTTCGTGCCCCGGTCCGGGAGGATCCCACATGCCGCGCAGAGCGGCTGGGCCCGTGAGCCATGGCTGCTGAGCCTGCGCGTCCGGAGCCTGTGCTCCGCGACGGGAGAGGCCACAACAGTGAGAGGCCCGCGTACCGCAAAAAAAAAAAAAAAAAAAAAAAAAAATAGATAACTAATAAAAACCTGCTGTATAAAAAATTAAATGAAATGAAATTAAAAAAATAAAAGAATCCCTGACTCAGGCTGTGCTGCTCAGAAACTTAACCACCCAAGTGAGTTAAGACAATCACCCAAGTAAAAGGAAGAATTGAAGGATTTATGAAGAATTAAGAGTCCCATATGGGTACCTAAAAATATCTAGATAATTAGTAGAATGTGATTTTTACTAGCTTTTGGGTGTAAACATAGCCTGGGAGATGTTCCACCACAAGCATAGGGAGGAAAGCCAGGGACAGAGTGGTCCAAGGACAGAGTGGTGACACTGAATTTCTTTAACGCAGGAAGACGGCTGACCCAGTGCTTAGCCTTCTTGCTGTACTTCATGAGTTTGTTCTCGCACTCCGGTGAGGCTGGTGGTGAAGTGCTTTTGGCAGATAAGCAGAATGGATCACAAGGAGGTTAAGTGATGACAGAAAGTCAGTTGCTGAATAAAATTGAGATTCCATTCCCAGACAGGTATCTACCACCACCAACAGCTCAGTCCTTCTGATGATCTAGTGACATTCATTTGGAGCAAATCCTCACCCCTCAACAACTACTTTCCTAGAATTGATAGGGAGAAAATTTGGCGAACTAGACAGGCTCAATAAAATAAGAGATTAATATCTAACATTTAGCGTAATAAGCGATTTGATGCCTTTATCAAACTTCGCTGTTTGCTGTGTTTGCCTGGAACAAAGTGGAGATTTGACAATTATCTGGATTATTTGAGCCATGTGGCTTCAGGTACCAACTTCTGGGAATCTCTTGAGTTGGGTCTGAAGAGATGCTGCTGTGCTGAAACTAGAAGTTGGGGCGGGCCTCTCCTTCAATAATTAAGGTGACTTATATGGTCAGGGCTTGTGCAGCTTCTGAATCCTCTAAGCACTAAGCTGGTTAGATAAGACGCTGAATCTCTCGGTCACCTCTGATTCTGATTCTGGAGGCAGATTTAGCACAGTCCCCCTGTAGGGAAGTCTGCTGACTTGTAGATGCAGAGTCTCTTGGTTGTGGTGTGTAACCATGACCTTTTGTACTTGGCTCAGTGAATCATTCCACTCAGCAAGTGCCTTTATTGAATCTTTCTTAGGGACCAGCCAGTGATCCAGGTGCTGGGGATGGAGAGATGAAAGACACAGACAGACCTTGATTTCATGGGCCAGGAGTGGGGAGATAGGTAGGTGAGGCTACGTGCTGAGGAAGTGCTGAGGAAGCACACAAGTCACTGTGCCTTGTCTGGCTGCTGGCTGGGAGAGGGGCTGACGTGATTCTTGAATAATTTTGATGGATAAGAAAAAGAGCCAGAAAAGAGAAAGGATGGAGTGGGGAGAAGAGAAGAGGAACTAGAATGTCATCCTAGGCAAATGGACCAGGAAGGAAAGGTGAAACACAAGTAGATCCTTCTGGCTGGAGTTCCAGGTGGATGCTGGGGAGTAGGGGGACCAGTACCCAGTCTGGGGAAGGAGGAAGGGACCAGAGGACTGAGGGCCTGAGATGCCATGGACAACCCTGCAGACTTTATCCTAGAGGTGATGGAAAGTCATGAGGGTATTAATCAGATGAGTGACAAAATCAGATTTTAGAAAAGGTCTTTATGGCAGCAGCGTGGAGGATGGAGTGAAGGGAAACAGGTAGTGAATCCAGGGAGAGCAGATGGGAGACTCATGCTGGAACCCAGGAAAGAAACAATGAGAGTTCATATAAAGCAGGATGTCTTATTCTGTATCAGAAAGATCTTTTTAAAATCCAAGCTCCTCCTAATAGGAGCTTGTGTGATCTATGACAAGTTACCATACCCCTCCAAGTCTCGCTTTCCCCATATGTAAAATGGTTTAATCAGCACTTACCTCATAAGGTTGTGAGGATTAACTGTAAAGTTCTTGGTGCAGTGCCTAAAATGCAGTAATCGCTAAAAACTGGTGTCCTTATTCTTGTTCTTATGCATCCATCCTGATTTAGATAGTCTCCCTAAAAGCGGTTACTAAAACAAAGGCTTGGGTGCAGGAAGTTTATTTCAGAGCAGATCCCAGGAAGTACAAGTGACAGAGTGGGGAAAGTGAGACAGGGCAGGGGGACAGCCAGTGAAGGGCGTCTGGCTGAGTAGGATGCTGCTGTGAGCAACTGGGGTTCAAGTTCACTTGAGACCCTCAGGGGAACTGTGTAGAATACAGCTCAGAGTTTTCCTCCCAAGGGATGGGAAAGCTGGCATATTTATCCACCAATGCCTGTCCCTAATGGGATGAGGGACAGTTCTTAAACCCCCAGTGTTTCCAGACTGCCCTATGTACAAGCTGACCAAGCTTCTGTGGCCCCAACACTGGTGGACCCCCAAGCTCTCAGCAAGTCTCAAGCTGCAGAGGCAGATCAGACATCTGCCTCTGGAGACAGTCATAGGGCAACCAGAAGCATCCACTACAGCAGAAGTGAATGCAGAGGGCAGCAGTGGGGGTGGAGTGAAAGGACAATTAAACAATATTTAGGAAATGGAATCAACAGACCTTGGTGAGTGGAAGGAAGAAATTCGATGGCATCTTAAAATGACTTTAGTATTTGGGGTTTGGTCTGAAAACTGCAGAGTTTAAAACAGTTGCCAGAGGGGTAGTTTTTTGGTAATGATGCCAGGGAAGGAGGATGATTTTGATTCGGACATGTCAAGTCCGAGGTGTCCGTGATCTAGCCAAGTGTCATACTGGGTTGGAAAATGGAATTTTCTTAATTCCCCATTAAACTATGCAGGCTTCACTTGGACTTGTTGGAATTTCTTAAGCAAGTTTTGAGGGAGCAAATCTCACACTCTGATAATGAGTGAAGATGTTTTCCGTCCTTGCTACAAGAGCACATTTAATCTGGTGGTTTAAGTGATGGCTTTTAAAACAGCCTGTTGTCTCTTTCTGCCTGCTCTTCTCTTATTAGGTGACTTTGAACCTGGTGGTGAATTCCACTGCAGATTATTTCCCCTGAAGAAACAGAATGATAAATACTCTCTTGAGTTATTGCATAGCTGTTGAAACCTAGACAGCATTTTCAAAACCCTTCTGAGTTGTTGCAAAGCACAGTGCCCCATCAGGTACTATATTACTTTGCTTCAGTTTGCCTTCAAAACTTACAGCATTTCCAATTATCTGTTGTTACTGAATTCAGTACTAAAGTGAATATGCTTATTTCTAAAATGGAATTTTTGGATGATAAAAACTTATATTTGCTGAGTGAGATAAACCAGATATTTAGCTAATTGTGGCATGGAACTCATCTTGATTATATATTTTTTTCTTTCCATGTGCATGTATATTTGTATGTGGAGACATGCATCCTGTTTTTGCTGTTTCAGAATGCACTTTTCAATAGATGTTGAAACCACTTACATTTTAATTTTCTGAAGTGGTTTCTTTGATGGATATTTTATTATAAGAAGTGTAGGACATCCAGGTCAATGGGGCCAGACATAAAAAAGTGAAATAGTTAAAGTCTGGCTCTAGTTTTCTCTTTCAAGGTGACCTCCCACTTCCCCAAGTGCCTTCCATGTCCCAGTGTTCACTGCAAAGGTGCCCCGGGGTTGTAGGCCTCCACCTCCAAAGACAGACTTGTGGCACCATCACAAACCCCTAAGGCTTGTGAGTTTGCTTGTGATGTTCATTTAACCATACTTGCTTGTAGAGTGTCGACTATATATGAGGCCCTGGTCTACACAGTGATAGTGAAAGAAGCAAAGAGAGCAAACCAGTGTCAGAACAAGGCCAGAAATCCTGAGTCTGTTTCATCTTCCTTAGTGGGTGGGGCTGCACTGATAGAGACTGGCTCCAAAGGAAGGCAAGGAAAGAGGAAGATAGAATGTATTACTGTAGGCCAGGCGTGGTCCTAAGTATTCTGCATATATATTATCTCATTTAATTTAATAAAGCAATATATTTTCTTAAAAATATGCTTGAGAATCAACACTTCTCAAGAAAAGCAGAGAGCTTCTTTCGTCTAGTTCCTGTTTCTCTGAGAGGTCCTATGGCTGACTCTGAGATGAGTCCCCTTCCCTCTTTTTTTTTTTTGTTTAAACAAACGATTTTAAGGACTGAATTATGTTTTGATTTTTTTTAAAGTTCCAAGCAAAATCGGGCCTTTTAATGGTCATTTCTTTAAGGGAAAAATAGGACAGTGAAGTCATGGTGATTTTGATAACTGAATTTTGGGGACAATGAAATAGTTAACACAGCACAAAATAAAATAATGACAATGACATTATTTTACTTTTGAAGGACAAGAGCCGGCAAACACTTTCAGAGATTGGATGCTTTCAGGCTGCCATTGCAGGATTATTCATTTTTCTGCTTTGCATTGGATGAGATTGGCTCAAGAATAAAGCTTTGGATGTTAGAATAGGAGGTCTAGCTGGGGTCTCTCCACTGGGGCTTGGTCATCACGGTTCTGTAGCTGTCCGGTAACCTGGCCATATCCAACATTTTCTTCCAGAACCTGAAGTCTGTTTGGGCTCTCTGAGCTCATAAAGCTCACGTGCAGCTCAGCTGCCTTCAGAAACCGCTGAACTTTGCACAGGCCACGGGTGGCGAAGCACTCGTGTGTGCCCACCCTGCTGTTCAGCTTGGGGCCACCACTGGTTTCAATTATGAATTCAACAGGCAGCTTCGAGGGCTCCTCTATTCATTACAGAGCTTCGCTCTCCATAATCATAATAAAGGAACACAGGCACTTCACAAATATAAAGTGCTAAACAATAATCAGTCAGTAAAGGCGATGCGTTGGGACTTTTCTACTTAACTCTTTGTTTCTTTCAAGTTAAAAAGAAAACAAAATCATTGCTTATTTTATTTTCTTGCCTTGAGTAATCTGGGTTAAATCTCATCCTGGCCACTTACCAGCTGTGTGACTTTTGGGCATTTTACCTAAACTCTCTGTGTCCCAGTTTCCTTATCTGTAAAATGGAAATAATGATAGTTCCCATCTCATGGGGGTTATTTGAGGAATAAATGAGATAATTCATGCAGAATATCTTTGTAAGGAGCTCCGCTCATATAAAAACTTGTTCAGTAAATGTTAGCTCTCATTATTATTATTTTAATTTCAAATAAAATGAAATTTTATTTCATTTTATAACAGGTCTTTTGAGTGTTTTTTTTTAAAAAAAACTTCCATTACGCACATTTTCACACACAAACACACAAATAGATTGGTATAATCTTCTCCACTCACACACACACACGTACCAATGTTAGCATTGACCATGATCAATATATCTTTCAATCTCATTTCATATAGTCTCATGTTTTCTTCTAGAATATTTTAAAACACATCTCAAGCATCATGTCTTTTCACCCATAAGTTTGAGTCTCTTTTTGATATTAAAATCCTTAATATTTAAGGTAAGAGCTTCTTGGGACTATATCTTCTTAACCTTAAACCCCAGACCCTAGAGGAGTTACTGCAGTTAGGAAACGCTTTACAGATGTTGGTTTAATTAGTGAATGAACAGTCCAAACTCAGCTTTCCTCCACTTTTTGGTAGATGCGCCATAAATATTTGTTGAGTAAATAAATGAGGGCAGGAATTTTATAGAGTGCCTGATGTATATGCACATGTTTTACAAAAGCAACAAATATTTTTAATACTTGGATGAGACTCCAATACTTGAAATCCCACAGGTTTACTGTTGCTGTGAACGTTAATAATGCCCAAATAATTAGCACTTGAAGAAGGTTTAATTCTGGTACTCAGATTTTTTGTGAATGCCTGACTGTCCGTAAGTCCACAAAAAGCAATTAGCAGATTCTTCAAACACATGACAAATCCTTTATTACTCTGCTTTTAAGTGACATGGTTTACAGAAAACCACATGTAATTAAATAACATTGAACTTGAAATCTACCACAGACTCAAGATATACAAGTTATACTTGGCAAGGCAAAACTTCTCTAACACTAGGTTGTTTCGGGTGAAAGATAAATTTCCATTAAGTAATTCCAACATGTTTTGTTTTTTTGTCTTACAGACAGTTCCTTTGGCAATAACTTCCACTTTAGCTTTTATTATATAAAAATATAACAAAATTTCATTATATACAAACATTACATTACACCATGTACAGGTTAAAAACACTAAGAAAATGGCAAGCCACAAGGGAAATTAAAGTCAATAGCATGATAAGAATTAAATACTGCACACATTTCATAAAAATTACATTAACTACATTTTTGTTTGCAAATACCAAACAGTACCAATGTGATTGGAAATAGCTTCCAACAACTTCATTTTAAGGCACATCTTGCATATTTCTATATACAACACTGAAACCGGTCAATAACTTAGGGGCTTCTTGGAGTGACCTGTATATGCGTGACAACATGCAGCATGGGATTACACATTTTCATTGTCTTCCTTCTTTGGGGACAGGTACCTGCCAGGGGAGGACTCATAGAGGGGTACCCCAATCTCCTGCAAGTCTGGGAGCCTCCCTGGACGAGGAGGGGAGAGCAGAGTGACTGTCCTGTCATAGTCTCTGTGTAGCACTTTCTCATAGACGCTCTGCAGCCCCACTGTCTTGGGCAGCTGGGCCTGGTAGTAATTGTCCCTACGCAGAGGATCCCGGGGCAGGGACGTGCTCTTACAGAAGGTCGACATCTGGGCTGGGGGGTGAGTGGAAGCATGTGTGCTGGGCCCTCCAGCGCAGGAGGGGCTCCAGCAGCGGTCAGAGTGGCCCAGGATCTTACACTCCGCGGTGCACGCCCACAGTCCTAACATAAAAGAGAAAGGAAGAGGGCACGATGATTACTGAGATTACACGCACTGTGCCTCCATCTTCAAAGCGTCAGACAGGGTCAGGGCGGCTGAAAAGGAAAGCGTGTAAGAAGATGAACGCCCTGATTCCAGATCTGAAATGAATATTGGTTCCTACAAAGCCACTTTAATACGAAGTTGGCTCAGCTTTAGCTGGAAGCAAAAAAGAAAAAAAAATTGATAAGCAGAATTTCTCTTCTCAGAAAGCAACCTAACAGGATGGGAGTCTGGTTTATTTTAGGTGGTGGAGCTGCCTCGACTTGGCATTTTGAAATTCATGTTTGAGGCAGGCTGGAATCCAGAACTCAAGGACAGAAAAAAGTGAGAAAGAGGGAGGGGGTCCGGGAATGGAGATTGAGAAGAGAGGCTGTTGCAGAAACGGAGGGAGAGAAGAAAGGCTGAATTGGCAGGAAAGAGGAGTCCTCACCACTCTGCATGTGGTTGATGAGATCCTTCTTCAGAGCGTCCCCGCTGATGTCGGAATCGCTGTCGTTGAAATCACTGTCCCCTTTGCCGCTGTCTTTGCCGCTGAACTTCTCCGCTTCTCGGCCGGAGATGGTGTTGAAAGAATGTCCTTTCCAGACAGCCACAGGGGGCGCCGGCTCCTTTCCGAAACCAGGGGAGGCGCCGTAGGGCTGCAGCAGGGAATGGGGAAAGCAAGCAGGGGTGAGGGTTGGACAAGAAACAAAAACACAAGGGCGACAGGTTAGGCCTCTCCCACGCACGCATACCCAGACCCCTCCAGTCCCTTCCCCCAGCCTGTCCGCGGAGCACCGAGCGGGGCGCCCAGCCGAAGGAAGGCCTCACCTCGGCGTGCGCGCCGCGGAGCCGCTGCTGCCCCTCGAAGTGACAGGAGCTTTCCCCGGTGGCACTGCCGCCCTCCGAGCCCGGCACTTCGGCCGCGGCGACCGCGGGCGGGGGCGCGTCGGCCGCGGGGCTGCCAAAGGGCGCTTTGCCGCTGCCAGGGAAGGTGAGCACGTCGAACATGTTGGGCCTGGGCCCGGCTCCCCGGGCGGCCTCCTCCGGGGAGCCGGGAGCCGAGGCTCCGCCGCCCGCCGCCCCGGGCCGCTCTTCCCGGCGGGGCCCCCCTTTGCGCACCTCCTTCTTGCGGCGGTTGCAGGTGGTGGCGATGGCGATGATGGCGGCCAGAAGCAGCGTGCAGCTCCCGGCCAGCACGATGATGACGATCAGCGGCGTGTCCCACTGTAGCGCCGGCCCCGACGTCGCGAGCCGAGAGCCGGGAGGGCGAGAGCGCTCCGAGTTCGCTGCACTGGCTGGCGACACCAGCCCGCGCCCGCCTCCTGCTGTCACCACGAAGCTGACAGCGGCGGTGGTGGAGAGCGGGGGCCGGCCGCCGTCGGATACGACCAGCAACGCCCGGAATACTCGGCCGGGCGGCTCCTGAGATAGGTCGCCGGTGAGCACGATCTCCCCCGTTCGGCTGCCGATAGCGAAGGCTTCTCGCGGCTCCTGCTGTAGCAGGTCGAATGCCAGCTCCCCGTTGGCACCCTCGTCTGCGTCCCGGGCCTGCACGCGCGCCACGGCCGTGTCCCTTGCCGTGCGCCCGGGGACCGCCACTTCCAGGGAGCCGTTGGCCGGTGCCGGGTGCACCAGGACCGGTGCGTGGTCGTTCTGGTCAAGCACTCGCACTTGCACCAGGGCACTGCTGGAGAGCTGAGGGGAGCCGCCGTCGCTCGCCTGGATGCGCACGTCGAGCTGGCGAAGCGTCTCATAGTCGAAGCTGCGCAGCGCGTAGATGGCCCCGGTAGCCGGGTCCACCGAGACATAGGTGGACACGGCGCCCCCAGCGCGGCCAACCTCGGCCTCCAGCAGCCGGTAGGTGACCTGGCCGTTGCGGCCCAGGTCCGGGTCCCTGGCGGCCACCGTGGCCAAGTAAGCCCCGGGCGGGTTATTCTCACGCACCGACACCTCGTAGACCGGCCGCGTGAAGAGCGGCTCGTTATCGTTCTCGTCGCTCACCCGCACCAGGTAGGGCCGTACGGTGCGCAGCGGGGGAGCGCCGCGGTCCTCGGCCACCAGGGTCAGGTTGTACTCGGCGATGCGCTCGCGATCCAGCGACCCCGCGGTCACCACCAGGTAGCTGCCCGCGTAGGCTGGCTGCAGTCGGAAGTGCTCGTGCCCATAGAGGGCGCAGCGCACCTGCCCGTTGGCTCCCGAGTCCCTGTCCGAGGTGCTGACCAGCGCCACCAGGCTCTCGCGTGCCGCCCCCTCTGGCACCAGAGAGATGGCTCCGGCCTCTGGCGTCCCGGGCCCGGTCGACGAGGTCGCGTCCGCACCCCCGAGAGCAGCGGCGGCGGCGGCGAAGGGCGAGGCGACAGGCGCGCCCGGGGCGGCCAGCGGGGTGATGGCGATGTCCGGCGCGTTGTCATTGACGTCGCGGATGCGCACGATGACCTTGCAGGTGGCGGCGCGGGGCCCGGGGCCGCGGTCCTGCGCCCGCACGTCCAGTTCGTAAGTGTCCTGGCGCTCGTAGTCCACGGGCCCGGCCAGGGTGAGGCGGCCCGAGCGCGGATCGAGGCGGAAGAGGCGGCGCGCCTCGGGCGGGGTACGGGAGCCGAAGGCGAACACCACGTCGCCGTTGGGGCCCTCGTCGGGGTCCGCCGCGTCCAGGTCGAGCAGTAGCGAGCCCACGGGCGCGTCCTCCGCCAGCTCCACCTCGGCCACGGCGCCCTGCGGGAAGGCCGGGCTGTGGTCGTTCGCGTCCAGCACGCGCACACTGAGGGCGGCCGTGGCGGAGCGCGGCGGGCGGCCTCCGTCCTGGGCCACCAACTCCAGGTTGTAGGCGGCCTGGCTCTCGCGGTCCAGCTCCTGCAGCAGCACCAGGTCGGCGCACTGGGCACCGTCCGCGCGCGTCTGCAGCTCCACGCGGAAGGGGCTGTGCGGCTCGGCCAGGCGCACGCTCTGCAGCCCATTGGCGCCCACGTCCTCGTCCACCGGCACCTCTAAGGGTATGCGCGTGCCCACGGCCGCGCCTTCGGACACCTCCACGGGGATCTGGGCCCGGGGAAAGCGCGGCGCGTGGTCATTGACGTCCCTCACCTCCACTTCAACGTGCACCAGCCGGAACTGCTCCTGCGAGAAGCTGACCACGTCGAAGGCCAGCACGCACTGCGGGGCCTGGCCGCACAGCCGCTCGCGGTCCAGGCCCGCGTCTCCGACGGTCAGCTGCCCGTCGCCCTCGCGCACTCGGATCAGCGAGCTGTTGAACTGCTTCATCAGGCGGAAGCTTGTGTCTCCGGACACTTTCATATGCAGGTCTTCAGCCAGGGTCCCGATGACCGTTCCGGGGGCATCCTCCTCGAAGGTGCTGTATCGCACTGTCTTGCTCTGGGCCACGGAGAGCACCCAGCAAAGGCTGAAGAGCTGCAGGGGGAAAAGGCAGGGGATTCCCCCGCGCCTCGCTGGACTCATGCCGCCAGCCCCGAGCGCTATTCCAAAAGGCTGAGGGAGCGATTCCTCTCTGGTTTGCAGGTCTGGGCGTGAGTCCCAGGGTCCCCAGAGCACGCTTTTTGCGAGGCGTGTGCGGGAGAGGTCTGCAGGCTGCAGCTTGGAGGTGCCGGCGGGCTCTGAGGACGCGTGGATGCCGCCCACGGCCCACACCTCTCCCTCGCCTTTTCTCGCTGGAGCTGCGCCGCCGAGCGCCGCCTCCGGTCTTATAGCAGCCGATATGCAAATCATCCGAACCGGGCAGCCAATGGCGGCCTGGCCCTCGCGCAGCTCCTACGCCAGCCTCCGACAATCCCTTTAGTGTGGAAAGGCTTAGAGAGGAAAACAAGAAATGAAAATTAGGAAATCTTTCCTTTGTTTCTTTAACTCCTTTTGCTTTTTTTCTTTCCTGTCAGCGCTCTGCCTGTAGAGGAGTTGGCACGGGTCGCCGGGCGTTAAAGGAGCGGACGGTTTTGTTAATTGTGCCCCTCCTGTGCTGGCTGCTTGAACTGACAGCCATCATATGGGATTTCGCCCCAGTGGCTCGGGACCCCGCGCTCACTCTCTGCGTTTTGCACTTCGGAGGCTTTGAAACCGCTCGCGGCCCCCTCTGCACAGACTTGCTCTGCCGGGTGAGGCTCAGTTCGCGTTCTTTCCCAGCTTCCCACGGCGCTCGGCAATAGCCTCTCGATTTAGGAGCCCGAAGGATAAGGGAAAATTGATTTTATTCAAATTTGTGTACGCAGTTGTGTTTTGCTCGTGTGACCCTGGTGATCAGAGCTGCCACTTCCCTTTCAGAAAAGAGCTCTGCGACGTGTTAGTATATATGTCATTGTCCAAATGGCTTTCTTAAGCCCTGGGCGCTAGCAGACAAGGGGGAAAAAAGTTCCAAATAGGATTTAGCATAAGCTTGAGGAGATTTGGAAAGGTTTCAAAGATCAGACTGTATCAAAGGCTTATGAAGCCCTCGTTAGTAGTGGAAATAGGATGGCGTGGCAGGCGATCCCATTGGAGGCCCCAATGTCTGTATTATTTAACTGTGACAAGCTAAGGGGAGAGAAAGTTGAACAGTTTCCACAGCGGAGTTGGGCTAACTTGAATATAATGAGCAAACGCCACATGTATCCATTATGTTCCTCTATTCATCCCCAATCACTACCATAGCTCTCTGGCTAAACGGTGATGGGCGCTGAATTCCACACAATACGCGGCTCGTATTAAAGTGCATTTAGAGAACTTTCCCTCCTGATGCCTTGTTCCGCCTATTTAGAGGATTTTCTTTCTGTTCTAATAGGGCCGCTCTGGGAAGCAATACTCATCCCGTTCCAGAAGAACAAAATCACAGCATGACGTTGAAACCTGGCACGAACCTGGGGGAACTTAACCATCTGCCTTGCCTACTAAAGTGTGGAGCTTCGGCATTGCCAGCTCTGGGCTGGGCGGGTCTCCCGGCTGGTCAGGCGTTGCGCTGCCCGCACAGGTATTCCTCCCTCCCCCTAGTATCCCTGAAGACCAGGGAGATGGGTCTCCAAACCCGAGCAAGACAGATTCTTACTGATTCTAATTGAAGAGATTTATTGAGCAGGCTATGCAAATACACACGAAGGAGGAGAGGTAAAAAAAATGTCACCCACAGCGAGTTTTTTCTTTTTTTAAGGCGATGGATTTGATAAGCAGACTGCATTTAGCAAATGTTCTTCTGAATCCTGATTATAGTTCTACTGTCAACACCCTATCTGTGTTTTCCTTTCCCTCAAACCCGAGGGGATGTGTCTGGGGTCTTTTCGGAAGAGTTACAGAAGTCCTCCCAGAGTAGGGAGACCAAGCAGGGAGCTGGGTGGGCAGTGAGGGTGGAGAAGGATGACAGAGGAGCTCTGGAGTTGCCAGAGGGCAAAAAATGCAGCCCAAACATCATAAGAGCTCTTATGAGACTGGGGAGGCGGGATGCGCTAGACTGCTGATAGTTGGGGGCTTCCTCAGAGCGATCTGGCCTCTCGGTTCCCTTCCCTGCCTCCTCCACCTCGTGGGCCTGGTAATGCTCAAAGTAAAGAGGCCAGGCACAGCGGACGCGCTGGAACGTGGAAAGGGCGACGCCCCCTACGGGAGCCCAATTCCCAGCTTTCTCTTCCACTTTTCCCCCCTCTCAACTGCCATTTAATAGCTTGGTCTCTCTTTCTGCTCCCGCCCAAGAGACATTTCTCGGAGAGTATGAGCAGCCGAAAGAACTTTCCGTCTTCCATCCGAGCCCGTAACACTCCCACCCCGGCGCGCTGGTGACCTTTGGCGCTCCCAGGTTCCTGCACTCGCTCCTCAACCCCGTGCGGGGCCAGCCCGGACGCGGACAGATTCCGAGCTCGGCAGTCGGACAGCGGCCTCCGCACTGCCGCTAGTGTAACCGCGAGAGTTCAGGTCGGTGTGCTGCCGCTGCCGAGCCCAGAACAGGGCAGGAGGAAGGATGGAGAGGGCGGTGGGGCCGGAGTCGCAGAGAAAGGATATTTTCAGCTGCCCCCGTGAGTAGACACTTGCGAAGAGCCCGCCCGCGAGTGGCTGGGAGACGCAAGTGCGTCCCCTGCGCCCCCGCGCCTCTTGGTTCTGGGCTGGATCGCTGGAGCCCAGCAGCGCGCTGTTGAAATTTGGGTTTTTGGCTTGGCGGGAGAATGGGAACTACCTAATATTTTTACTCAAAGCGCGTCCACGTCATCATGCTCATTTTCAAGACTGAAATAAACAAAGGAGTGCAGGTGGTGCGGTGGGGGAGGTGGGGGGAGCAGGCAAAAGCCAAGAGGAGGGAGGAGGGATCTGGCGCGGCTAGTAGCCCAAAGCATCTTATCCGCTGCCAGCTCCTCGGCCGCTCCAAGTGGCCGCGACAGCGGCGGCGCCGGGGAGCGCGGAGCGCAGAGCCCAGAGCAGGGAGTCAGGGAGTAGGGCGGCGAGCAACTGCCCTGGCTGGCGCGCGGAGGCCTTTCCGAGCCAGCCTAGCGGTGTGAAGGCACGTGAGCAGAAAGAGCTCCGGGCCTGCAGCCTCCAGATTATGGAAATACGATTTAAAATAGCGCACCAGCGCCTACAACAACTCCCTCGGGAAGCCAATTGTCCGAGGAGGCGGGGCCGGAGGCGGAGGGGGAAGGGATCGCCGCTCGCCCTCCCCCGGCGCTGATCCGGGCGCCACAAAGCCGCTCAAATCGACTTGTTATCATACCAAAGGCCCGGGTTGGCTCAAAGGAGCCCCTTTCTTTGGGTTTTAGCAACTTCGCCGGCAACTGTCTCGCAATCCTGAGAACAAACAGGGCCCCACAATGGCCCGCGTTTCCTCGGCATGCAAATGTTGCGGGCTCCGCAAAGCTGGGTTTCTGTTACCGAGCCTAATGCCCGCATTGTGAAACTCGCGTGCAGACCCCGAGATTGACACGGGCGTCACGTGACGGATTAGGGCTCCAGGAAAGTTTTCGAAGCAGCGACAATAGGGGGGCTCAGCCTGATCCGATATCTCCCACAGTTTAGCGGGAAAGAAAATCAGGATATATTCTCATACGTAATAGGATTATCTTTTCCATTAAAAGTTCTATACAGCATGCAATTTATTTTTAATTAGGATTATATCTACCACGAAAAGGACTTTGCTGGAAAGTGTAATTCTAAGGATGGATGGGGACAGGGGTTATTTGTTTCACCTTTTAACTTAAAAAAAAAAAAAAAAGCCAGGGCCCATCGTCTTTCCTCCAACAGGCTCACTCCACCGGATAAACCTTACAGGGAAGTTTGCAGCAAGTGGAAATCCAAGCAGAGAACAGAGGCAGCTCTTCAGAGGCACCCAGTTCATTCTTGTAACCAAAGCACACTTTGTAGATATCTCTTAGAATTACTAAGTCGCTGGGTTTTCTGGGGTTTGCTCTCTAGAAATGCAACCAAGCTCTTTTCTACACTCCAACTGCTTACTTCATATTTTAGAGAAAGATCCCCCGCCCCCATGTTGGTCTGTTAATACTGGCATAGTGACTTTTAAACGTTAATATCACACCGCAGAGCAACATCCTCTACAGCGCTGATCCAAACTCAGCAATCAGACAATGAGACAGTTTGGGGGTGAAGGTAACTGTTGTTTAAACTTTGATTTTGGATTGACCCCAGTGCCTGATGCTCAGAAACCCTGGACCATTTCCAGGTCCCGGGCCACCCATCCTTTTGTTTGTTCTGTGTGTCGGGATGCTCTGGGAAACCCACTTAACCTGAAAAGAAACAAAACACGGCTGTTGACTGCAGGCTCTGGAATCATCCTGCTTAGGTTCAATCTGAACATTACTATTGATTTGCTGGGTGACCGTGGGCAAGTTACTTGATCTCTCTGAATCTTAGCTGCTTTATCTGTAAAATGGGGTTAATAATAGTACCTTGTAAGATTGTCCTGAGGACTATGTAAGATAATATAGTATCAGCTGCTTAGGAAGCTCTGAATACTTGTTAGTTATCCTTTCCTTTTAAAGCACAGGGGGAAGAAAAGATCCAGGCCATATAATCTAAACGTCTTATTTTATAGGTGAGGGATTTGTTCAGAAAGAAAGAAAGAAAAACCCTCCCATTTCCTGTCTACATTGCTTTGGCTTCCTGCCTCCCACCCCTGCCCCCTTTCTGGAAATAATAATAGACATAGTGGTAGGTGTACAGATCCCAAAAGAAGGAGAAAATGGTCATGTGAGTGTTCAAGTAACTTTAACGCCCTCATGTCATTTCAGAATCTTTTGGTCCCTTGCTGTCTTATTGAGATCAGATGATGGCAAAAAGGAATTTTCAGTAAACTTTTTCACCACTCATTTCCACAAAAGCCACGTATCATGATTGAAACCACTTACAGATACAAATATTTAGTGGACAGTGACCCATAATTCTGGGGGAGCAGGAATATTCCAAAGGACTTTCCCTCGTAGGATGCCCAGGAGCATGAGGTAACCTCCTATGACTTACATGGAGCTGATGTGTAAAAAAATGTTTGAGCCTGTGCTTCCCCTCTGTGTTGGTCTCCTAGGGCTGCAATAACAAGTATTGCGGATTGCATGGTTTAAACAACAGAAAATTTTTTCTAACAGTTCTGGAGACTAGAAGTCCAAGATCAAGGTGCAGGTGGGATTGATTTCTCCTGAGGCCTCTCTCCTTGGCTTGCAGATCCTCACATGGCCTTTTCTTTGTGTGCACTTGGCCCTGGTATCTCTTCCTCTCCTTAAAGGGGACACCAGTCGTATTGGATTAGGGCCCCACCCTTATGACCTCATTTGACCTTAATCACCTCTCTAAAGGCCCAGTCTCCAAATACGATCACATCCTATGGTACTAGGAGTTAGGGTTTCAACATATGAATTTTGAGGGGAAACAGGTCACTTCATACACCCTCATTCTCTCAACAAACACTACTGAGAACTTACTAAGTGCCAGACTCTGTGGTGTGTGCTGTAGGAACAGAGATTAAAAACAAAAACAATGATCCATACTGATGTAAATAAATGGGAGAGAAGAGACAAATCTCTCATGCAAGAAGAATCCCAAACAGTTTATGCAGGTATTTTCCCTTCTAGGAGGGTGAGAAGCAGTCCCCATCCTTAGGGGTGAGCTGTGCATAGGGACTTCCTTCCTAAGAGGACAGCATGGAAAAGAGGGACTTTACATGGAGAAACCTGACAAACACTACCTCCACCACGTGATCAAGGTCAACATCAACAGCAATAGGTCATGTGCATCGTATGTACCCTTGATAAGATGTGATGAAAATGGCACTTTACCTCCAGAACACGGAACCCCAGTCTAATTATAAGAAAAACATCAGACAAACACAAATTGAAGGATATTCTACAAGATACCTGACGAGGACTCCTCAAAACTGTCAAGGTGATCGAAAGCAAGGAAAGTCTGAGAAGCTGTCCCACTTAAGAGAAACATGACAGGAGACATGACATCTACATGCAGTGGAGTGTCCTGGAACAAAAAGAAAATGACATTAGGGAAAAACCAAGGAAATCTGAATAAAGGATGGACTTTAAATAATAACAGTGTATCAATATGGTTCAGTAATTGTAACCACTGTACCATACTAACGTAAGATGTTAATAACAGGGGAAACTGGGTGTGGAGTTTAGGGGAACTCTTTGTACTATCATAGCCATTTTTCTGTAAATCTAAACTGTTCTAATATAAAGTTTATTAAAAAAAAGAAAACCAACCAAAGAAATGATAGACATTGCCGGCCAGCCCAGAAACAGGGGAGAGAGAAGAGGGAAGAGACAGAATCGGGCGTGAGAAGTGTGGCTGCTGATCACAGGTGCTGCCCGCAGTCCTTGGAGGGCGGACTGTGGTCACATGCAGGTGTGCACTCCCTGCCTGTCGAGCCCAGAGGAGGCAGGGGCTTGACTGTGCCGGGAACTGGAGATGCTCAGAGAAGGCTTCCAGGAGGAGGTGACATTTGGGCTGAGTTTTGAAGAATGAGTAGAAGTATTAGCTAAGGGGAAGGGGAAGGGGAGGTGGAGGGGTGGAGGTGAATGGGACCTTTCTTGCTCAAGGAACAGCAAACTCAGTGGCACGAAGGTCTGAGGGCTGGGGTGCAGGGGCCCATGAGGGGCTGGGGTAACGGCAGAGGGGTGAAGAAAGCCAGGACGGGTGTGTAGGTGCTTCGTACACCGCGTTAAGGAATTTCACTTTTATTCTTAAGGCAATGGGGAGCTGTTGAAGGACGTCACCCCTGATATCAGGGGGCTCACTAGAGTAAAGGGATGGGGAAAGAGGAGCAGGGAAGGGAGTTGGAGCAAAGAGCCTAACCTGGTAGACTTTGATCTGGGAGGAAGGTGAGGGGCCACCCTCTCAGGTTGCCCCTGTGGGTTGGGGAGCAGTGACTAGCTGGTTAGTAGTCCGGTGGATTCCCGAGAGACTCAGCGCAGAAAGACATGGGTTGAGACGGCGCTTGCTGTCTGCGGGTTCAGCCAGAGGACTATGTTTCCTGATGTGTCAGTCCTGCCTTCTCTTCTAGCCAGAGGTTGCCGAAGCCAGCAGTTGGGAAGAGCTGGCTGGTGAAGCTCCAGCCCTGACCAGTCCTCTGGAGATTACAGTTTCTCCTGGGAACCTCCTCTTGGATGTCTGGTTGCAAGCAGAATGCAGGTGGATGGCAGCGAGAGGGAGGAGCTGAGGTTTCTCTGGGTTCAGCCAGGAGCAAGTCCGCATACCTTCTGTTGCGTGTCTGTCCAAGCCAAAAGGTAGTGGGAGGGGAGCGGGTTGTCCCACAGCTGGCCATGGCTTGGGGCAAGGACAGAGAGCCAGTTTCCCCTTATAACCCCAGGATTTCCTGTTGGGGGAGGCATTCAGAATTTCCCTGGTGCTCTTTGGTCGGAAAGCGTGGGATATGGGATATGGCCTGGGCTCCTGGGACCTTGTTTCTGGTTCGTGGGCACTTTGAGGCAGAATTAGAACCGATTACAGAGTTCATGGTGGAAAAGAAAGGTTGTTGAAAACCAAAAGAACCTTCTGTGAGAAGCAAAACCCCCATAAGTCTCTGCTCAAACCATGCACAAGATTTCTAAAGTTAGATAAGTGGGATGGACTAATTGATTTCAGAGCCTAAAATATGTTGCTGCAAATTTTGGGTTTTGGTATTAATAAATTCCACAGGATTCAAAAGAAATTAAAGCAGGAAGCTAGAGCCTTTTCAAGGCAGAGAGAATTTTAATCATTGATTAGTCTTTTTTTTTTTCCCCCTCAAAGTCATTGTTCGGTGAGTGTAAGTGCACAAGACTTCTGATTCAGGCCTTCCTTTGCATCCGATGGCTTGAACTCTCCTGTTCTAAGTGGGTCACAATCCACTTTTGAAATGGAAATGAAGTCTGCACGGCAGTCTCAACCTCAGAGCCCTGGGACCCGGGCCCAGTCAGGGTATGGGCAGAGTCTGGCGTTATAAATTTCTCCGTAGATCTGAGAGCAGTTTTAAGGCCATTGATCTCATGTCATCCAGAATCGAGATGGAGTGACAGCTGATAAACTACATGGTGACAGGCTGAGGCCTTGGAAAAAAAAAAGTCTAGATGTGGGATAAAAAAATAGGCTGATGGATTAGTTATCAGCCTCCCAGTCCCCCTTACCCTGGATTCTTTCTGAACACTATGGAAGCATTTATTTTCAGGTAATTTTATAGTTGTCTTTTTGTCCTTCAGAGGTGCTTTGGTCTATGAAATCTCTCAGGGAGTTTAGATGAAATCATTCTTATATGTATTGCTTGATGGTCCTCATAGCTCTGCTCTTAGGTCTAAACCCTTTGGAGGCTTTTATCTGCAGGGAACTGGCATGCAAATAACCATCAGCATTTAATGCTAATTTATGATTCTTTAGCAGCTAAAGAATCACTAAACACTACTTGGTTTAACAGCGACAGGTGGGGAAAGAGGAATGTCGGTGGGAGTGGGAATAGGAGACGGGATGCTCTGTGGCCAATACGTAAATGAGTATTTCTTTTCCCCCAACCTTTTGGCATCCTCTCTTGATTCCAGCTCCTCGGTCCAAAGGGCAGTGTGACTCACATGTTGGTCCAAGAAGGCCTGGGGCCCTTCAGAGAGATCTTGAGCAGGGGACGTGAGAGGGCCAGGGTGATTAGGGGAGTGTGGCGGATCATTTGTGTTCCAGGATGAATAAAGCTTGAATTCTTGCTGCCCCGGCTCCGAGCTCCCGCTTTGGCGTCCAGTGTGGGAACCTGAGATGGGGAAGAATGGGCTGCTCCGTGCATTGAACCCAGAGCCCTCCCGGGCACAGCCGGCTGTTTGTAGGGCATCAATCTTGCTCTGCTTTGCTTTGCCTGGAGAGCCTTGTATAGAGAGGCCCATGGTCTCAGGGGACTGAGAAGAGTGTTGGATGGAGGGATCAGAGCCTCCACAGGGAAAAATAATGTGACAAGCTGTCAGAACATGGCGACTGTGTGACTCCTGTTCCCTCCGTGGCCAGGGGGCCCCGCCGGGCCCTGTATCCTTCAGGGCTGGGAGCAGGGAGGAGGGAACAATATAGGATGTGTGATGGATTACACACCTTTCCATCAAACCCTGGTGGAGGTTTTGCTGGCCTTCTAGAAAAGGAGAAGTGGAGTGGCTTTTTCCAGGAGTTGACTGTTGTGAGTAGAATATTTCTGGAGGGGGATTCTAGTGCTAAGGAGGCCATGGAATCTATAGGGATCAGAAAGGCTGTTCACTGAAGTCAACTGAAGAGACAGGCTTCCAGGAGGAAATTCAGAGGCAACAGCAAAATATAATTTGTTGAAGTCTGGGGTAGGAGTTCCTTAATTTGGGATAATTGTATCAGAAGGGTGGGCTAGGTTATGCTTCAGCAACAAACTACGCCCCCCCAACCCCAAATCTTAGTGACTTAAAACAACAGGTATATTTCTTGCTTATTCCCCAGCTGGGCTGGGGGATGGTCTATATGTTGTCTTTCCTTGGGACCTAGACCGATGGAGGAGCCATCTGGAACTTGCTCCTTGACGTGACAGAAGGAAGGGGGAATGCATCAGATTGTGCACTGGCTCTTAAAATTTCCACACTTCACTTCTGCTTACATTTCTTCGTTCATTTCAAAGCCCTGTACTGTAGTACGAAGCTCGTTCTGCCTGGTTATTAGAAGGCAGGCTTTTGGGAAGAGCAGGAGAGTTGGACAAAACCTTTAGACAGGCTGAGTGCCAGGGTACAATGCTCTGAGCTGGTCTCCGCTTCTCAGGTCTTGGACAAATCATTACTTTTTTTTTGGTTGCTGCAGGAAAATAGTAGCTGGGAGAAATGCCGGTCAAAGGCATATGTGCCTCTAAATTCAAGGAAGGTCAGAAAGAAATTAGAAGTGTCCTTGTGTGACGCATTCCATAAAGTATAGGCTAAATTACAGCTTCAGACTAATTAGTGAGGAAATCCCCCAAGAGTGAAAGATTGAGTATTGGTAATGGAATTACGTGTCCTTTTGCTGGTGCTTGGGGAAAACTTGCATAAAGTATCTTCACTAATCACGGTCTTAATGGCTTTTACTTTTACCACCATCAACTGACTACCAGGATCAAAAACTTTTTACCAAGCAACTTTCAGAGTGTGGAACTCTGCTCTGCTGAAGGCTTTACAGTTGGGTTAAACCATCTGCCTTTTAGGGGGTTTACAATCACGTGGACGGAAGTACCCAGGGCAGCCAAACAAATACAGAGAACAACATGAATATGGATGTTGACACTCTGGGAAGCCTGCAGAATAAATGCTTTTTTTTTTTTTTTTTTGCTGGGTAATCAGTAAAGAGGGGATCATGAACAATTTTTAGGAAGAACTGAACCAGGAGAATTTAGTTCATTGTTACGGTGCCATCCATAGTGGGAGGCGCTGGGATATAAGCTCTTGCCCTCTAAGACATTATGGTCAGTAGAGAGGGCAGCTACACCATTGCACCATTGCACATCAGTGTGATGTGGTTAGTAATAAATAATGATACCTTTAGTGAGAAATCCCCAGGAGAGAAGATCAGGTTCCAGGAGCTCAGTTAAAAAGGGGAGGAGGGCTTCCCTGGTGGCGCAGTGGTTGAAAGTCCGCCTGCCGATGTAGGGGACGCGGGTTCGTGCCCCGGTCCGGGAGGATCCCACATGCCGCAGAGCGGCTGGGCCCGTGAGCCACGGCCGCTGAGCCTGCATGTCTGGAGCCTGTGCTCAGCAGTGGGAGAGGCCGCAACGGTGAGAGGCCCAAGTACCACAAAAATAAAAAAACGGGGAGGAGATGGCTCAGGGAGCTCTTTGTGAGAAAGAGGGGCTATTTTAGGCCAAGCTTTGGACTTGGGAGTAAGCCTAGGGCAGGGATGATTGCCACTGTGTACTTCCAAAACTCCATTTATAACCACCAATATCCAAAAGACCCAAAGAATAAAACGTCTATTAAAGATAAATGTAATATAATATTCACATCTTTTTTGGAAGTAGGTGAAGCATAAGTAATACACAAAATAATACATTACTTTATTTTATTATTATTGTTTTTTGTGGTACGCGGGCCTCTCACTGTTGTGGCCTCTCCCGTTGCGGAGCACAGGCTCCGGACACGCAGGCTCAGCGGCCATGGTTCACGGGCCCAGCCGCTCCGCAGCATGTGGGATCTTCCTGGACCAGGGCACGAACCCGTGTCCCCTGCATCGGCAGGCGGACTCTCAACCACTGTGCCACCAGGGAAGCCCATACATTATTTTAATATAGAATTTAGAGGATTCGAGGAGACATGATACTGGTATCCTGGTCTAAACGTTCTGTTTCCGAATTTGTTGAATGAAATGGGTAATTCCCACCTATCTCAGAGTTGAGGTGAGGTTTCCACGATATAAGGAATAAAGAGACCCTTTAACAACAGTAAAGTATTATATACATTAAGCCCCAGTTTTACAGGCAAGTGTGGCAGGTAGGAAATGATGAGGGAAGGGAAACAGTTTGGGCAACTGCTGAAAGGCAAGAAAGAGGTTAGATCTGAAGTCCATGGGAAAGTTTTCAGTGCCTTTGATCCAAGAGGTGGGGGGCAGGTAAGGGGAAGGCAGGTAAAGATCTCACCTGGGGATGGGAGGAGCTAGAGGCTGGACATGCATAGAGAGGAGGTTGTTCACCCCTTTATCCACAGTGTCTGGCATAAAGAAGTCACCAACAAATATGTGTTGGAATGAATGAATGAATGAACGAAATAGATGCCTTTCAGTTGTACGAGGGACACAATATCGACTCCCTGCCACCACACATAAGCAGGAGACTCCCGGTTAATTTTAGTAAGTGTGAATTGGGAAAGGTGGTCAGGGCAGATCCAGTGTCTGAGATGCAGCCCAAACATGATGTCTCGAGTCCCCTCAGGCTAAGACAGGAGGTGGCCAGACCTTGGACAGTGCTACCAGGAAGTTGAGATGCTACAGATGCAATGCCCCAGTTCCAGACTGGAAGGACATCCTGCCTATTCTGCCTCCTCTGGATTCCATACCTGGAAGCATTTGGCCCCTCTTCCCTGAGAGCCCCCAGACGGATTCCAACTCCTCTAGACAGGGCTGGCTGCCTCCCATTCACCCCTTCTCAACTCCAGGCTGCTCAAGCTACCTCCAGGATCTGACCTTCGACATCAGCATCTTTCTTCTTTATCAGGGGCTTTCTGGCATCACCACTTCCCCACCTCCAGCTCTCCTGATGCCAAACCCAGCTGAGACGTGATTCTAGTTCATTCCTAGATAAGCTCATATTATTGGGTTGGCCAAAAAGTTCATTCAAGTTTTTCCGTAGGACGTTACGGAAAAACCTGAATGAACTTTTTGGCCAACCCAATACATGTCATTTATCAAAATCACATTCATGTATTAAATCTTGTCTCTAGGAGAATGGGATACAGTCCTAGTACACATCTTGGAAAGTTAGTTCCTTATTGTACATCCTTTTAATATGTTCTGGCTGGCTCTGTGTGTGTCCTGTTCTACTCTGTAGGTATTCCCAAGACTTAGAATGCAGCCCTTGGTTGATAATAATAGCAGTCATATTTCTAATAATGGTTACCGTATTGAACACTTGATTCTTGCCACATATTGTGCTAGGCAGTTCACATACTTAATTTAATTCAACTGCTCTGTAAAGTAGGTATTATTATGACAAATTTCAAAGAAACTGAGGCTCAGAGAAATTAAATAATGTCTGCAAGGGCTCCCAGCTGGTTCATGGCAAGGAAACATTTAAATTCAATTCTAAAGGTTCACTTCGTAGTTTATGGAACTATGCCCCAACTTTACCACCATCTTGCTCTCCAGAAATGTCTGCTCCTTTGGTCCCTCCGTACTCCCAGAGGCTCTTCAAGGTTTTCAGATATTCAGGACATTAGCTTTTCCACTGCCAGCCCTGGCCCTTCTCTTGAGCTTAACTCTATATCTTTTAGTTTGACGTCTTGTTTGGATACCCACCTATAATTTCCCAGAGAGCAGGCAGGACAAAAACTCATCCCATCACTTCTCCAACTGGTTCTTTTTTCAGCATCATTCTCTCTGTTGGGAACACACTGTCTTTCAGTCCCCCAGACAGGAATCAGGTTTATATGTCCACACTCCCTCATTCCCTCTAACCATCAGCTTTTTAAAGGGTCAGGTTCTGTTCCAAAATTCTCTTGCATCTCCGTCTGACTTCTCAGACTATGGCCCCCACCCTAGGTCAGGCCTCTTCCGCTCAGGCCTGGTTGATTCAAATAGCTTCTGAAGTGAGCCGGCTGCTAGAACACACAGCAGCTTTGTGTACATTAGAAAAAGGCTCTCTTTTCTTTGGATGGATGCAGTCCCAAGTCAGGGCACATGACTTGGCAAGCAGAGCACAGGCTGGAATTCAACTCCCAGTGGCTACTTCAGTCGGGAGAACTTGTGCAGTGAACAGCCTGTACAACTGTGCATGGTGACCCCGGAAGTGATGCTTTTCCTTGCCTCATGTTTCTCCCTCTTCAAAACATTCTCATCTAGGGTTATTGGCATGGGCATTGACCAATCAGAATGGACACTGACCTTAGCCTGGGAGCAGTTCTACAGGCTTCCGCTGAGCAGGCAATGACCCTTTAATTGCTGGATTGCGGGAAGCTGAGGAGATCGCTGGGGAGGGGCTAGGTGGCACTCGGGAGTTCACGGCAGTGGATTTTTACCAGTCTGTGTCACGGATTTTAGTACATATTTTAACAACTGGCACAGCATTTCCCTGGTGTGTGTGGGCTGAATATGAACTCTGCTTATCCCACCCTGAGGAACTCTCCACAGGTTGAGCTCCAACTCCATTCATCGATGGTGTCTGGATATTTACCACGTAGCAATCATCAGTTTCTCTTGACAACAAGGACCTTAACATAAATGATTGTTTTAGGATAGGCTTAAATTTAGGGGTGGTTTGCTCAGAGCAAGTTCAGGCCATTTGAAGAAATGCCTCCAGGGGGCGCTCAAGATGTCCTCCTCTCTCCTCAACTTCCCAATCGTTCCACCGCTCCTCCAACCCCACTGCCCCCCAACAGGAGGACACCCAGCCTGAGGTTAAGACCTAAAGGGGGGACTTTCCTGACGGTCCAGTGGTTGGGGACTTCGCCTTCCAGTGCAGGGCGTACGGGTTTGATCCCTGGTCAGGAGCTAGGATCCCACATGCCTGGGGGCCAAAAAACCAAAAGGTTAAAAAAACAAAACAAAACAAAACAAACCCATAAGCAATATTGTAACAAATTCAATAAAGACTTTTAAAAAATTGGTCCACATCAAAAAAATCTTAAAAAAAAAAGACCTAAAGGGGTCCACAGAGACATGCAAATGGGCTATGGGATACGGGAGAGACACAGATGTTAAAGTTGGCAGATATTAACACAGATGTTAAACCTGGCCATCTCTATCTCTCTCTCTAAAGTACTAAGTTTTACTCTTTTTCTAACTACTTCCCATCCCAACAGGTGGTCAAGATCTTGGTATTTCCTTGACTATGCAGTAAAAAACTGGGCAGAAAATAGAAGCTGCTTGAAGAGGCCAGAGGGGAAGGAGAGAAAGGGGTAGCTTCTGGGGGTGGGAATGGGAGTGTGTTTGGAGTTGTCCCTCTGTTAGCAAAGAAACAGGTGACCAGGCCCTGGGGAGGGGCCATGCCTTGGAGGGCCAGGGGAGTCTGGCTCTCTGGGTCTCCCAGCCTCACTGGAACGAAGGGACTATCTGATGTCCTAGTATAGCTGGTATGACTCTCTGATGGGAGGGATCCCTGCATGCAGAAGCCAGCGGGAACTTTGGAACCTGGTAAGAGGAGGCCCAATACTGACTACACGGAGTTTCTGGCCAGTTCAGCAGGATGGTGTTTTAGAGCTGCATTTAATGAAGAAAATAGAATAGATCTTTTATGCCTGTATTTGTGAACAAAGTTTTATACTCAAAGCTTTCTCCAGGCCTCTCTCACGTGTATCTAACGCTCTACCTCTGCCTCTGCCTCTCACCTCCTCTCCCTTTTTAAACTGTTGCTCCCATGTGGCTGATGCGAGACTCTGGGTCTTGGCTGCCTGCTGCAGAGGGGAGCCTCTCTGTACAGCCCAGCGGAAACCAGCAGTGGCTCAGAAATGGGACAGGCAGCTCTGCCAGGGGCTCAACTTCATGCATGTCTCTTTCCCTGCCTTCTCCCCTGTCTGAGAGCAAACACCTAGGGGCCAGAATCAGTCTGTGGACCAGGGGTAGGGGCCAAGGAGGCTGGTCAGCCTCTCTCTTTCCGGGTCCTGAGTCTGAGGCAAAAAATATCCCTGAAGGGCGAGTCGAAGTCTCACATCCCTTTTCCTCTTCTGCCTTAATAATACGACCCTAAAGCCTTAGCTGGGCACACGGCCATCTAGAATCAAGACTACGTTTCTCAGCCGTCCCTGTAGCTGGATATGGCTATGAGACTAAGTTCTGGCCTGGGCATATGAGCAGAAATGTCCTGTGTGATTTTTGGGAAATGACCTGGATGGCTGCGACCTTATTTGTCTTTCTTTCTTTTTCTATCTAGAATAGGAGTTAGCAAACTTCTTCTGTAGGACCAGATAGTGTTTCTAGCTCTGTGGGCCTTACGATCTCTGTTGCAGCTACACAGTTCTGCTGTTGATCTGTGGAAGCAGCTACAGACTATATGTAAACAAATGGGTATGGCCGTGTTCCAGGAAGGTCTTATTTATGAAAAAATGTTGGGGGTGTTCAGATTTAACTTGTGGGTGGTAGTTTGCCCGTCCCTGGTGTAGGATGCATATGTGGTGGCTGGAGTGAGAACAGCCATGTTGAACCATGAAGCGAAAACCATGTACTGAGGATGGCAGAGAAATAAGCTCGAACGAGCTTGAGTCCCCAGTTTTCACAGAGCCATTCTGTGAGCCTTCTGGATTTCATTTATGTGAGAGAAATAAAGTTCTATCTTGTTTATGCTACAATCAGTTGCAGATGAGTTTACTTCACACTGATACACCATTCATGTGTGGTTAAGCCCAACTTACCAGAGTAGGAGACTATTGAAGAATATGAGATCAAAGATCTAACAAGGAGGGCTTCCCTGGTGGCGCAGTGGTTGAGAGTCCGCCTGCCGATGCAGGGGACACAGGTTCGTGCCCCGGTCCGGGAAGATCCCACATGCCGCGGAGTGGCTGGGCCCGTGAGCCGTGGCCGCTGAGCCTGCATGTCCGGAGCCTGTGCCCCGCAACGGAAGAGGCCGCAACAGTGAGAAGCCGGCGTACCGCAAAAAAAAAAAAAAAAAAAAAAAGATCTAACAAGGAATGAAGCATGCATTTTCCAGGAGTGTGTTCTGTACTCTGTATACCTCTGGAATTCCCCACCCATTTCGATTAACTGAGGCCACAAATAAACCTTTGGGTTGATCTTTGTATGATCCACCAGGTGGTGAGGGGCTTTCAGAGAAAGTCAGCGTAACTGACTTGTGGTCCGTGTAACTGACAGGACTTGGGGGTGGCAGGATGCAGCAACCCACCTGTCTGCCAGCTCAGCACACAGGAGCCCAGCTCAGACAGAGGCTAATGAGCTTTACAAGCTGTAAATGCAAGTGCTCTGAGTTTTAGCACTTTTTTTGGGGGGTAGGGGTTTGGCTCTCAGTTGGAAGTTGTCCCTGGAATCAGTAGTATTGGGTGAGCCTCTGGTGCCCTTTAGTAACTCTTCCCATGACTTAATTTCTTGTGCCCGACCGGGACTGACTGCTGAATTCCTTGGGGAAATGCCAAAGCCCAGCTTGTAGAATTTGGGAGTCTCATGCAAACAGAGAGAATCACAGGGTAATGGGAAATTAAAGAGCTATGGGAAAAACTCTGCAACTTGGCTCTGATTCCGAGAATGTTTCCTCCCTGACAGCTGCTGGAACGTTGCACCTGACTCTGCTAGGAGCCTCACCCACTCTTCTGCTCCTCCAAGCAATGCTGCAGTTGCTCCTTCGGGCAGACTTGGGTGCTATATGGGAGACGGGGGGTTGTTATTCCCTGAGATGAGAAAGTGGAGTGGTGATGTGGCCACACTGTCTTCAAGCATTTAAGGGTGTGTGTGTGTGTGTGTGTGTGTGTGTTGTTTAATGAGGCAATTGTGGGCAAACTGTTGCCTATATTTCACGAAAGAGGGAAGAAATGGGCTACTTTTGATAAGACGTGAAGAAGGAAATCTTAGCCTTCTTAGAGTGATGAGCTGCTGTGCTGGGAAGCTAAAGTTAGGGCACCGAATCCCTGATCTGAGATGGTGCAGGGTTGGGTGAGGAGCACAGATTTCAGAGTCCCACAGGCCTGGGTACACACCCTGGCTCAGCCTCTCACTTGTTGGTGGCCTTGGGCATGTTGCTCAACCTCTCTGCCCCTTCGTTCCCTGGCTCACAGGGTAGCTCTCTGATAACCAGGGACTCAGGTTCCTTCTAGTTTGTTTCTCTGCCATCCTCAGTAGATACTTTCACCTCATGGTCCAAGATGGCTGCTCTCACTCCAGCCACCACACATGCATTCCAGACCAGGGATGGACAAACCATGACCCACAAGTCAAATCCAGTCCTTCATCTTGTTTTGGTTGGCAGGTGTTAGTACTGCTGAGATGCCAGGGATGCTGTAAAGAATGGATGTAATAATGTTCATGAAGTGTTTAAACTCAGAGCAAATGCTCAGAAAATATGAAGAAAACAGCTGAGTATCCAAAGGCCCCATGCAGTTCAGACCTTCAGCCTAAGTGAGGCAGTTTAGGCAACGCCTGGCATCTGTTCAGGTTGAATCGCGTTGAGGACCATGACAACTTCCATTGTGAAGGCCTTTCTGGTTTCCTTCTTTCATGTCTTCATCTTCTGGATCTCAGGTCAAAGCTTCTTCTGGAAGACTTCCCTGGCTTCCCTGGCTCGGTCAAAGCCCTCAGCACATACTCTCGGGACCCCTTGGACCCTGCTTTGTTGCATTGGCCTCAACAGCTGCTGTTCATGGTTTATGGGATCACTTGGTTAATGCCTGTCTCCCCCATCAGACTGGGAGTTTCTAGAGGGCAGGGGCCGTGTCTGTTTTTCTCACCACCATCATATCCTCAGCAGCTCCTCAGTACCTAGTGAGTAGTAGATGCTCAAGAAATGTTTGTAGGATGAATGGCTAAGTGACGGTCCCTCTGGCTGTGTTTAAATCAGCGCTATCTGTTCTCTCAGATCTATCTGCATAATGATTTTCCTAACATGAGCGGTCTGCCCTTTGCCCCAGTGTCATATGCCCATCAGGAGGGGGCTTGGACCTCACTGAGCTCCAAAACGTCTGGTTCAGGAGGCTGGAGGCTGACCAGAGGCTTCAAGAGGGTAAAGGGTCAAAAGGCTGGGGAGCTGTCAGATGGCAAAAGAATTTTGCTTTAGCTGGGCTGCTGCATAAGTATCCGCTTTCAAAGGCTTCCGGCTAATCAGAATTTCAAAGGATACTTTTAAATGGGATAGGGTTCTACCTGAAAGAGCAAAACATGAGGCTTTGGAGCTGTTTATTCCTCTAGTTGCTATTCTAGGCTTGTATCAGAGCTAGCTGGGACCTCGCGATTTTATTTTCATTCCTGCACAAAATGGAAAAAATCTCATGTGTTGGCAGGATGGTGACGATGGCAAGACCGCAAAGAAATAATCCACCCAGCTCCCTGCCTCCGTTATTCTAAGGGGATAGTTACAGACAAGGGCATTCTTAGCCTACTAGTCCTATGACATAGGCATAAACTTGCCTCCTGCCTTTACCAAAACAGCCTTGGCGAGTCTTCATGGGTTAGACAGATCCCCAAACACAGAAGAGCAGTTCATGTAGAAAGTGCTGAAAATCCACTTTGACGTTCAAATCACTGGGATTAACACTTTTCCTCGTTTTTATAACTGCTGCTTTCAACTACAGCAGTCTTGGGGAAAACGGTATAGAAGAAAATATAAAACAACCCAAACAACCCCTTCTCAAAATTGTGGCGGGGAGGCGAGGAAGCTGGGAGAGTACATGAATACATATGGCATTTTAAAAACCTGCACCTGCTCTTCCCAGACCAGCTGGCAGGCTGCTCAAAAAAAAAAGTCCTGTTCTTTCTGGGAATACTCGGGACTGAAAGGAGTTGATAGGAGCTTTCTGGAATTGATTGCATGAAGACTGTGCCAACCATCATTTCAGACGTTTGAACAGAATTACCACAGGTACTGTATTTTAAAGAGTGGCTTTGCAGTGTCGACACCCTGTAAGTTTCGCATATGCCTAAGAAATGGCAGAAGAACACACATCTGCTTTACACGAGAAATTGTTGTTTCCATACTAAGTTGCTTTATAACCAGGTTCCTGCTGCTACTTTGAAATGCAGAGGAACAAGAGTATTCATCACCCCAGCTGAACAGCAGAAACATCAGGCAACAGCTGGGAGGTGGCCTGTGCAGATTCCTAAGTGGGGCCCCATCCTCCTGGGCCTCTGGGCCCAGCATTTGGAGAATTAATTCATTGCACAAGGCCTCCTGGTGACCTGCCTCTCACCCCTTGGCCATCCTGGAGCCTGCATCCTTGATTCGGGTTCTTAGAATCTAACTTCTTGGAGACAGTTACTGAAATTTAATGGAAAGCAGGCCAAAAAGATGATGTATTTGGGCCAATTCGATAAAAAACTGTGCCTGGGCATCCTTCCTGAGAAATTACATTTAGTTTCTCAGAGCACACAAGCCCAAAGGGTCCAAATAGCCAAACTCTGCTATTGAAAACCATCCAGGGTTCTTGCTGTGCCGTTTATTGAGTGCAATTGCATTATCTAATGAATAATCAATGTTCAGCTGACACCTGAGGGTCCGAACACTAATCCTGAACTAAACTTACTGATTTGTTCTCTGTTTCTAATCTTTACCACTGAGCTTATTCTCCTAACGCTGAACCCATCTTTGGCACAGCCCTTCAGCTCTCCAGTTTCAGTGGTCACATCCGGAACTGCAGATGTTAGAGTTTAGGAGGGGTGAACAATGAATCCACCTGAGACTTTAACCTGCCATTAGCTATTTTATTTTTCTCATTCATTTATTCACTCATTCATTCATTCACTCACTTATTTGACAAATATTTCTTTGACAGTGACTCTGCCCATTCTGGGCCCAAGGAATGATTTTTTAAAAATTTTATTTTATTTATTTTTTTATACAGCAGGTTCTTGTTAGTCATCCATTTTATACACATCACTATATACATGTCAATCCCATTCGCCCAATTCATCACACCACCTCCCCCCCACCCCCACCGCTTCCCCCCTTGGTGTCCATACATTTGTTCTCTACATCTATGTCTCTATTTCTGCCCTGCAAAACGGTTCATCTGTACCATTTTTCTAGGTTCCACATATATGCATTAATATACGATATTTGTTTTTCTTTTTCTGATTTACTTCACTTGTATGACAGTCTCTAGATTAATCCATGTCTCTACAAATACCCAATTTCATTCCTTTTTATGGCTGAGTAATATGCCATTGTATATATGTACCACATCTTCTTTATCCATTAGTCTGTCGATGGGCATTTAAGTTGCTTCTGTGACCTGGCTATTGTAAATAGTGCTGCAGTGAACATTGGAGTGCATGTGTCTTTTTTTAAAAAATATTTATTTATTTATTTATTTTGGCTGTGCTGGGTCTTATTTGCGGCACGCAGGACCTTTGTTGCGGCATGCGGGCTTCTTAGTTGTGGCATGCGAAATCTTAGTTGCAGCATGCATGTGGGATCTAGTTCCCCAACCAGGGATCGAACCCGGGCTCCCTGCATTGGGAGTGCAGAGTCTTACCCACTGGACCACCAGGGAAGTCACTCATGTGTCTTTTTGAATTATGGTTTTCTCTGGGTATATGCCCAGTGGTGGGATTGCTGGGTCACACGGTAATTCTATTTTTAGTTTTTTAAGGAACCTCCATACTGTTCTCCATAGTGGCTGTATCAATTTACATTCTCATCAACAGTGCAAGAGGGTTCCCTTTTCTCCACACCTTCTCCAGCATTTGTTGTTTGTAGATTTTCTGATGATGCCCATTCTAACTGGTGTGAGGTGATACCTCATTGTAGTTTTGATTTGCATTTCTCTAATAGTTAGTGATGTTGAGCAGCTTTTCATGTGCTTCTTGTCCATCTGTATGTCTTCTTTGGAGAAATATCTATTTAGGTCTCCTCCCCATTTTTTGATTGGGTTGTTTATTTTTTTAAAATTGAGCTGCATAAGCTGTTTATATATTTTGGAGACTAATCCTTTGTCCATTGATTCATTTGCAAATATTTTCTCCCATTCTGGGGGTTGTCTTTTCGTCTTCTTTGTAGTTTCCTTTGCTTTGCAAAAGCTTTTAAGTTACATTAGGTGCAATTTGTTTATTTTTGTTTTTATTTCCATTACTCTAGGAGGTGGATCAAAAAAGATCTTGCTGTGATTTATGTCAAAGAGTGTTCTTCCTATGTTTTCCTCTAAGAGTTTTACGGTGTCCGGTCTTACATTTAGGTCTCTAATCATTTTGAGTTTATTTTTGTGTATGGTGTTAGGGAGTGTTCTAATTTCATTCTTTTACATGTAGCTATCCAGTTTTCCCAGCACCACTTATTGAGGAGACTGTCTTTTCACCATTGTATATCCTTGCCCCCTTGCCATATATTAGTTGACCATAGGTGCATGGGTTTATCTCTGGGCTTTCTATCCTGTTCCATTTATCTATATTTCTGTTTTTGTGCCAGTACCATACTATCTTGATTACTGTAGTTTTGTAGTATAGTCTGAAGTCAGGGAATCTGATTCCTCCAGCTCCATTTTTTTCCCCTCAATACTGCTTTGGCTATTTGGGATCTTTTGTGTCTCCATACACATTTTAAGATTTTTGTTCTAGTTCTGTAAAAAATGCCATTGGTAATTTGATAGGGATTGCATTGAATCTGTAGATTGCTTTGGGTAGTATAGTCATTTTCACAATATTGATTCTTCCAATCCGAGAACATGGTGTATCTCTCCATCTGTTGGTATCATCTTTAATTTCTTTCATCAGTGTCTTATAGTTTTCTGCATACAGGTCTTTTGTCTCCCTAGGTAAGTTTGTTCCTAGGAATTTTATTCTTTTTATTGCAATGGTAAATGGGAGTGTTTCCTTAATTTCTCTTTCAGATTTTTCATCATTAGTGTATAGGAATGCAAGAGATTTCTGTGCATTAATTTTGTATCCTGCAACTTTACCAAATTCATTGATTAGCTCTAGTAGTTTTCTGGTAACATCTTTAGGATTCTCTATGTATAGTATCATGTCATCTGCAAACAGGGACAGTTTTACTTATTCTTTTCTAATTTGTATTCTTTTATTTCTTTTTCTTCTCTGATTGCCATGGCTGGGACTTCCAAAACAATGTTGAATAATAGTGGTGAGAGTGGACATCCTTGTCTTGTTCCTGATCATAGAGGAAATGCTTTCTGTTTTTCACCATTGAGAATGATGTTTGCTGTGTGTTTGTTATATATGGCCTTTATTATGTTGAGGTAGGTTCCCTCTAGGCCCACTTTCTGGAGAGTTTTTATCATAAATGGGTGTTGAATTTTGTCAAAAGCTTTCTCTGCATCCATCGAGATGATCATATGGTGTCTCTCCTTCAGTTTGTTAATATGGTGTATCACATTGATTGATTTGCATATATTGAAGAATCCTTGCATCCCTGGGATAAATCCCACTTGGTCATGGTGTATGATCTTTTTAATGTGTTGGATTCTGTTTGCTAGTATTTTGTTGAGGATTTTTGCATCTATGTTCATCAGTGATATTGGTCTGTAATTTTCTTTTTTTGTAGTATCTTTGTCTGGTTTTGGTATCACGGTGATGGTGGCCTCATAGAATGAGTTTGAGACTGGTCCTTCCTCTGCAATTTTTTGGAAGAATTTGAGAAGGAAGGGTGTTAGCTCTTCTCTAAATGTTTGATAGAATTCACCTGTGAAGCCATCTGGTGCTGGACTTTGGTTTGTTGGAAGATTTTTAATCACAGTTTCAATTTCATTACTTGTGATTGGTCTGTTTATATTTTCTGTGTCTTCCTGGTTCAGTCTTGGAAGGTTGTGCTTTTCTAAGAATTTGTCCATTACTTCCAGGTTGTCCATTTTATTGGCATAGAGTTGTTTGTAGTAGTCTCTTAGGATGCTTTGTATTTCTGAGGTGTCTGTTGTAACTTCTCCTTTTTCATTTCTAATTTTATTGATTTGAGTCCTCTCCCTCTTTTTCTTGATGAGTCTGTCCAATGGTTTATCAATTTTGTTTATCTTCTCAAAGAACCAGCTTTTAGTTTTATTGATCTTTTCTATTGTTTTCTTTGGTTTTTTTTTCATTTATTTCTGCTCTGATCTTTCTGATTTCTTTCCTTCTGCTAACTTTGGGTTTTGTTTGTTCTTCTTTCTGTAGTTCCTTTAGGTGTAAGGTTAGATTGTTTATTTGAGATTTTTCTGTTTCTTGAGGTAGGCTTGTATAGCTGTAAACTTCCCTCTTAGAACTGCTTTTGCTGCATCCCATAGGTTTTTTTTTTTTTTTTTTGCGGTATGTGGACCTCTCACTGTTGTGGCCTCTCCCGTTGCGGAGCACAGGCTCTGGACGCGCAGGCTCAGCGGCCATGGCTTATGGGCCCAGCCGCTCCGCAGCACGTGGGATCATCCCAGACCAAGGCACGAACCCCTGTCCCCTGCATCGGCAGGCGGACTCTCAACCACTGCGCCACCAGGGAAGCCCTCCTATAGGCTTTTGATCATCATTTTTTCATTGTCATTTGTCTCTAGGTATTTTTTGATTTTCTTTTTGATTTTTTCAATGATCTCTTGGTTATTTAGTAACGTACTGTTTAGCCTCCATGTGTTTGTGTTTCTTACGGTTTTTTTCCCTGTAATTGATTTCTTTTTTTTTTAAACATCTTTATTGGAGTATAATTGCTTTACAATGGTGTGTTAGTTTCTGCTTTATAACAAAGTGAATCAGTTATACATATACATATTTCCCCATGACCCTTCTTTCTTGAGTGTCCCTCCCTCCCGTCCTCCCTATCCCACCCCTTTAGGTGGTCACAAAGCACTGAGCTGATCTCCCTGTGCTATGTGGCTTCTTCCCTCTAGCTATCGGTTTTACATTTGGTAGTGTATATATATGTCCCTGTAATTGATTTCTAATCTCATAGAATTGTGGTCAGAAAAGATGCTTGATATGATTTCAATTTTCTTAAATTTACTGAGGCTTGATTTGTGACCCAAGATGTGATCTATCCTGGAAAATGTTCCGTGAGCTCTTGAGAAGAAAGTGTAATCTGCTGTTTTTGGATGGAATGTCCTATAAATATCAATTAAATCTAACTGGTCTATTGTGTCATTTAAAGCTTGTGTTTCCTTATTAATTTTCTGTTTGGATGATCTGTCCATTAGTGTAAATGAGGTGTTAAAGTCCCCCACTATTATTGTGCTACTGTCAATTCCCTCTTCTATAGCTGTTAGCAGTTGCTTTATGTATTGAGGTGCTCCTATGTTAGGTGCATATATATTTATAATTGTTATATCTTCTTCTTGGATTGATCCCTTGATCATTATGTAGTGTCCTTCCTTGTCTCTTGTAACATTCTTTATTTTAAAGTCTATTTTATCTGATATGAGTATTGCTACTCCAGCTTTCTTTTGGTTTCCATTTGCATGGAATATCTTTTTCCATCCCTTCACTTTCAGTCTGTATGTGTCCCTAGGTCTGAAGTGGGTCTCTTGTAGACAGCATATAGATGGGTCTTGTTTTTGTATCCATTCAGCAAGTCTGTGTCTTTTGGTTGGAGCATTTAATCCATTCACGTTTAAGGTAATTATTAATATGTATGTTCCTATTATCATTTTCATAGTTGTTTTGGGTTATTTTTGTAGGTCCTTTTCTTCTCTTGTGTTTCCCACTTAGAGAAGTTCCTTTAGCATTTGTTGTAGAACTGGTTTGGTGGTGCTGAATTCTCTTAGCTGTTGCTTGTGTGTAAAGCTTTTGATTTCTCCATCAAATCTGAATGAGATCCTTTCTGAGTAGAGTAATCTTGGTTGTAGATTCTTCCCTTTTATCACTTTAAGTATATCATGCCACTCCCTTCTGGTTTGTAGAGTTTCTGCTGAGAAATCAGCTGTTAACCTTATGGGAGTTCCTTTGTATGTTATTTGTCATTCTTCCCTTGTTGCTTTCAATAAGTTTTCTTTGTCTTTAATTTTTGTCATTTTGATTACTATGTGTCTCAGCGTGTTTCTCCTTGGGTTTATCCTGTATGGGACTCTCTGCACTTCCTGGACTTGGGTGGCTATTTCCTTTCCCATGTTAGGGAAGTTTTTGACTATAATCTCTTCAAATATTTTCTCAGGTCCTTTCTCTCTCTCTTCTCCTTCTGGGACCCCTATAATGCAAATGTTGTTGTGTTAAATGTTGTCCCAGAGTTCTCTTAGGCTGTCTTCACTTCTTTTCATTATTTTTTCTTTATTCTGTTCCACAGCAGTGAATTCCACCATTCTGTCTTCCAGGTCACTTATCCATTCTTCTGCCTCAGTTATTCTGCTATTGATTCCTTCTAGTGTATTTTTCATTTCAGTTATTGTGTTGTTCATCTCTGTTTGTTTGTTCTTTAATTCTTCTAGATCTTTGTTAAACATTTCTTGCATCTCCTCAATCTTTGCCTCCATTCTTTTTCCGAATGGAGATCAGAATCATCTTCACTATCATTATTCTGAATTCTTTTTCTGGAAGCTTGCCTATCTCCAATTCATTTATTTGTTTTTCTGGGGTTTTATCTTGTTCCTTCATCTGGTTCATGGCTGTCTGCCTTTTCATTTTGTCTATCTTTCTGTGAATGTGGTTTTTGTTCCACAGGCTGCAGGATTGTAGTTTTGCTTGCTTCTGCTCTCTGCCCTCTGATGGATGAGGGTATCTAAGAGGCTTGTGCAAGTTTCCTGATGGGAGGGACTGGTGGTGGGTAGAGCTGGCTGTTGCTCTGGCGGGCAGAGCTCAGTAAAACTTTAATCTTCTTGTCTGCTGTTGGGTGGGGCTGGGTTCCCTCCCTGTTGGTTGTTTGGCCTGAGTCAACCCAACACTGGGGCTTACTAAGGCTCTTTTGTGGGGCTAATGGTGAACTCTGGGAGGGCTCGCTCCAAGGAGTACTTCCCAGAACTTCTGCTGCCAGTGTCCTTGTCCTCACGGTGAGACACAGCCACCCCCCGCCTCTGCAGGAGACCCTCCAACACTAGCAGGTAGGTCTGGTTCAGTCTCCCCTGGGGTCACTGCTCCTTCCACCTGGGTCTTGGTGGGCACACTACTTTGTGTGTGCCCTCCAAGAGTGGAGTCTGTGTTTCCCCCAGTCCTGTCAAAGTCCTGCAATCAAATCCCACTAGACTTCAAAGTCTGATTCTCTAGGAATTCCTCCTCCCGTTGCTGGACCCCCAGGTTGGGAAGCCTGATGTGGGGCTCAGAACCGTCACTCCAGTGGGTGAACTACTGTGGTATAAGTGTTCTCTAGATTGTGAGTCACCCACCCAGCAGTTATGGGATTTGATTTTACTGTGATTGCACCCCTCCTACCATCTCATTGTGGCTTCTCCTTTGTCTTTGGATGTGGGGTATCTTTTTTGGTGAGTTCCAATGATTTCCTGTCCATGATTGTTGAGCAGTTAGTTGTGATTCTGCTGTTCTCGCAAGAGGGAGTGAAAGCACGTCCTTCTACTTTGCCGTCTTGAACCAATCCCGAGGAAAGATCTTGGTTCTGTTCCTGACTCCAGGAGTTTGTGATTGTTTCAAATCCCAGGATGTGGTGGTGACTCACCTCGATTTTAGACTTTCTCTCCCGGCATCTCAGTTGCTGGAATGGACCATGTCTCTGATTTCTCAGAGCCTGGGGATTCAGGTTTGTCAAGGCTTGGTTCTCCTGGGTGTGGAAAGTTTCTCTGTGCGTTTAGTGACGTTGCACTGCCTGTAGGTGGCGAAATCAAGTGTGTGGATTCCGTACCAGAGAAGACAGTCTTTCATCTTTCACCTTGTAGAGGTCCGGCACGGTATGTCAGAGCCCCCAGAGGGTAAGGACCATATTTGATTCATCTTTGCTTTCTCAGTTTCAGTTACAAAGCCGAGCATATAGTAGGAGCTTTCAAAATGAACAGAGTGTGAACAGCTCTATCTGCTCAAAGCATATATTTCATTCCAGGATCAATAGGGTCAGCGTCCCAGATGAAGAGACGCTTTAGTGTTCCAGCACATCGTTGTCTTCTGAAATGGAGACGGGAAAGAGCGAGTCATCAGCTCCCCATGTATGCAGCCAGACTGGATGTGATTGGACTTGCCACACAGCACAGCTCATGTTCTCTGTTCTGCGGAAAGTCGTGGGTGAGGTGTGGACTCTTAACTGCAGGTGGCAGCTGGCAAGAACTGGTCTCATGCTGAGACTGATCAGAAGTTTGGGGACAAAAGTGGTCACTGGTGTGGAATCCCTTCTACACATCTCCCTCCGGAACCAGGATTTTACTTGTTCAAAAAATAGCATATGAGATTCTGTTCTGGTTATTGAGCATATAATTGTGCAAAACAGGCAAAAATCCATGCCTTCGTGGGGCATTTCATAGAGCGTTTGTGCCAGGGTGTATATGTATGATCAGTAAAATAAGTGCTTATAGAGTACATTAGAAAGTGACAAATGCATAAAGCAGGGAAGGGGATGAGGATGCTGGGGTGGGGGCTATTTTCAATAGGGAGGGAAGTCTAATGGAAAAGGTCACATTGGAGGAAAAGATCTGAAGCTGGTGAGGGAACTAGCCATGTGGATTTCTGGGGGAAGAATAGTCCAGACAGAGGGAACAGGAATGGTGAAGACTGAAGCGGGTTGTGCCTGCTGTTCAGGGGTCATCAAGGGGACCAGTGTGGCCAGAGGGGAGGGAGGCAGACTAGGCAGGGCCTTTTAGGGAAGGGGAGAAGCACAGTATCGTCCACGCATCTCTCTGTGCTCCGCACTTACCAAATCTCTTCAGCTCGTTTGAGGGCCTGCACAGGTCAGTCGTCAGGGAATCTGAATCAAAATCTGCCTCAAAAGAAAAAAAGGCAGTCACTGGCCAAAGATGAGGCTAGAACACTGAGATTTCTCCGCTCTGAGTCTGGTGCTGTGTGGGTCAGGGACCGAGAAGGAAGCAGGGCACTTCAAATTAGGTGCCTTGGGAATTTAATAAAGGTACTATTTACAAAGAGGAGGGTGGAGTGTAGGGAGGGCAAGAAAGGACAGTGCAGTGTCCAAGGGGACAGCACCGGAGATATCACCACCCCCAGGCATGAAGGAGCACGGGAGGGAGCCGTTCCTGGCACCAGTGAGAACAGCTGTATGGAGAGTCCCCTTCGGTTGAGCGTAGAGTTAGTCTGCAGTGACCCACACGAGAGAGTGGAAGTAATACAAACCCACCCTCATTCTCTTCTTTCCTTCTGGTGCTTCCCAAGGGCTGACTTCGACTGGAAACCAGAGAGCAAGGGACCTCGTTGATGTAGTCTCCATGGGAAAGAACTGCTGTCCAGAGATGGGTGGAGGGGGATGCAGAGTGGATCCGAAGGAGTGAATGGAAGATATCTGACACAGACACAGAGGGCTAGAGAGAGAGAAGGGGAGACACGAGATGGTGTGGAAAGAGAGCCTGAGAAACCACAGCCTCTTTGCCGAAGCAAGGTGGCCTGTTCAGGATGCTGCTCAGAAGCCAGGCTGCCTGAGGTAGTCCCACTCCTGCCCCGGGAGGAAAACCCACTGTCAGCTGTCAGCTCCCTTTGGAATGATGCTGAGCTGTGGAGCGTGACTGTCCAGTGCCCCCAGCTGTCCGTTATTTATAAACAACAACCAGGGCACTTGTTTGTGCCCACAATGGGAGGTGGAAGACTTATACCTCCTTTTAAAAGTTAACTTAATGTTTAAAGGTAAAAATTGTGTATATTTAAGGTGTACAACGTGATGATTTGATATGCATATACACGGTGAAATGATTACCACAGTCAAGCCTATTTACTTATCATCTCCTCACATAGTTATCTTTTTGTTTTGTTTTGTTTGTGGTAAGAGCAACTGAAACTACTCTCTTAGCAAATTTCCAGTATTCAATACTGTGTTATTAACTATACTGGTTCTGCTGTGCACTAGATATCGAGGCTTACTGAGAGGTGTTGCTGGCATGAAGACAGAGCCTTATTCCCAGTCATGGTGGGACTAGACCCAGCCCGTTCAGCAGGGCTGCGGTTGACTACGCTGTTTCAGTTAACGTGATATAACCTCGAACATTCCAGAGGCAGGACAGCAGAGCCTCAGAGCTGCAGGTGCTGGAGGATGTATTTATTAAAATAAATTTATTTATTTATTATTTTTTATTTTTGGCGGTATTGGGTCTTTGTTGCTGCACGCTGGCTTTCTGTAGTTGCGGCGAGTGGGAGCTACTCTTCGTTGCCGTGTGCGGGCTTCTCATTGTGGTGGCCTCTTGTTGCGGAGCACGGGCTCTAGGCACTCAGGCTCAGGCTTCAGTAGTTGTGGCACGCGGGCTCAGTAGTTGTGGCATGCAGGCTCAGTAGTTGTGGCTCGCGGGCTCTAGAGCGCAGGCGCAATAGTTGTGGTGCACGGGGCTTAGTTGCTCCGCGGCACGTGGGATCTTCCCGGACCAGGGCTTGAGTCCGTGTCCCCTGCATTAGCAGGTGGATTCTTAACCACTGTGCCACCAGGGAAGTCCCTGGAGGATTTAAAGTTCCCTACAAACTGTCAATGGCATTAGGTATTGGGCAACGTCTCAATTGCTGTGGATTTGTTTTCTTTGGTTACAGCGCTGACTTTGAAATTGACGATATGGATGACTGGGAATGTTTCAAATTGCATTACTACAGGTAGAGCCCCAAATCATTACTATAGCCTGCTGGGCGGTGCGGAACCTGCCCCCTGCCTGCCTCGCCCCATTCATCTTGTGGCTCTCCCCTTGTTCCCTGCACCCTTGCCACCCTGGATCCTTATTTCAGGGCCTCCAAGGGCCACATTCCTTTCCACCTCTTGCCCTGCCCCTCTGATTCCCTCTGTCTCCTGTAGCCACTTTGCTCCTTTATTTCTACTCAGCTCAAAGTCACTTCTTCACGGAAGCCCTCCCTGACATTCCCGACTGGGCTATGTCATCACTTGCATGAGCTCGTAGCATCTTTCCCATCTGATACTTCTCACAATTGTAATTACATTGTTAATTGAAGAACTCTTTGTTTAATGTCTTGCTCTTCCTCCCCACTAGATGCCAAGCTCTGATTTGCTGCTGCCCAATGTCTGTGCCTAGAAGATGCTCCGTAAATATTTCAGGGAATTATTGACCAAAAGCTAAAAATGAGTTAGGAGTGGGTGTACCCACACTGCACAGAAGAAAAATAAAAAGAGGCATAAGTTAGAAAGGACATGCTTGCCCGCCCTCTCCCCCGTCCCATCCTTTTTTGGTCCTGGGAATGAGTTGCAGTCAGAGGCAGCAATAGAAAGCATGGAAACGGGAAACAGACACAGGCAGAGTTTACCAATCAATTCTCCAGACACCTGGGGATGATGAAGAAAAGCCATTGTGAGATGTCTCAACACTGATCTCATGCTCTCCAGCAAAAGAAAATTCAGTCAGACCGTATCTGCCGGAGAAAGCTTAAAAACTGAGAATAGTAAGCTGCCTGCTCTACTGACTGACTTGCAAAGGTCTGGGCTTGAGGCCTGAAATGATAACAGGTTCAGGCCATCAGAAATTATTTTAACTGGCATCCTGACATCTGGGGGATTCAAGAGCCAGCAAAACAAAAAGGGCTATTAATGAAATGTTTGTAGCTTTCTCCTCCATCAAAACAACAGACACATTAAGGCATGGACATACAGTTAGTAGAATTCACCAGCCCCAAATTACAAAGTAGTCAGGAACAGAGAATAAAAGGGCAGGATTAAAACCTACATCTTTATTTCATGATGCCAGATTTATATTTGTGGGATGGGATGGTCTCTCTGGAAGGGATCCCATTGTAAACTTGTGCCTGACAGGCTCTAAGAAATAATGCCTGGCCCCAGAGAAGGATAGACTTAAGGTTTATAGAGAGCTGAGAGCAATGATTTGGGGGAACCCACAGAAATGACAAGAGAGAGACTGGTGGAATAAATGAAGAACAGAGTGAGGAAGGGTGTAGGAAGAGGTGATGAGGTTGATGTGGGGAGGGAAGCAGGTAGACAAAGGAGACAAATCTGACTGATGGGTACATGGCCATTGCATACTTTTTCTTCCTTCCTTCCTTCCTTCCTTTCCTTCTTTCTTCCTTCCTTTCTTCCTTTCTTTCTTTCTTTCTTTCTTTCTTTCTTTCTTTCTTTCTTTCTTTCTTTCTTTCTTTCTCTTTCTTTCTTTCTTTCTTTCTTTCTTTCTTTCTTTCTTTCTTTCTTTCTTTCTTTCTTTCTTTCTTTCTTTCTCTCTTTCTTTCAATCCTCCTTGCCTACTATTCCTTTTTTTTTTTTAAACCTCTTTTTGGGGGAATGATTGACATAAAAAAGCTGCAGATATTTAATGTGTACAACTTGATGTATTTGCAGGGAAGTATACACCTGTGAAACCATCACCACAATCTATGCCATAAATATCTATCACCTCCAAAAGTTTACTTTTATCTCTATTTGTTGTTGTCATTGTTGTATAGTTTTTGTTGTTTTCCTTTTGTAGTAAAAGCACTTAACATAAAGTTTATCCCCTTAGCAAAATTTTAAGCATACATTACAGCGTTGCTGGTCGCAGGCCTTGGGTCGTACAGCAGATTTCCAGAACTTCTTCATGTTGGATAACCGAAATGTGCACCCTTTGGTCATCATCTCCTCGTTGCCTCCTCCCCCCAGGCCCTGGAAACCACCATTCTCCTCTTTGCTTCTATGTGTTTGATGAGCAAGTTCTTTTCTTTTATTTTTTAAAAATATTTATTTATTTATTTGACTGCATCAGGTCCTAGTTGCATCATGCAGGCTCTAGTTTCCTGACCAGGGGTGGAACCCAGGCCCCCTCCTTTGGGAGCACGGAGTCCTAACCACTGGACCACTAACGAAGTCCCAAGTTCTTTTATTTTTACTTCAAGTTTTGAGTTAATGTTTAGTCATCGTGATAACGTTATTCCTCCTAGGTTACATTGACCAGCTCCAGGGCTTAGCTTCTAAGAATCAATGAAGAACCTCTCTGTCCTTTCCTGCTATGCTGACTCCTGGGAATGCTCCATGCCCTGATCATTGTCTGTAACAGGCCTGTTTTTCCCAAGCCTGTGGTAGAAAATGCTGAGATTTACAGTAGTTGACACAATAATACAATAGATTAGAAGATAACATATCATACCATGTACATAATTTTAATACACTGTAATAGAACATAATAGGAGATGTATTTTTATATGTTATATATATTTATATGTAATAAACAGTAGAATACATGACTATATTCAGTAGAAGATAAAACATTAAGTTCTATTGTTATTTATCTCAGAGAGTATGTGAAAGGAGGTTCTGATAAATTGAAGATTGTGGTAAATTGAAAGCTGGAATCAGGTCTGGATGCCTGCCTCAGCTCAGCAAGCCGTGGTCTGTATGTGTGACTTAAGGAGGTGGTGGTAGAGATTTCTACTCCACAGTTCAAATCCCATAGCCTGTAATTTAATCATGAGCTAGGTTTTTTGTTTTTGTTTTTTTTGGTCTCAAGTCTTCTTAGGAACCATCAGCAAAACATCCTGGACAGGAGTCAGACCTTTAGTTTGTATTAGGTGAGCCTGTAATTGTCAGGTGCTGGAGTCCCATGTCCCACTTCTCACTCCTACACACTTTCCCCTTTTTAGTCCTCATACACTACTTCAAACCTGATAATTCTTACTCCCTAATTCTCACATGACAAATTTAAGAATCTTACAACAGTATAGTCCCATTTCCCTTTGTCCCAACCTTTGTCCTATTTTGCCGTCTCTTCTACTTCTACATAAACTGTAAATACCACCTCACAGTACAACTATGCTTGAAATAGTTTTCTTCCTTCCTTCCTTCCTCCCTCCCTTCCTTCCTTCTTCCTTCCTTCCTTTCTCAGGTCTTAGATGTGGCACGAAGTCTCCAGAGCATGTGGGCTCACTAGTTGCAGCACTCGGCCTCAGTAGTTGTGGTGTGCAGGCTTAGCTGCCCTGCGGCATGTGGGATGTTAGTTCCCCGACCAGGGATCAGACTTGCGTCCTCTGAACTGGAAGGCAGATTCTCAACCACTGGACCACAAGGAAGTCCCGAAATAGTTTTCTATTAAGGAAATTATGAGAAGAAAATAAAGGAGTGTTTCATGTTTACCCACTTACCAATTCTAGTGCTCTTCATTCCTCTTAATAGATCCAAGTTTCCATCTGGTATCGTTTCCCAAGACTACGGAACATCTTCTGGTGTTTCTTTTAGTGTAAGTGTGCTGGCTACAAATTCTCTCAGCTTTCTTTTATCTGAAAATGTCTATCTTCACTCTGGAAGGATATTTTTGCCTGATACAAAATTTGGGGTTGATCATCTTATCTTTTCAGTATTTAAAGATGTGATTCCATTGTCTTCTGGCCTCCATTCTTCTTTTTCTTCCTTGCCTCCTCCCTTTTATCTGACGATAACTCAGCCATCATTTGTATTATTGTTTCTCTGTTTGTCGGGTCTTTTATTCTCTGACCGTTCTCAAAGTTTTCTCTATCCTTGATTTTCAACAGTTTGACTATGAAATATAGGCAGACCTCGGAGATACTGCAGGTTTGTTTCTAGACCACTACAATAAAGTGAATAACACAGTAAAGAGAGTTACTTGAATTTTTTGGTTTCCCGGTGCATGTAAAAGTTATATTTACACTATATTTTAGCCTGTTAAGTGGCAATAGCTTTATGCCTAAAAAACAACGTACATACCTTAATTAAAAAATGCTCTATTGCTAAAAATTGCTAACCATCCTCTGAGCCTTCAGTGCGTCGTAATCTTTTTGCTGGTGGAGGGTCTTGCTTCTGTGTTGGTGGCTGCTGACTGATCAGGATGGTGGTCACTGAAGGTTGGGGTGGCCATGGTCATTTCTTAAAAGAAGACCACAGTGAAGCTTGCTGCATCGATTGACTCTTCCTTTCATGAACGATTTCTCTATAGCGTGCAGTGCTGTGTGATAGCATTTGACCCACAGTAGAACTTCTTTCAAAATTGGAGTCAAGCATCTCAGACCCTGCTGCTGCTTTATCAACTAAGTTTATGTAATAATGTAAACACTATGTTGTCATTTCAACCAACTTCACAGCATCTTCACCAGGAGTAGTTTCCATTTTAAGAAACCACTTTCTTTGCTCATCCATAGGAAGCAACATCCTCATCCATTTTAAGTTTTTTTTTTTTTTTTGCTGTGCGCGGGCCTCTCACTGTTGTGACCTCTCCCGTTGCGGAGCACAGGCTCTGGACGCGCAGGCTCAGCGGCCCTGGCTCAAGGGCTCAGCCACTCCACAGCATGTGGGATCTTCCTGGACCGGGGCACAAACCAGTGTCCCCTGCATCGGCAGGCGGACTCTCAACCACTGCGCCACCAGGGAAGCCCTACCATTTAAGTTTTATAATGAGATTGCAGCAATTCAGTCCCATCTTCAGGCTCCAGTTATAATTCTACTTCTCTTGCTATTTTTATCACATCTGTAGTTATTTCCTCCACTGAAGTATTGAACCCCTCAAAGTCATCCATGAGGTTTGGAATCAACTTCTTCCAAACTCCTGTTAATGTTGGTATTTTGATCTCTTCCCATGAATCACAAAAGTTTTTAACGGTATTTAGAATGGTGAATCCATTTCAGAAAGTTTTCAATTTACTTTGCCGAGATCCATCAGAGGAATCACTATCTCTGGCAGCTATAGCCGTACAAAATATATTTCTTAAATAATAGTACTTGCAAGTCCAAATGACTCCTTGATCCATGGGCTGCAGAATGGATGTTGTCAGGCATGTAAACATTAATTTCATTGCACCTCTCTATCAAAGTTCTTGGGTGACCAGATGCATTGTCAATGAGCAGTAATATTTTCAAAGGAATCTTTTTTTCTGAGTGGTACGTCTCAACGATGGGCTTAAAATATCTATCATGTTGTCAATAGATGTGCTGTCATCCAGTCTTTGTCATTCAGTTTGTAGAGCACAGGCAGAGTAGATTTGCCGTAATTCTTAAGGGCCCTAAGATTTTCAAAATGATAAATGAGCATCGATTTCAACTTAAACTCACCAGCTGCATTAGCTCCTCATGAGAGAGTTAGCCTGTAGTTTGAAGCTTTGAAGCCAGGCATTGACTTTTCCTCTCTAGCTATAGAAGTCCTCGATGGCATCTTCTTCCAATAGAAGGCTGTTTCGTCTACATAGAGACTCTTGTTTAGTATAGTCACCTTAACTATCTTAGCTAGATCTTCTGGGTAACTTGCTACAGCTTCTACATCAGGACTTGAGGCTTCACCTTGCACTTTTGTGTTATGGACACAGCTTCTTTTCTTCAACCTCATGAACCAACCACTGCTAACTTCAAACTTTTCTTCTGTGGCTTCCTCACCTCCCTCAGCCTTCATAGAATTAAAGAGAGTTAAGACGTTGCTCTGGGTTAGGCTTTGTCTTAAGGGAATGTTGTAGCTGGTTCGATCTTCTATCCAGACCACCAAAACTTTCTCCATCTCAGGAATAAGGCTGTTTGGCTTTCTTATCATTTGTATGTTCACTGGAGTAGCACTTTTAATTTCCCCCAGGAACTTTTCCTTTGCATCCACAGCTTGTCTGTTTCGCACAAGAGGCCTAGCTTTCAGTCTAACCTGGCTTTTGACATGCCTTCCTCACTAAGCTTAGTCATCTTGAGAGATGTGCGACTCTTCCTTTCACTTGAACGCTCAGAGGCCTGATTTCAATATTGCTGTGTCTCAGGCAATAGGGAGGCCAAAGGAGAAGGAGACAGATGGGGGAAGAGCCTGTTGGTGGAGCAGTCAGAACACACACACTTATCCATTAAATTTGCTATCCTGTATGTGTATTGTTCGTGGTGCCCTGAAACAATTACAGTAGTAACATCAAAGATCACTGATCACAGATCGCCATAACAAAGATAATAATGAAAAAGTTTGAAATATTGTGAGAATTACTAAATTGTGACGCAGAGACACAAAGTGAGCATGCTGTTGGAAAAATGGTGCCAATAGACAGGTTAGACACGGGGCTGCCACAAACCTCCAATCTGTAAAAAAATCCATACAGTATCTACAAAGTGCAATAAAGTGAATTGAAATAAGACGAGGTATGCCTGTATCTATCTGTGGTGTTCTTTGTCTTTACCTTGCTGTGGTTCATTGAGCTTCTTGGATCTTTAAGCTGAAATTTTTCATCAAGTATGGAAAATATTCAGCTATTTACTTCTGAGGAGTCCAGCTTCTGGTTAAAAACACATGTGTGCTATTTTAGGCCTGACTATAGGCAATTACAAAGGCTTTTCCGAACAGGTTGCCCTCTTCACCCAGACATGGTGCAAGGCAATGCATTATGGGACCTACAGGGAGTTGCAACCGAGGACTCTGGCCCCCCGGCCATTCTCTTTGAATATTTGCATTTCTAGCCCGACACCTTCATTCTTAGATCTCTTTATCTTGGGCAGTAGGCCTTCCTCAGGTGCCTCTGCTGAGGTCTCCTTACGAAGGGAAGAGGGGAAAACTTTAAAGACATCTTTCCCCATTCCGACCCAGTGCCCAGTATTTTTCCAGTCCTGGCTTTTCCCTGTTTCCCTTCCCCTGACCTCAAGGTCCATAAAATTGTTGGAGACTTGTGTTAAGGTCTTTCTCCACAGTGAGACAATCTCTATGTCTGCTCTGATCCACCTGACCCTCGACTGCTGTGCCATTTCATGGGGAAAAATAAAACAAAGGAGAGTTTTTCCTTTCTCCAGATTTAGCCTCCTGTGTATCCCATCACAGTAAGTGATTAAAGGCTTAACTCTTTCATTTTTGGGCTTATTGCTTTAATTTGCTACTTGAAAACCTGAGAGCTCAGCTCTCTCTCTCTCCCAGCTCAGCTGCGCTCTGACGTTTCCTCAAATAATCTTCCTGTCCGGAGCTTCCCTGGTGGCGCAGTGGTTAAGAATCCACTCTGCCAATGCAGGGAGCACGGGTTCAAGCCCTGGTCCGGGAAGATCCCACATGCCGCAGAGCAGCTAAGCCTGTGTGCCACAACTACTGAGCCTGCACTCTAGAGCCTGCGAGTCACAACTACTGAGCCTGCATGCCTAGAGCCTGTGCTCTGCAATGAGATAAGCCACCATGGTGAGGAGCCCGTGCACCACAATGAAGAGTAGCCCCCGCTCAACACAACTAGAGAAAGCCCACATGCAGGAATGAAGACCCAACACAGCCAAAAATAAATAAATTTATTAAACAAAAAAAATCTTCCTGACCCATTATCACCTTCTTCTCCTTATGGGACTACAATTACACATATGTTAGACTGTTTAATATTGTCCTTGGATCTTTGAGGCCCTGTTCATTTTAATTCAATCTCTTTTTTCTCTTTCTTCTTCAAATCGGATAATTTCTATTGATTTATCTTCAAGTTCACTGAATTTCTCTTCTGCCACTTTCAATTTGCTGAAGCCAGTGCAGTGAATTTTTCATTTCTGTTATTGTACTTTTCAGTTCTTGAGTTTCCATTTGTTAATGGTTTCCCTTTACTCTGTTGAGATTATATGTCTTTTCATTTATTAAAACCATGTTTTCCTTTATGATTTGGATGTATCTTCCTTTAATTCTTTGAATATATTTATAACAGTTTCTTTGTCTCATAAACTACTTATGTGGAATACTTCCAGTCTGGCTTCTACTACCTGCTTTTTTTCTTTACTGTGTATTACATTTCAACTTGTATGTATGTGTGTGTGTATGTGTGCATGTGTAGTTATTTTTGATTGAATACTGGATGTTGTGGGTTAATCAGTGTTGAGACTGGGTATTGTGATATTCCTCTGTTGATTTTTGTTTTAGTAGGTAGCAAGATTACCAGCAGATCACCTTGAACTTGGGTGAGGCTTGGTTTTGAACTTGCGTAAGTCTTGGTTTTATGCTTTCTTGGGTGAAAATATATCTGTGAAAATCTCAGCGTGTTTTCAAAGCATAAAAACTGTAACTTGTTGGACTCAACAGCCAATCACTCTTTCTTCTGGTTTTAGACTTTGGTATGGCAGGTTTTTGGTAAGCCTTACTCTGGGGCATGATTCTTATTCCTGAGGAATCGTATTTCTGGTGTCTCAGCTGGGTGCCTCGGCTGTGAACAGGTATTATTAAGGTCTCTCCACACTTGCTGACAATATCCCCCAACTCTGCTTACCCTCTGGTATTTCTATTCTGCTCGTAACCACAGAATAGCCGAATTCTGGTTCCCCTTATCTAAACTCTCCCTGCCCGTGTGTAGTTCAGTCCCTGGCTAAGCACGTGTAGAGATCCCCACATGGACTTCTGAGGACCCCTCTGCATAGCTTCTTCAACAATGCCTCACCTCATAGAATCCATTCCAGTTGCCCCAAACTCTGACCTCTGCCTACTCAGCTAACTGGGACTTCTCTGCTCTGCTTGGTTTCCAGCTTACTGCCACCCAGTTAGGAAGTTGTTCCCTGGTGCAGAGCTGGGGGCTCAACTTGTGAATTTTCCTTCTCTCAAGAAATCAGTTTTGTGATTTTTGTGTGTGATTTGTGAAAACAGTTGCATCATATGTTTTGTCTGGTTTTAAGGTGTTTTGACAGGAGGACTAGTCCAGTACTAGTTACAGGAAACAGAAGTCTCCACCATGGATTCTTGAAAAAGGGATAACGAGAGGGTGTGGATGGACGAGGAGAATGGCTGCCTAACACAAGGCAGCTTGTAGCAGGGAGAGATTGGAGTCAAGACACTGAGCAGGACAGGGAACTCTGTTCAATAATACGGAACAACCTAAATGACAAAAGAATCTGAAAAATAATAGATACATGTATATGTATAACTGAATCACTTTGCTGTACACCTGAAACTAATACAACATTGTTAATCATCTATACTCCAGTGTAAAATAAAAAGTTAAAAAAAAAAAGACACTGAGTAGGAGGCATTTTCAGTCTTCTAAGCAGAGAACAAAGATCACCTTGAGATTTGCAGAAATACAAACAAACAAAAGGGAAATGCCATGATGGAAAAAGAACTATTGTGAGTTATTGATAAATTGGATGTGAAGAATGAAGAAGAAGGTTACACATGGTGCCAGAAATGCTTTAAAAAAGAGCCCTTATCTCTGGAGACAAATACTGAAATATTTATGGATGAAATGATATAATGTCTGGGATTTGATTCAAAATAATTAAATGTAAAGATGAGGGTGGGAGAGGGTGGGGTATAGGTGAGACCAGACTGACCACAAGATGATAATTATTGAAACTAGATTATGAGTACATGAGGGTGTATCCTATGAATTTTTCTACTTTTGTATATATTTGACATCTTCAAATTAAAATAAAAATAAAACAAAACAAAGTGATCAGAGTTAGGAAGCTGGGAGGAGTATTGGTGAAGTTGGGAAAAGTGCCCAGTTTTGAGGTAGGGGAAAAAGGGGCTAAGCCAGTGGCTGTTATTAATGTCTAAAACAGACTTTTCTGCAAGAATGTCTTTTAAAAGGGTTTGCTCAAGCTGGCTCATTCTGCTCCTTCAGAAGCGTCATCAACTGCAGGATGTGTTTGATTGTCTGCTTGAGGATGTGAGGCACATGGCCCACGCTGGACAGAGGCTGTGGCATCTACACAGCTCGCGTATCCGCCTCCAGATCCAGTGCTGGCTGCTTGTATTCGCCGATACAGCCCTGTGTGGTCAGAGCCCAGACTACAATAGATGGGTTTGGTCGGACTCTGGCACACATCTCCCTGAGTGAATCCTGGAATGATTTCCAGAGGCGTTTTGCGCTATTCCCCTTTCCACACTGCCTCCCTGGCCAGCTCTACCTGCCTGGAGCCTCCTTGAATCTTGCTGGCACTCAGCTGCTTCCTTCCATCTAACTGTGGACTCCGTAATTGAGCCCAAGAGAGGAACATGTTCCCACGGCCTAAGGACTTGCAGAAGTAGAGAGACTTTTCTACATGTTAGAAAAAGAAAAAAAAAAAAAAAAAAGAAAGAAGAAAAACACACCCACTTTCCTATTTTCTGATTTCTTTTCTGATTTATTCAACACATCCTTTTAGGTGCCAGCTGTGTGCCAAGTTTTGTGTTAAGTGTTGATTGGGGGTTCAAAGGTGATGATTCCTCAAGGATTTACAGCCTGGCAGGGGAAGAGAGACACATAAACAGAGTAAGAAGGTCACAAGGGCCATGCTAATGTTTGTACTGGGACCAGGGGGCACACGGAAAAAGTGGACAACGATTACAATTTTCTCTCTCCTTGGGTTTGGGTTTTAATACTGTTCTTGCTATTATGCACAATCTAGTCTTTCTGAATCTCAATTTTCTCTCTCTTTTTTTTTTTTTTTTTTTTGCGGTATGCGGGCCTCTCACTGTTGTGGCCTCTCCCGTTGTGGAGCATAGGCTCTGGACGCACAGGCTCAGCGACCATGGCTCATGGGCCCAGCCGCTCCATGGGATCTTCCCGGACCGGGGCCCGACCCCGTGTCCCCTGCATCGGCAGGCAGACTCTCAACCACTGCGCCACCAGGGAAGCCCAATTTTCTCATTTTTGTATAAGGTTAAGTATATGTACTTGCAGTTTTTTCTTTTTATTAATTTATTTTTATTCATTTATTTTTGGCTGTGTTGGTGCGCACGGGCTTTCTCTAGTTGCGGCAAGCAAGGGCTGCTCTTTATTGCGGTGCGCAGGCTTCTCATTGCAGGTGGCTTCTCTTGTTGCAGAGCACGGGCTCTAGGCACGCGGGCTTCAGTAGTTGTGGCATGTGGGCTCAGTAGTTGTGGCTCGCGGGCTCTAGAACATAGGCTCAGTAGTTGTGGCGCACGGGCTTAGTTGCTCCGCGTCATGTAGGATCTTCCCGGACCAGAGCTGGAACCCGTGTCCCCTGCATTGGCAGGTGGATTCTTAACCACTGTGCCACCAGGGAAGCCCTGTACTTGCAGTTTTTAAGATGGTCACACTAAAAAAAAAAGTCTGAAGGGACTTTGCAAACCGCAGGGACTCATGACAATGATTATCATCTTTCCTTCTTCCCAGGCACACCAACGATAACCATGGACTGGCTTTTCCCAGGTGACAGTCAAGTGGTCATGGTCACCAGCACACTGAGCCGCATTAAGGTAAGCTGGGGGCTGCCGCCATTTCCAGGGAAGATGCATAAGTAAGAGGAAACTTCTTTTTTCCATGTAGGTAATAAATCTTCTGTCTATTGACTTTTAAAAGTGTAGAACCAAATGTTCCTTTTGTCTTTTTAATATAAACCACCACCTTAACATTTGTTTTGCTTTACAGTTTACAAAGTCCTTCTAAAGTCATAAATCACTGGTGTCTCATGATAGCTCTTTGACTTAGTAGAATAGATTTCACTTTGACCCTCATTTACAGGTGTGGAAAATATGGCCCTGAGAAGTTAAATATATTTGCCCAAGATTCGTAGCTAGTAGTGGCAGAGCCCGGGACTGAATTCTGGTCTTCTCTTTCCTAATCTTTAAAATGAACACCTCCTCCCTGTAATTTTCTATAGCAGGCCAGGCTCCCCTTTGATGTCTTTAAAAGAAAGTTTCACTGTCTGACTCACTTCACTCAGTATGACAATCTCTATGTCCACCCATGTTGCTGCAAATGGAATTATTTCGTTCTTTTTTATGGCTGAGTAATAAAAGAAAAACAAATATCATGTGATATTGCCTATGTGTGGAATCTAAAAAAAATGGTACAAATGAACTTATCTACAAAACAGAAACAGAGTCACAGATGTAGAAAACAAACTTATGGTTACCAGGGGGAAAAAAGGGGAGGGATAAATTGGGAGACTGGGATTGACATATACACACTACTATATATAAAATAGATAACTAATAAGGACCTACTGTATAGCACAGGGAACTCTATTCAATGCTCTGTAATGACCTATATGGGAGAAGAATCTAAAAGAGTGTGTGTGTATATATATATATATATATATATATATATATATATATATATATACACACACACACAACTGAATTACTTTGCTGTATACCTGAAACTAATACAACATTGTAAGTCAAGTATACTCCAAAAATTTTTTTTTAATATTTCAAAATATTTTTTTAAATGTTTAGGAAATTCCTTTTATTTGGACTTATCACGGCCATCTGAAACCCCCCAGCCCCTTGTGCGGTCACAATAAATCAAACAAATAAATAACCGTCTCCATTGTTTTGTGGATTATTTCCCCAGGAGGCAGATGTTTACTTTTTCCAAATGAAAGCGCATTGTTGTCAGGAATATTTAAGAGGCTTAACCTGTCTCCTCTGGCATATGGCGCTGGCTTTTCATGATGAGGCTGGTTGTGTGCAGCAGCAGATGAAATTGCAAGCCTCTCTCTGAAACTTCATCAGTTAGAACTGCAGAATGTCACTGCTGCCCTAGGTGGGGGCTTGTCTGGGACTCTTCCACCGTGAAAGGGAAAAAAAAAGAAAGGCTGTTTCCTTTGGTAGCAAATACTTATATTTTAATGGGTATGATGTCATGAATTATTAAACTATCTTAACTTTAAAGCCCAGCTGAAAGAACACAGAGTGAAGAATGACCTTGAGACTCTTGAAAAATGGGATTGTTGACTGTGCCTGCAGACTCAAAGATGGATTTCTCCTTTAGTTTATATTTATGCAACTGTGAAACTTGGTCCTTTGTTCTCAGAGAAATCCTCTGTGCAGCCGTGTGGAGAAAGTTATTACATTCTAGTGCAGAAGAGCTGTAAAGTTTCTTTCCTCGTGTCTCCTGAAAACTAGAGGGCCAGGCGATCCTTGTGCTGGGGGGGATGGCCCTGAGGAATGAGATGCTGAATCTTTCAGAAAACGAAAGGAAACAGACAGGCATTGTGCTTTTAAAAAAAAGAGCCTAACATGAGGTTCTTATAAGGAATTTGTGCCTAACCCAGTCCTGTCACAATGCTCTCTTGTTTTGGCTGTAAGGTGAATCAAAGGAAATTAGGGTCCAGGAGGACGAAGATGATCTGTCGGTCCCACTGTAGTGTGACCACGTGACGTGCCCGCCAGCAACTCCGCATAACTAGCGCTGCTGCCCATGGAGGTCATGACGTGATGCAGGATAGGGTCTTTCAAAGCTTTGCGTTTAGCCATTCCTAGCTCATTCTCTGGCCACAGGTTGCTGGGCAAAACCACCGATGCTAAGAGTGGGATGAAGTGTCCTTGAGTCTTCCAACGGGTGCTGTGAAGCTGTGTCTACACCCACAGAGACCGGTGACTCAAGTCTCCTTCTCTTTCATCTTTGTAACAGGAGTTCAGTTAACAGTCTTTGTAGACAGGGAAGAAGTATTAGTGGGGAGGGCGGTGGAACCAGTATTTATTGAGAATCTATTAAATGTTTGGCTTTGCCTCATTATGATTCATCATGGAGCTGTGTGGTGTTATCCCCATTTTACAGGGAAGAAACGGAGGCTCAACGTGTAAGATTTTCAATACCATACAGTTTTTAACAGGGCTGGGCTTTACCTGAATCTAGATCTGCTGAACATCAGCAGTTTATGCAGATTCGCCAATCTTACTATGAGGTTTGGGTTTGACTGACTTTTGACTTTCTTCTTGTTTGTTTGTTTGAACTCTTTGGCCATATGCTGATGTCTTCTGTTTGTTCCTCCGGATCCCCTCTCCACCCTCCTCCACTCTGCTCTGTGACCTGGTAGACTGACCTGTCTTCACTGCTTCAAGGGTTACCCTGTTCTTGCGCTTACAGTTGCGTTTGGCCAACGTGAAACACAAACAGGGCATTGGAGGGCAGATAGGTGAGAAATGAGATTGGGGTGTTGATTTCCCCAGTTTTCTCTCTGTTGGGTTCTCTACTGAAGGCCAGGTGGCCCTCTCCATGCAATTCCCCTTTCTGTTTTTTTTTTTTTGTTGTTGAAATATATTTGCTGTACCATATCATATAAGTTACAGGTGTACAATATAGTGATTCACAAGTTTTAAAGGTTATACTCTATTTATAGTTATTGTAAAACATTAGCTATATGTCTCGTGTTGTACAATATATTCTTGTAGCTTATTTTATACCTAATAATTTGTACCTCTTACATCCCTACCCCTATATTTCCCCTCTCCTTTCCTTCTCCTTACTAGTAACCATTAGTTTGTTCTCTGTATCTGTGAATCTGCTTCTTTTTTTTGTTATATTCACTGGTTTGTTGTATTTTTTAGATTCCACATATACGTGATATTGTACAGTGTTTGTCTTTCTCTGTCTGACTTATTTCACTCAGCATTTCTGGGTTTTGATACCTGCTCCTTCCCCTTGTCCCTTCCGGCTTAGGGGTAACATTAGGTCACTAGCCCCTGGGTACTGCACAGTCCCTTGTGCTTTCCTAGATACTGCCCACACTTTTGTAAATTAGCCCCTCTATTAAGACAGTTGGATTGCTCAACATGAGTGTGCCATTTGTTACCTTCCGGGACCTTGACCGATACAGGTACACATCCTTTTAGTGCTATCATACTTAACGTTTTGCTGTTACACCCATTTTACCAGGAGGGAGATGATTTTTGTCTCCTCTTTTTTCCCTAAGGATTTCTTATTTATAATTTCCGGAAGGGCTATTTTATCATCTTTCATCTTCCTTTTGCCTTACTACTTGCTCTTTGAATTTTCCCTTTTCCCCTCAGATTGAGTCTGTAAGACCTGAAAAAGCCAGTTTCCATTCTTATTTTCCAAGACTGAGTTTTTTGGTCTTCAGAGTCTCAGCTCTATTCTTTTATTAACATTTCTTTGTGAAACCGTCAGTTGGATTGTCTTGAGAAAACAATGCACATTTTCTTACCTTCTAGGGAAAATGATTATTGCTCCAAAAAGGAGTGGAAATAATGAAAGTATGTTCAGTAAGTAACAGTAAAGACAATAAAAGGGGAAAAAGGCAGGAGATTCAGAATCAAGGTCAGTTTCCTCCATTGTTGGATTGCAGCGAGTATTTAATGGTCATAAAATCTTTTTCCTGTAAAATACATTTTATATTTAAACTGCAGCCATTTAAATGAGGGATTTTATGTCTGCACAGTCTTTATTGAGTATGAAGGATTTTAAAATGCTTTAGGTTTCATTTTTTTTTTTCCTTAAATTTTTTTGAGGTTTGGAAAGCCCATCCCATGCCTCCCGGGCTCCCAGACGTGAAGATGCAGAGCTGGGGAGTGTGGCTTTCACAGTTCCTTGCTTATGCTATTTAACCTTAGACCCCTGTTATTCGGGGCCTCTGTCTCCTGAATAAACAGTAAATCTTTCCTGATGGTGTGGCAGCTTTACGCTGTGGATTCAGGCCTATTTTCAGAGCAGCATGAGAGAGACTTTAATGCCTTTTCCCTCCTTTTACTGGTGATTTAGCCAGAGCCCGTGTCCGTCATCAGGGTACGGCTGGTGGTTCAGCCTGTGTCTGGTGGAGGGCAGGCCCGGTGCTGCAGTGGGCAGTGCTCGGATGATCAGTGTTCTGGTTCCAGGACAAGGCAGGGTTGACCGTGGGGTTACTTCATAGCTTGGCTTGAAATGGATTCATTCTTCTGTTGAAGGTTTACTGACTCATGTATTCCTGAGAACTTTGTCCCTGCATATTGAAAAATTTGTGATCTACTCCTGATCCTAAGATAAGATATCAAGACCTTGAGAGGTCCACCTTCTGCCGTAGGATCCTGCAAGGTGAAAGTTTGCTAGATTGATTTTAAGTCTGTTCATGGTGGGGGTGGTCTCAAGGTTCAAGGGCATGTTGACATTAGACATACCAGAAGGAAAAACTCAACTACAGAGCAATTACCTTTTTTTCTTGGTCATTGCTGACATTCGTGGGTTGAGCTGTTGGATTTGGATTATTCTTGGTCACGAGGATGGTACAGCAGAAACAAAAACCCTAAGCTTATAGTTTAGAAGTATTTGAAATCTGCATTCATACAGGCAATTATCTGCCAAGGGAAGTAGACTATTGTTGGTGGGGATCTGACCTATAGCAGGAGATGCCTTATAATCTATAAATATCTGCTCTTTGAGCTAGAATGAATTACCTGAAGAAGGCAGGCTCCACGTTTTAATCTTAGATTGCCAGAGCTGCATTTCCCACTGGGTTGTTACCAGCAGTTTTAAAAATCTCAATTTCCCCAGTGCATTGACCTGACCTGACTGTTCTTAGCCACAGCTTTAACTATGCTTTAAAAATAGCCTCGAAGCCAGAATAGCGGAGAAAGCATTTATTTAAACAACTATTTTTTCCCCCCATAATGTCATGTAGATCTAAGTCTTTTCTGTATCTTTCCACTACAATGGCAGCATATGGTCTATTGTTACAATCAGATATTCTTGTGGGAAGTAAGAAGCCCCTGGGTGAACAGAGAGGATATTATTGTTGACTCTAAAGCTGTTGTTTCCAGTCCTGAACTAAAGTTTTGTGCAGTTTCATTTTGAACAAACTCAAACCTTTCAGGAGGCTTCAACCGATAGGCTCTGATTTTTATTTTTGATAGTATTGACTAATGTTTACTCTGGGCTCCTGGAAATTGGCTAGGAGGACTTTCCGTGGAGGAGAAAATGTGGACAAATACGGTTAGTTTACTTAGTGCTAAAGGCATTGGCTGGTAAGGAAAGGTGATGACACAGTTCCTTAAGCCAAAAAGTCATGTTTTTTTCCTCTTGAAGTATGTATATTTGAAACCTTAGGAGAGGTTTGTGAAAAAGAAGAAAGCAAAAAAAAAGAAAAAGAAAAAAATAAGAGCAAGAGAGGTGACGGTAACAGAAAACAAAACTGCTAGGCCTAGGAGAAAATCACTTCATTAGAAGAAAACATTTTATTAAAATAATGAATTTTTACTACATGGAACGGAATAAAGAATTTCAGCGAGTAAACACACAGCGCACACATACTCGCTTGGACAAACACGCATACAAAGAAAAGAAGGAATGCGAAAGCAGAAGCAGGTCGGTGTGCTTTATAAATGTGGATTTGATTTTTGAGTTTTGAATTAATTAGATACCATGTTGAATTCCAAATGTGATAATTAAGCAAATTAATGCTGCAGTGTATTTATTAATGAGGCAAAATATGCTAATATGCTTTTGATAAAGAGCTCTTCTTCTGTCTTACCAAGGAATTGGCAAACATCTTTTATTTGGGGCCAGAGAGCTTATCTCAAGTGATGTACGAAAAAGGTTCTCAGCCATATGCTGTGAACAAATGTTGTAAATAGGGGTTAATGTCTAAAGTTTTGATATGTATAAGCCCCGATGCGATACATCAAGTCCCGTGACGCCCTGAGCCTGGTTTCTTCCATGCTCTTCGATGCCAGTATGAATACAGCAAAGCCCACTGCTTGCCGACATCATTATTATTAAGTGACATTCAACGTGAGGCAAACAGTGGCTGCTAACCGCCCAAACTGCTGGGTTCTTTTCGGCAGACTTGGTGTCTCCTTTGGTTTTCAGATGTTCAAACCTCCTAGCCCATGATCATTAGGGAACCCACATAGTGGTTTGAAAGTGACGCAGCAGAATTTCTCTTTCTGACCTTAACCTTGCTATTCAGAGCTCACAGTGTATCAGGAGACGAGCGAGAGACCCCATCTACCCAGGGGGAGCTGGCCATTAAAAACAAAATTTATGGAAATATGAAAAGAACTTTCGCCATGAGCATATGATTCTTTTAATCCTTTTAATCACATACTCCATGAAGGCGCAGCCTGTATAACTTTGATTCATTCCAGATATGATGTTTGCTAAATGAGTTTGGCTTTGCAGCCCCAGGCAGGACAGTTCTGATGGCTTTATATCAGAGGAGGAAGCCCCCGAGGTGTGTTTGAGTGGGGCAGCCCCGTGGTCAGCCCTTGGCTAGTGTTGGCTAGTGGGCACTGTCGAGGCGTGTCCTGTGGCAGGAAAGAGACTGCATATCAACTGTCAAGTGTCACAGAAAGTGACTGGAACAGTTAGGAATGCATTTGACCGCAAGTTGCAGAATACCTTACTAACAGTGGCTTCAGCAAAGAGGGAGTTCATTTTTCTCCCATAGAAAGCAGATCAGGGTAGGCGATTCACAGCCAAAACGTGTCTCAGCCATTTTGTCGGGGCTCTTTCCATCTTTCCACCGCATCATCTTAGCGGGTGTCTTTTGTCTGTGTGGGCACAAGATGACTGCTGCATCTCCAGGCATGATGTCTAGGATTCAGGCAGGAAGAAGAGGGAATGGTCAGCCAGTCTGTCCTTTTTGAAAAGTTTTCCCAGAAACCCCATCCAAAGACCTCCATTTACATCTCGTTAGTCAGAATTTTGTCACGTGGTCATTCTTAACTGGAAGGTCAGTAGGTGAGGTTGGATCAGGTAGCCGGTTTTGTTACCATTCTTTTCTTGGGCACCATGATCCTGGGGATGAAGCTGGACCCTGAGTTGACTGCCATTTCCAGGGTGCTCACATGAAAGTCTCGTTGCCTGGACACACGTGATATGAAACGGAAGTGCAGGTGATAAAGCAATTTTACTCTCCTCAAGTTCCTTCGTATGATCGAATCGTAACATGAGTGTGATTTGAGCATATTTGAAAATAAAACACTTACGGAAAAATTTTTTTGTACAACATACTTCTAAACAAATGCCAGTTACTGTATTTGGTTCTTGATTGGAAAATGCAAACCAGCAATCTGTTTCAAAGCCGAAGAAAAGCTGGCTGCTTTGAATGTACTGAATAATGGCACAGTACTGTATTGTTACGAGTAGATCAAGAGATTTTTCAAGGGTGCTTGGGAATATATTTGGTTTTCACCACACTGGCCAACTTTGGAACTTAACCCTTGAGTAAAATGTGATTCCATTGGATATTAATTAAAAGTAACAAACACACTAATATGTAGCAGGTACAATCGTGGACCGCAAACTCACCTATTTAAGCAATCTGGCTTGCTTTCTTTCCTCTGTCAGGTTTGTATCGCTACAGCACCAAGAGGTAGAGACTTCACTGGATTCACTTCTGAGTCTCCCCTCCCTTTCCTGGAATAGGGACTTACTTTGGGCTGGCGGGAGGAGGGGCTTTGTGTCGGGTCGCAGGAGTTGGGGGGGGCGTGCATCTGGTTCTGGGATGTCATCTACTCATACGCTTGCTAGGACGTGGTCATTCTAACTTGGTAACTTGTCATTTGTTCAGTTGGATCACTGCTGGGGATTTTGACTCTACCATATGCTTCCTGAGTCTGACTGTTAGCTGCTTTCAGGTCCTCCCTGGCATGTGGGCATGATGTTTGGTCTCCTAGCATGAGGCAGGGCCCTGGGGCTTTCTTGGGATGCCACGTGCGGGTGGATTTAAGCAGGGGTGAAGGACAGAGCCCTTGCAGAGGCTCAGAGATTTCTCAACCCTGTCTCTTCTTTTCCTTACCCAGCTGGGGCAAACCTTATCCAGCTCTCTCTCCAGAAAAATACTGGTTCTGAGGGATCACATTTTATTCCAAATCTTTTGTTTATGCCCCAAGTCCTAGGCTTTTGAAACTCAAAACCCTTTTCTCTCAAACTATGGCTCTCATTCTCTTCTGTGTCAGGACTTCCCTGAGGAAACAAAAACAGAATTGCTGTCTGCCTGAGCGGCAGAAAGTATGGCCACTCTGTATTGGAAATACTGGCGAGCATCAGTTAATGTTTCAAACGATTACCCATGCCTGACTCATATTCACTATAAGGAACTGGAAGAGCTGTGCCCAGATCCCCAAGGGCATCTCTCTTTGCCCCCCTGCCTGCTCCTACCGCCATCTTGGCTCCTGTACCCATGAAGCTCTCAGAGAGGACTGGGCAGACATGGCATTTCTTGATGGCAAGAAGCAGACATTTCTTCCTCTCACAAATTCGTAGGAGGCTTCCCTCAAAAGATTCACAAGAGCACTCGGCCACACCTACAGGCAGGCAAACAACACTTCCTATTTATGGGATGCTGATAAACAAGCACTAAAGGCTTAGCATCTTAGGTGGATGCAATAATTTAGTTAAAAAACTTTAGTGGGAACCTGGTCAACCTAACTGTGAGAGACGCCATGTTTCCCTCTTGGAGCCCGGTGAACGCTGGGAAAGGCTTTCAGGGCTGGGAGAGCATTGAAATGTGTCGTGGAAAAAAACACGTTCTTCAAGAGTTTGAAAGAGGTGAAGGGGTTTAGTGGACCAAAGGGAAGTATCCGAGATAGGATATACCAGTGCTGTAACTGGGAGAGAAATGAGGGGATTTGGCAGCCATGGAATGCTTCCCAGTCCCTCAAATTCACTACGGCAAAGAAACCAAGGCCTTAGGAAATTTTTAATTTTAATTTCTTTTAATTGTGGTAAAATATACATAACTTAAAATTTATCATTTTAGGAACCTGAAAAAGAATATGCATATACATACGTATATATGTTAACTGAATCAATTTGCTGTACACCTGAAACTAACACAACATTGTAAATCAACTATACTTTAATTAAAAAATATATACAATTTTTTTTATCATTTTAACCATTTTAAGTGCATGTCCTCAGTGGCATTAAGTGTATTCACATTGTTGTGCAACCATCCCCATCATCTAGCTCCAGAACTTCCTCATCGTCTCATATTGAAACTCTGCACCCATTAAAAATAACTTTCCATTCCATCCTCCCCTGGCCCTAGTAGCTGCTCTTCTAGATTCTGTCTGACTCATTTCACTTAATGTTTTCAAGGTTCATCCATGCTGTAGAGTGTGTCAGAATGTCCTTCTATTTTTAGGGCTGGATAATATTCCGCCGCATGTATATTCCACATTTTGTTTATCCGTTCATTTGTTGATAGACATCTGGGTTGTTTCCATCTTTTGGCTACTGTGAAAAGTGCTGCTGAGAATATGGGCACACAAATATCTTTCCATATTTTCAGTTCTTTCGGGTATATACCCAGAAGTAGAATTGTTAGATCGTATCATGCTTAAATTTTCAAGGATCCACTCTACGGTTTTCCACAGCGGCCGCGCCATTTCATGTTCCCACCAGCAGGTGCATAAATGTTCCAGTTTCCCCACAACCTCACCAGCACTTGTTATTTTCTGTTTTTTTTTCTTTTTTCTTTTTTGTAAATCCTAGCCATCCTAATGGGTGTGAAGTGTCTGTCACCTTACTGCGGTTTTGATTTGCAACATCCTAACGACGAGAGATGCTGAGCATCCTTTCATCGTGTTTATTGGCCATTCGTATATCTTCTGTTGAGCTGTATATCTTCTGCTGATGTTGAGTGAGCCTTAGAAATTTTACTCCCATACCACTCTCTTCTCCTTAATGAAATGTGGCCGTACGTTGATACGGTTGCCAGAAGGAGAGGGGTAACTCAAGAGGGCTGGGCGACTCCAGGAAGGGGGACCATCAAAGTGCTCATCGCACAGGATTACGTCCAACCTCCCATCATATGAAGCCTTTCCCACTGGGCCCCACCTGCCGGTCCAGTCTGATTTTCTGCCCCTGACAAACCCAGTGCTCCAGCACATTAATTTCCCTGCGGGTCCACAGATGCACAAAGAACTTTCACACCTCTAACCTTATTTTTCCATGAAGGCTCTCCTGACCCACCTCACATGTTCTCATGACACATCACTTATCCATTCATTCATTCTAGAAATATTCATTGAGCACATACTTGTTGCCAGGTACCAAGCACTGTGGCGGATACTTGGGATTCAACAGTGAATCAAGCAGTTGCTGCTTTTGAAGAACTCCTTGCCTAATGGGGGAAATGGGTAAGTTATCTGCCAATTATAATTCATTGTGCGTAAGTGCCAAGATGTAAGTAAAGAGGGTGAAGATTATCTTCTTGAGCTGAGGGCTGAGTCAGTATTTATGTGTTACTGTGAACATTCTCATCTTCTGCACATCAGATTCGAGCTTGTAGTTTACTACTTTTTTATCCCTTAACAGAACTGTTTGTAAACAGCCATTGGCTTCCAGAATGTACGGTTTCTTCTCACAACAAGCAGCATTCCAACCGGGAGATGGTTTCCCTTACACTGGGATACTTGAGGGCTGTCTGAAGACTGCAGTTCAGACTGCCTGTATTCAGGCGGGCATGTGGGTGCATCTGGGGACTTGTGGGCCTAGCCCTGCCCTGACTGGGCTTCCTGGGTGTGTGAGTGTTTGTGTGGGGATGGCCATGAAGAGTTATGGAACATCCACTGTCGATTCTGGCCTCGTGCACTGAATGTGGCACAAAGCAAGAGCTCAATAAATGTGTCTGGTTTTATTGGACTCTGTGTATCATGGAGGGTAATTTATCTCCTTTACCCACAATGAGTCACAGTGTAGGGTAGGCGGGAGTAGAGTCCTTCTAAAGGTTGAATCAACATATTAAATTTGATTCAGAAGAAGCATATGGCAAAGCATTTGTCTTTTGCTCTTTTGAAAAACAGGTGGTTTACCTGGGTTTTTGGTAGTCCTAGAGGAAAGTAAAAATGGGTCCTACTGAAAAAGTTAAAGGAAACTAATGCAGAAGCAGGAAACCTGAGGGAGAGGTGATGAAGAGGCCAGGTCGATTGTTACAGGGAGAGATTTACACTTGAATGCAGGGTTTAACTAGGGAGCAGGGAAGGGACCCTTCTGGGGATTACTGTGAAGGAAGAATCAACATAATATGGATTTTGACTGGGTAGGGAATGGAAAAAAAGAAAAAGGATTTGAGATATTGGTTTTAGGATTTAGAAGGGAGGATTTAATTTGGAAGATCAGGGATTTACTGTTAGATATAGTGACAATTAAACGTTGAATACAGGCAGTCTGAATTGCAAGCTTCACATGCTCCTCAAATACCCCAGCGTAAGGGAAACCACCTCCTAACTGGAATACTCCTTTGGTGGGAGAGGATGTGTATTATGGAAGTCGATGACTGTATATTAATGACTCTGTTTAGGACAAAATTCTCCTTTTAGCTCAAATCCGTTACTTAAAGGATTATTTATTCACAAGTTTGAAAGAGCTCTGTCCCTCCCTCTGTCAGGACTCTGCTGCCTTGGTGTCATCAGTTCCACCAGGCGGGATGAGAGACCATCAGCCTACTGAACAAATGATAAATCATCCCTAAATGCATATTGAACAGGGATTTGTGCTATCTCTTCGAACATAAGCACAACTCTTGTTGGGTCTGGCCTTCCTGGAGCCCGAGTCAGGGCACTTGTCCTCAGGAGGCTTGTGGGGCTAACCCCTCCCAGACCGGGCTGAGCACGTGTGAGTGTTTATGTGCGGATGGGCGTGAGGAGGTATGGAACCTTGGAAGAGCGCGTGCATCACAGATGCTGTGCCCTGTGCCGGTCCTCGGGGAAGGGAGCCCACTTATGTGAGTGAAGGGGGTCGGCACAGCCTGGCCAGTGTGCCTCCCTGAGTGATATCAAATTTGTACACCTCCGTCTCTCACCCTCACTGCTTAGAGCTGTTCCAGGTCTGTTATTCATGCAAAATCTTCTTGGCTGTGCCTGAGGGGAGAGAAAGACCTCGGTGAAATCCCAGGTCTGCCTTTTAACAGCCATGAGGTTTTGGGCAAGGTACTCGGATCTCTCCTTTGGTTTTTTAATTTGCAGAAGTGAGAGAGTAATATGCCCCTTCAGAATGTTATTGGGAGGAACGCGTAGGACAGTTTTTATAAAGTGCCTGGTACAAGGTGACACCCTTAATGGCTGGCACATAGTAGGTGATTTACAAAGGGGGAGTTGCAGTACTCACTAATAATGAGGGTGATGCCTCACAGGCACGCAAAAATGTAAAATGATTCTTTTTTTTAATACCTGAACTTAATTTCCTTTCTTTTTTCTTTTTTTAGGCCCCATTCATATTGTCAGGTAGTGGAAATTTCATCTCAGTCAATTCAGCGTCTTAGCCTACTTGCATCCTTGGAGAGGAGATCTGGTTACTGGCTGCTGTCATCTCTTGCCTCCTCCCTTCCCCCCCCCTTTCACAGTCCACAGCCCTCTGAGCTTCTGTCAGCAAAGATGGAGGCTGTTATTTTCTCCTCCCACCAGCACGGCCTCTCCAGATCTGTCTTTTACTTGGTTACTTCTGTGCTCTTCTTAGACACATGGAAGGTCTGGCTGTTCCCCGCATCACGCTGGAGCGAGGAAAGGCTCTCTCAGGTCTGGCTGCCTACAATCCCCACACCACCTTACCCCGTGTGTGCGCTTCATCAGAAAGGTCTTAAGGTAGAATCCCTGTGGGGGTCTTTATGGTACCCTTTGCACCAGTGCTTGCCTGGGGATGTGATGGGGATACACTCCAGGGTCTGCTGACCTTCGCTTCCCCTTCGTCTGCACACATTTTCTGTAGGAGTCCAGTGGGACAATAGCTTTCTCCTAAGCTTTAGGAATGCAGAAGTCTTTGCCTTAAACTCAGCGGTGAGTTTCATATTTGAAACTCCCAAATCAAGAATTGACTTTTTCTTTTTCTCAACATTTCTGCTGTGCCATCTCTTTCTTGAGGCACTAAGTGTTGGATGTCGAGTGTCTGCCTGGGGAGAGAGAGGTGGGTAGAGGGAACAAGGGTATTGCAGAGCATGAGAACCTTGGTTAAAATCTCAAGGTATTTTTCTACTGCACTGCTGTTATTACATCCATCCTCCATACAGTTTCAGCCCCATGGGGCTGAGTTGAAGATTGATTTGCTTCAATGTTGGAGCATCTGAGAATGATTCTCTTGGACCTGTTGTTGGCAAAGTAAAAAAAAAAAAAAAAAAAATTAAAGAAGTAGAGAGCGAAGCCAAGAAGAAAATCAGACACAACTTCTGGTCTATAAAGTGTTGGTTTAGTGTGGAGCTAAATGAAGCGCTGGCCACATTCTGCTTTTCAGTCTCCCAAAGGTCATGCCACTTTTCTTGATCCATTTTTCTATTTTCTTGTTCACAGTCCATCACTGGATGCTCTGCTGCCTAGGCAACAGCATTCGGGCCAGCTCTCAGCAACGTGGTACTCGAGAATGTTTCGAGCTCCACGCGTGGAGCGTTTTGTGCAACCTGCCATGTGCTCTTGGTCTTGTTGTCGGTGGAGAGTCTTGTGCCGACTCAGCGAAGCCATCAGATGCACTTGTGTATCTTCTTGGGTATAGGATCTGAGAGGAAAGAGTTTCTATATTTCAACGATGTCATCATCAACATCATCATGTTCAGGTGACCATACTGATGCCGGTGGCATCTCCCCGCATCCCCTTGCTTGTAAGTGTCTGATCAATGTGCTTTTGAACTGTGCTACGTTGTCATCTGGGCACTTGGGACCAAAAGCATCGACTTTCACCTGCAAGGCAACCACAGGAAAAATGCAGGAAACAACATTTGCGCGTCTGCACAGGATTCACCAGCTGTGCTAAAACAAGATAGGTAGAACTGAATTACGGAAGCAGTGCAAAAAGTCCACCACCACGACCCCCAGTTATAACAAGAGCTGCTATTTATGGAACAACTCTTTTGTGCCTGGTGCCATGCTAGACTCTTTACGTTCCGTTCTCCAATTTAATTTTCCCAACAAACCTAGAAGGCAGGCACTTTATAAATAGAAGAATGAGTTTAGAGAGATTAAGTGACTTGTCCCTGGCCACATAGAGAGTTAAGTGGAGCCAGAATTTGAACCCAGATCACTCTGACCTTGGAGCCCTCACCCCTAGGCTGGGATGGTGCCAGGTGGGCAGGCTTGCTGGGCATCTTATTGTTATCACCGAATCCCTAGCACTGGTCCTCACCTAGCACAACAGTAGGTGCACAATGTCCCTTAAAAGGAAACGATTGATTGCTCGTATTAGAAGTTAATGCTCTGTGCTTTGAAGCGTTTCCTTTCATCAGGGTCGTGAGGCAAAGTTACCTAATAGGCATAGGTCCTTCCCTTTCTGTGTTCCAAGAACCATTAATTCTCTCGCCAGCTCTCCAGTGTATCTCCACGCCACCCTCACTTTCTGGTGGGGCTCACCCTCGTCTTACATCAGGATGCCGAGATGGTTTCCGAACTCGTCTTCCTGATGCTTTTCTTATTTTCCTCTAATCCAGGCTCTACACAGTAGCCAATGTACTCTTTCTAATCTAGCAATCTGCTCACAACCCTGCAGGGATCTCCCACGTGCCTAGAACAACACTGGGCTCTTTCAGGTGGTCTTTGAGGCCCCTTATGAGCTGATGCCTCCTGTTTTTAGGGCCTCATTTCTCACACCCCTCCCCCCACCCCCACCCCGGGTTCCCGACTCTGAAACTTGAGCAGCATCTTTTGCCCACCTCCGAGCTTTTGCATGTGCTGGTCCCTCTCTTAGAACTCCACTCTCCTCTGCCGTTCGCCTGGCCAGCTTCTGTTCCTCCTCTAAAAAAAAACTTGGTTCGTGCGTCATTCCTTCTGGACAGCCTTCCCTGACCCCCTGAGCCTGGTGGAAGCCCCTTCTGTGCTCCCACAGTGCTCTGCACGTCCTGCATCAGAGTGATAACCATCCCAACTCATTTGCGCTTGTGTTCCCCTCCTTCCCCACCACACAGGAAGCTCTACCGTTAGCCGCAGTGTCCCGCTCCAAACCTGGCATCTTATCAACACTTAATGAATATTTGGCGAATAAACGGAGAGTTGTTTTTAACCTATTTCTTATAGCCATTTCTGAATGGGAAGAGCTTCCTGAAACCTCGGGCTTGGGATGTCATTATTCTTGGGGGCAACACTGCCAAGGCAATGAATTAGAAATGGCTTCAGAAGTCCTTGATACGATCCTTTAGGAACTGTGGGAAGGCCTTTGTTCGATGATGGAAATCTAAACATCTTCAAATTTGAAAAAGCTAAGAGAGGCAAAATGTCATGTAAAAAGCACAGACCCAAGGACTCTTTCAAGTTTCTCTTTGATTCAATCGGGTTGTCACTAACATTAGACACAGGAGAACCACACTTTAACCTGACTAATGAATAGTCCCATTTAGGCCACTCTGCAAAATACTAAAGAAGAGAACTACATCTCACTGTGGCTTTCTCACTTCCCGCCCTTCCCACGCAGGACTTAACTCTCTGAAAAAGTCTGCTCTGGTTTTTCCTTTGCAGAGGAATTGTCAGGCCGCGACTCTCTCTCCTGCGGCGGAAGGACAAGATGGGACTCTTGAGTACATTGGGAAGCTGAGAGTTCTAGCCTCTTGGCCCTTGTCCTTATTCTCATGTAATTCCTTGCTGGATTCTCATACAAATTCATGCGGTCCCTGCTTTTTTCTCCTGCACAATCCTGGCTCTTGCCCCAGCGATTACATTTAGCGGCTCAGATTTTCCAGGCTTTGGTATCTGTGTGCATCCGCGGGCTCTCGGAGCAAAGGAAGCGGCTGGGTTCTGGGGCGGCTGTTTGCTGTATAGGCCCCGGGTGTACACATCCCCACGCACCCCTCCCGCGGCTGTCATCGTCCTCCCCTCCCTCTCTGGCCCTCTGAACCTTGGGAACCCGGGCAGAATAAGCAGAGGGTGAGCAAACACACAGGGCTGCATTTAGGAGGGTTTCTTTACCGCCATCTGCCGCCTCCACAGAGGTCACTGGAATAAACTTATTTGTAAACAAAATGGTTAACTCATAGTAAGAACTTTAAAACAAATTCCGAAAGGGGGCTTCCCTGGTGGCGAAGTGGTTGAGAGTCTGCCTGCCGATGCAGCGGACACGGTTCGTGCCCCGGTCCGGGAAGATCCCACTATGCCGCGGAGCGGCTGGGCCCGTGAGCCATGGCCGCTGAGCTGCGCGTTCGGAGCCTGTGCTCTGCAACGGGAGAGGCCACAACAGTGAGAGGCCTGCGGTACACAGGGCAAAAAAAAAAAAAAAAATTCCTAAAGGGATGTGGGTACAACTTTTCTGACACTACGGGTTCTTGTGTCCCTTTCACTTCTCTGCCCTCCTCCCACGCAATGAAGACGCCCCATCGGAACCTGCACTTCCCATGGATTCCAGTAGGGGGCAGCGGTCATCAGGCCTGAGAGAGACTTTCTTTTTTCTTGTAACATTTTCTTTTGTGTGCGTGTATGAAGTATAACCTATCCACAGGAAAATGCGCAAAGCATACGTACCCAGAAGCAAGCAAGCACCTGTGTGGCCATCTTCCTCATGTGAGGAGATAGAATATTGCCAGCACCTCATATATAACCCCCTCCAATCCCCACCCCCTCACAATTCCTTCCTTCCCTTAGAACTATCCACACTATACTGACTTTTGCTCATAACTTCCTTGCTTTACATTAATGTTTACTACATCCAAATGCATCTCTAAACAATATGGTATAGTGTTGGATGTTTTTGATATTTTGATGATTTTGAACGTTATGTAAATAGAATCATACATTGTGTATTCTTTTGTCTTTCATATTTTTTGCTCCAGATTCTGTTTATTTATTTTCATTGCGGTATAATAACGATGGCAATGGTATTGATTGCCGTCACCACAACTCATTTAGCCATTGTACCGCTGATGGACATTTGGGTTGTTTTGAGTTTGTGGTAATTATGAACAATATTACTATGAATATCCTAGTCTGTGTATCCTGGCACGCAGGGACATGCATTTCTAGAGGGCATATACCTCAAGGTGGAACTGCAAAGTCCCAGGAGATGGATATCTCTGAATTTGGTAGATAATGCTGTACAGGTTTCCAAAGCAGTTGTCCCAGTTTAGAGGCTCCTCAGCAGAATCTGAGATCCGAATGTCCCGTATATTTGCCAATGCTTGGTCTTGTCAGATTTTTTAGTTTTTGAAGCTAGTGCCTTTTCATCAGGGTTGGGCCAAAAAGTGGCAAGGGCACCCTTCCTGATGGTGTCCACATGGTTCCTGTAGCCAGAAGCGGCTGCTGGTCCTTCCCCTTGGACACAGGTGGCAGAAGTGACATTGCGGGATGCTCATCTGTATTAAACACAGGCAGTAGGTGGTTCCTCAGAGAGAAGAGATAGTTTCTCTCCTGGCTGATTTTCTCTCCTCTTTTGGAATGCACCATCAGTGCTCACAATGGCAATTAGGCGCTCCGTGCCATCTGGAGGGCTGAGGCTGCTGTGGGAAGGACATCTGCTGGCAGCTGGAAAAGGAAGAAAGATGAGCCGGGACTAGGCACGACCCAGGGGCTGCTTCCTCCTGTGGACCTGCCACCTCAAGCCAGCTGCATACATAACAAAAGTGTTTCCTCACTCATTTTATTTACTCAAGAGGGACCACCCAATGGTCACCGTGGGAGTTCCTAAAGGAATGAGATGGTAATAATTCCCAGTTAACGGACCCAGGCCAATCAGTTCTGCTTTTCATCAGGTTTGATTACCTCCATTTCAGAATTGGTTGCTTTCACCGCTCTTGTCTGAGCCTCATGTATAAAACAGGGATAATGTAACCTGTCTCTCATATTGTTGGGAGGGCAGAAATTAGATAGGGATGAGACAGTGCTTTGAAAATGATCAAAGAATGCATTTATTTGCTTGCAGTATAGAGTTACAGATTCCTGGATGGGGGCCTTGCTATAGAGAATTTAAGGGGAAATTTTAATTTTAGGCAAAGTGTCCCTTTGTAAGACATGACCCTCCAAGGATAACAGTGAGAGGGATCTCCGTGTGGGGAGAAAGGGAAGGTTGGACCTTGCTTCATACTCTGTCCTCCCTCTTGGCTGGTTCTATCTAACTATTGTCGGGGGGGGGGGTGTGGTAAGAAGGGGGAGGGCTACATTTAACAAGTCTTTACTGGAGTTTGTGGATAATGAAAGACAAACAGGCAGAAATGGCGGAAAGTCCCGTGCCCTCACTACCAACTAGATGATCAGGTTCTGAGTCTTGGTTTCTTCATCTGCACTTTCACCTCCTGTTTTCTTCCTGTTTAGATTCTGTCTGTCCTCAGACTGGCACAGACCATCCTTAACCTTTAGTCCTACCGGAGAACCCTATGATGAGCCTCTCAAACACCTGGTTTGCTGGAGACCGTGCTGACTCAAATCTGTCCCAGCATAGTTATTACTAAGCATCTCATTTTGGATGATGAATTATATGTTTGTCCTAAGACCACCTGACAAGGTCTGGTTTCTTCTAGGAGAGTCTGCTTCTGCCTGTCTCCAGGAGAGATGCCATTTTGTATCCACAGGGGTGGCTGTCACTTATAGGAGGCTCTGTGGCTCTACTGCCTGCTTCCAGATCTCCGCTCTGGCCTTTATTAGCTGCATGATTGCAGGGCAAGTGACTTGGTTGGCCTTGGCCTCAGTCTTCTCAAGTGTAACATGGGATGATGACAATAGTGCCTGGTGTGTTGTACGTGGTCAAAACATTTTAGGCAATATGGTTATAACTTCAGGGCAGGGAGTAAAACCTGGCAGCCCTGCAGACAGACCCCAGCCGGCTAACACTTCTGTTTGGTTAGCACAGTGTTCTGAAAGTTTCGAAGCTGAAAGGCTTTAGGAAGGATGCCCTCCAGTAGGCCAGAGGTGTTATCACCCCCTAGGGACTTATTGATACCACTCCGATTCGCGCATTGATCGCGTGCTCCATTCCGGCGTTTGAGTGTGCGACCCCTCTTAAGACCTGGACACGCTTGGGCTGCCATTGCTCTGGACTAGGGGATGCGCCCCGGTGTTGCTGTATGTGTCCCCTCCCTCCCACCTCCCTCTTTCCAAGTTAGACTCCAGCCCAGGCTCAAGTCCTCACAAGAGGGAGATTCACCCTTGAAAAACCCTTCTTGGTGCTGGAGCTGTTTCTCCCCAACCCCATGTCCCTTAGGGAAGGGCCTCCATGCGCCTACAAATCGCTGGGAATCTTGTTAAAAATGCAGATTCTGGTTCAGGTGATCTGGGGTGGGGCCTGAGATTCTGCATTTCTAATGAGCTCCCAGGTGATCCTGATGCTGCCAGCTCAAGGATTTAGGGAACAGTGGAACTTCGGGGAAACGTGTCTCTACTTGAGGCTGAGAGTAAGGCCCCTTCCCAGAGCACACTGAAGACTTGCCCTGAGCAGCGAGTCATCGGTTCTCTCCTGCTGGTCCCCTCCCCCTGCTCTCCACCCCCCATATCCAGAAAGGCCACCAGGAAAACACCCATTTCTGTATGCAGAGGTGGAAATCTACCTGGGAGATACTGATTCCTTCTTAAGGGGAGGCCCAGTCTCAGAGAGTTCTGACTGCCTTGCCCTTCATTCATTATGCAGAGGTGAGCTTCTCCTGATCAAGTTTTAGAACCACCCTCCCACCCGCCCTTCATCTTATGAGTCAACTAGGAACTTGCTACTGTACACTCTCAAATAGAGTGGTTCTCAACGTGTGGTTCTGGGGCCAGCGTCAGCCTCTCTGCGAAGTTGTTTGACTTGCAATTGCTCAGGCCTCACCCAGACCCACTGAATCAGAAACTCTGAGAGCTGTGTCCAGCAACGGTGCTTAACAAGCCCTCCTGGTAACTGCCATGATGTTCTAAGATGCCACATTCCTTCGATGAGTTTCCGACAGCCTGTGGGGTCTGCCCAAGTTCCTGGGGCTTGTTGCTGAATGGATGGTCTCAGCTGGTAGTCGGGGAGTTGCTTCCAAGAAGGGGGTTTGAAGGATGGCAACTTCAGGTAAGGAAAAGCGGGAACAAATGATCCACCCCCTGGGGATAATTGTTTGACTTTATGCAAATGTTCTAAGTAATAAAACCAGCCAGTGAAGTACAGGAAATGTATGCTCCCCAGGCCCAGTGGTCTAAATACAGCCTTATCAGGGATTGGTCTGTTACACAAAGCCTAACGGCATGAAATATACCACACCTGCGAAATAAAACGCACATGGGGAGGTTATGGGAGTTTTCAAGAGCATTTTAGTTTGCATAATACAGTTTTTTTTTTTTTCCAGGCCAGAAATGGTATATTAAAAAGGCAGCAGGTATATAGCTTTTTTTTTTTTTTTTTTTTTTTGTGGTACGTGGGCCTCTCACTGTTGTGGCCTCTCCCGTTGCGGAGCACAGGCTCAGGACGCGAAGGCTCAGCGGCCATGGCTCACGGGCCCAGCCGCTCCGCGGCATGCGGGATCTTCCTGGACCGGGGCACGAACCCGTGTCCCCTGCATCGGCGGGCGGACTCTCAACCACGGCGCCACCAGGGAAGCCCTATAACTTGTTTTAAAATTGTTGTTACTTTACTCTGGCTCTGCAGAGTTTTATTTTCTTCCTCCCGCTGCTATTGCACAAACATATAGAATATTCTATCCAGAAGGGACCATAGAGACCAGCGAGTCCGCTCTCTGCAGTTCACAGGTGAGGAACTGGTGTCCAGAGATGTGAGGCGACTTGCCCTGAGCGAGCACCTGGGGCAGGTACCCAGTACTCCTGAACCTTAGATCCCGGGATTCACACTGATTTCTTTTAGGAGCTCTAGGCCAGGTAAGGGACCTGGGAAAGTGGCCTCGTGCATTCTCTTGCTTGTGGACAAGCATCGGAGGAGTCGGGGTGGGGTGGGGGGTGCAATGACATCATTTACATGTGTGCACGTAACCTGAATATCTAGCTACTGGCAAGGTCACTTCTGAGGCTTTAGATCAGTCAGAAGCATCTTCTATTCTCACTGAGGCTTAGAACCCAATCTCCTGGAAGCGAAAACCATCACTACTGCAGGCCAAGTCTCAGTCACGTGTTTGGGGTTGTGGAGAACATCCCTTTTCCCAGGGCTGGTTTCGTGGGATTACGACCTGTGCCATAGCCCCACGCTCTCTGCTTACGAGGACTCAGCACTTGCTTTAAATGCTCTGTGGTCACGGTCTTGAAAATATTAATACTTTTTAAAAAAGGAGACTTGCATCTATTAAAAGGGTATTATTGTCACCATACAGTGATGAGGTGACAAAGGCTTGGAGAGAGTGAACTGGGTCAAGGTTACAGAGCTAGGAACTGGGGTTAGAACCCAGGTCTGCTTGACCCCTGAGCACAGAGCCTTCGCTACGATGTAGCACGATGTTGTCTGTTTGGTGTTTAACACTCTTTGATGTTTCCCTGTTTCTCTTAAGCGACTGTAGGGAAGAGACTGTGTCCTTTATTTATTGCAATGACCACGTCCTTTGTCCAGTTTCACCCAGCACCATGCCCAGCACAGACAGGGCGTCAATAACTATTTATGTAATAAAGGACATTTGGCTAAATTGAACTTGTGTGTAGCCATATCAGAACTTCCTGTAAACCAAAGAGGCTTCCAGATTTGTGTGTAAATTTCTCCTGTGAGTGAAGCAGCTCAGCATGGCTGGCAGGGGCTTAGAGATATCTTATATTTGACTTCATGAATTATTTATGGAATTAACACCGGAATCATCATTAATTTGTGGAAGGAGAGAAGTTGCTACGTGGCTGGGTGCCCATGTTTTTCTGGCAGGGATAAATTACCTTCACGATGGCTGCTGGATGAAGATCCGGGATGCCGGTTTCCAGGGGAGACAAAGCACTTCAGTACCCTCCTCCTTTCTCTTTCCGACAACTGAAAAATTCAGGAAGCACCTGGTAGCCACAGACTCCTGAGAGTAAGCCAACTCAGCTTCCCTCAACATTGAGTTTACATACATTTATTAAACACCTACTGTGTGTGCAAGGCATATGCTAAGGATGGGGATGCAAACCAAGAAGGCATGTAAGCAGACAATTACGTTATCAGGTGATCAGTGGCGAGAAACACATGTCCTCTGTGTCATGGGTGGGGCAGGGGCATGGGGGAAATTCCTGGCGGGGGTGTGGCTCACCCCTAAAACGAGTCTTACAGGGCAAAAAGAAATCAGTGGAGCTAGAGACAGGGGTAGGAAAAATGTAGGGGCCAGGCTTTCCAATTGGGAGTAACCCTGTCAGAGAAAGACCTGTAAATAGTAGGGATGGCAGGTGCAGCAAAAGGGATCTTGAGAGGTGACCTGAGGAGGTTGGCAAATGGATGCTGGTCCGGCCAATGGGCCTGGGTTTTGTCCAGAGGCTGAGGGTGTTGGTGGGGGATGGCGGCAGCGCTATCAACGGCTCTCAACGGCCAGCTGTGGTTCCTGTGCCATCATTCCACTGGAACCGCTCTCTGCAGGGAGTCGGGTCTTTCCCACTCCAGGTGCGCAGTGGCTTTTTTGAGCTTCCAGGTCCCCGAGGTGTCAGGGTGAGGGAGAGGTATGCTTGCCCACAGAGGGAGAGCGGAGGAACTGTAGTTGAGTGGAGCCACAATCCTACCCCGTCCGTCAGCAAGTTTGCTTTCTGAGACCTACTGTATAATAGCAATCTCTTTCCCATTTTCTTCAAAACATCACGAGGAAATATAACTGCAGCTGGGCTCAGTAGCCCTTGCTTTTGAGCAATAAACTACAAATAATCACAGTTTACTTTGATGCCCTCAGAATTCCCCTACTAGTCGCCGTGGTTTCTTGCCATTTAACTAGGAGGGACATTGCCTGTGCACACACGCTCTGCCTTTGGAATGAGCCCTTGCCTCTCCGAGCTTGCCTTATCCTGTTATTTATTCTGCAGTTCTTCTTTGGGACGGAGCAGTGCTCTGGGCTCCGGGGCTGCTGCCACCACTCTTAGGGGTCCAACCTTGCTGTCTCAGCCTTTACGGGGAGAAAAGATTGCTCCCGACTCCATTTATTTCAGGTAGAAAAGAATCAGAGAGCCCTGCAGGGTGAAGGCGAAGTCGAGGCACTCCAGATAAGTGTTTTTTTTCCCCTCTGTATTACTTATTTATTAAAGCCAGTGAGGTATAACTAAGAGAAGGGAAGGGAACCAAGGAAATAGAGAATACAATGGCCCCTCAGATTTTAATGGGAGAGATGGCTGGAAGTGATTCCTAAATTATTAAACAAATCGATTTGATTCTTGCAGCCAGCCTGCGAGGTGTATTTGTCAGTTTCGTTATCACTGTCTTCAAGGGTAGGAAGAGTCACTCATGGAGAAAGTTTATTTTCTTTCCCCTCCATTTTATTTTGGAGGCTGCAATTCATGGCCCCTAATTAAACACCAATTTCTTTATGTAACAGGAGCAGCAATTTTTCCATTTTTATTTTGGCTTCCATTCTGATCCTATTTGTCTTACATGTCCTTGGACTTGGAACAAGACCAGGTCAGCTGTAGGGCACACACACTTTGGAGAGCCTTGATCCCATTTCAATTATAGGGCTGTTTGGTCACAGATGAGTTCTATGGTAAATTGTCCACACACAAGAGTCCTGTCCTTTAGTTGTTTGCCTGACAGAATTCACTGAGTGTTAGAATAATAGGTTGCGCCATCCCATATGCCAAGAATAACACCTTAATGCACTTTAGAGAAATAATAGATTTCATTCTGGGGTCTTGGTGGTGACTGAGGTACTGTTTGCTCCTTTCTCTCATATTTTCCTCTCTCCCCCCTAAACACTTCGACTGCCTCCAGCCCAATGGTAAAAAGTGCTTGAACATCTACATTCTTCTTCTTAATTATCCTCCCAAGGAAAACAGGCCAAGCACCAGGGTGCAAAAAATTTAATCATAAATAACCGGCCGAGAGGAAGTAAAACAAATGACACCCGAATAAGCTAAGCTATTAGCTGAAAGCTTTACATCTCCGCCCTCCTCAGGTCTGAAAAATCTAAGGTAAGATGGTTAAGTATTTATTTTCCAAAGAATGTCATTACGAGCTGCAGGAATTAAAAATGGATGAAGGAAACATTTCCTTCCCCATGATTTCTGGTGGTACTTCAGGCACTGACACCTGAAACATTTTGGGGAGCATAGTTCCCACTCCATCCCTGAAGACAAGTGGTATTAAAGGACATCTGTGTCTTTGGGGGCATCACTGCTGCCTGGATCTGGGGAGGACGGCAGGGATGGGAGAGAGGAAGTGAGCAAAGTAATGGGTGGCGATTGAATGTTTCCCAAGATAAACGAGTGCACCTCCCTGGATCCGCTGCATAATTGTTTCTTTCAAATTGAAAGAAAGGTACAAATTCTGTGTGTAGGTATATAAAGGGCTGTACCAGATTATATAAATTCAGAGGAAAATCTAGGGCACATGCTGAGTTCTTAAAACGATTTACAGAGGTTGGAGTGTGTGAGAATGCGCTGAGGATGCCGATATGAGGTGGGATAAGGCGTCTGTGATAACAGCATTTATCAGATGACCTCATTTATGCAAAACTATTATCTATATATGTATTGAAGTTTAACTGTTTCACCCTACTTTGCTCATCTTTTCTTCAGAATTGCTTCCTCTGAAAAATCTCCCAGTACCAGGTACTAAGTATGTTCAGTTTTATGTGGGATCTTTTCCTGCAACATTTAGGGTCACTGCTCTGCAGCTGCCTTATGTATGGCATGAGCCAAGAAAAAGCAGAGTTGCTTTGCCTCAGGGAAAAGCTGTTATTAACTGTTCTTCTTCTCCACCCTCCCCTCTGTCCTGATCAAGGGGACAGGGCTGGGAAAGAGGGCTTTCTCAGAAAGCCTGACTCCTTTTAAATGGACATGGTGCCCTTGGGACAAGCGGTGCCCTTGGGGACCTCAGAAGGCCTGACCTGGGCTTGTCTGGCCTCTGGAGCCTGTGTGGGCTCCTCCCATCAACCCCCACTCCCACCCCGCCACTCAGGGAGGGGAGAGACTTTGTGGAAAACAGAGCTGGGATCTGAAGATGCCAATAAGAGGGCAGCAGTTTTCAGCTCAACATGAGGAAGAACTTTCTGCCCATCTGAGCTGACAACGGGCTGGGCCACTTTGCGGGAAGAGTGGGAACCTCATTACTGGCAGGGTCAGGTCCTGGCAAAACCTTGGTTAAGATTCCTGCACCAAGTGGCCCTGGATTATAAGACCTTCAGAGCTGCACTCTAGTACAGTAGCCTAGCCACGTGTGGCCTCCGAGCACTAGAAAGGCGTCTGGGGCAACTGAAGAACTGAATTTTAAATTTTAATTAAGGGTATATATCTGAAGGAGACAAAACAGGTATCTTAAAGAGGTATCTGCACTCCCATGTTCATTGCAGCATTATTCACCATAGCCAAAATATGGAAGCAACCTAAGTGCCCACCAATAGATGAATGGATAAAGACATGGTATATATATCCACACAACAGAATATTATTCAGCCATAAATAAGGAAATGTTGCTGTTTGCGACAACATGGATAAACCTGGAGGACATTATACTTAGTGAAATAAGCCAGACAGAGAAAGACAAATACTGTATGGTATCACTTATATGTGGAATCTTTAAAAAAGTTAAATTTATAGGAACAGAGTAGAATGGTGGTTGCCGGGGGTGGGGGTGGGGGAAATGGGAGATTTTGGTCAAAGGGTACAAACTTTCAATTATAAGATGACTAAGTTCCAAAAATCTAATGTACATCATGGTGATATTGTTAATAATATTGTATCACATACTTGAAATTGACTGAGAGTACATCTTAAGCATTCTCACCAACAAAAGAGTAAATATGTGAGGTAATGGGTGTTAATTAGCTTGATTGTGGTAACCATTTCACAATGCGTGTGTATATCAAGTCATCAATTTGTACAATTTAAATATGCACAATTTTATTTGCCAATTATACCTCAATAAAGCTAGAGGAAAACAATTAAATTAAAAACTCCATTGTTTTAGCTCATACAACTCAATAACAAAAAACCCCAAACAACTCAATCAAAAAATGAGCAGAAGACCTAAACAGACATTTCTCCAAAGAAGACATACAGATGGCCAATAGGTACATGATGTTCAACATTGCTAATTATCAAAGAAATGCAAATGAAAACTACAATGAGGTATCACATCACACCGGGCAGAATGGCCATCATTAAAAATTCCACAAACAATAAATGCTGGAGAGGGTGTGGAGAAAAAGGAACCCTCCTACACTGTTGATGGGAGTGTAAATTGGTGCAGCCACTATGGAGAACAGTATGGAGTTTCCTTAAAAAACTAAAAATAGAGTTGCCATATGATCCAGAAATCCCACTCCTGGACGTACATCTGGAGAAAACTGTAATTTGAAAATATACATGTACCCCTGTGTTCATAGCAGCACTATTTACAATAGCCAAGACATGGAAGCAACCTAAATGCCCATAGACAGATGAATGGATAAAGAAGATGTGGCACATATATACAATGGAATACTACTCAGCTATAAAAAAGAATGAAATAATGCCATTTGCAGCAACATGGATGGACCTAGAGATTATCATACTAAGTAAGTCAGACAGAGAAGGACAAATATCATGTGATATCACTTATATGTGGAATCTAAAATATGATACAAATGGACTTATTTACAAAACAGAAACAGACTCATAGACATGGAAATTAAACTTACGGCTACCAAAGGGGAAAGGGGGAGGGATAAATTAGGAGTTTGGGTTTAGGAGACACAAACTACTATTGATATATATATAAAATAGATAAACAACAAGGTCCTGCTGTATAGCACAGGGAATTATATTCAATACCTTGTAATAACCTCTAATGAAAAATAATCTGAAAAATATGCATGTATAACTGAATCACTTTGCTGTAACCAGAATCTAACACAACATTGTAAATCGACTATACTTCAATTAAAAAAAAACCCAAAAACTAAAAATCAAAAATTACTTCATTGTTTTCATAAGACTACATTTAACTTTAACCACTGAAAATTTAGAAGCCAAATGGAGATGACTGCAAGAGTGAAATACTCATCAGTTTGAAAACTTAATATAAAGAAGAGGGTAAAATACTTCATTAATAATTTTATATTAATTAAACATTAAATAACATTTTGCAAATGTTGGGTTAAATTGTTAAAATTAATTTCATGTTTAAAAAAATGGGGCTACTAGAAAATGTGAGATGACATACGGGCTTGAATTGTATTTGTGTTGCGTAGTTCTGCTCTAAGTCTCTGCCAACGCTGGGAGCTTATGATTCTACACCGTTGTTCTTGTTTCTGATGTGGATTCTTACATCTCTTTAGATAGAAAGACGCTCCATAAACACTTGTGGCTTCCACGATGGCCACTCAAGACAATTTTTATTGGTGACGCTGGTGGGAATCATGGGACAAGTGTACGGACTTCAGAGAAATGACTGGAACGATGATGTCAGGAGCTCTGAGAACTTCTGGTGCAATTTATTATCCAGGAGCTGAGCTTGGATGTGTAAACGCTGGTGTTTAAAATAATAAGATAAGGTTTCTTTTAAAAATCAGAATACGTAAACTGATTTTTGTTCACTGCCTTTCTCACGCAGTTAAAGTTGAATAAGACCCTTTCATCGTTCTGTATCATTAAAACACATCCCAAGAAAGGCCTAGAAACAAAGTGGTAGACTCTAAATTAAGCAATAAGATATGCACTTTTAGTTTCCCTAATTACCTACCATTGAAAGTAGGTTGGAACTAACATAAACATACTGCCTTGAAATGAGAATTAATATGTGCTAGAGCTTTGGGGAAAGCCCCATTAAACAGTTGAATTTTGGAATATTTTGTTTTGTCAAAACACCCAAAGGCATTCTTCCCTTTGAACTGAATCTTCATTTAGAGCATTTTTTTTTTAAAATTACTTGTTCCATGTGTTTTACAAAGTGCCTTTATCAAGCTATTATGACATTTTTTCCCTTATGTATTGAATCCTGTCATAGCCCATGAAGGCAATAACCACCTTCTCTGTCGCTCGTTGAGAGACCAAGTGTAAATGATGTCATGATTCCATGGGGGAAAGGCTGTATTAATTACAGAACATAATGCTGGGAGTTCTGGAGAAGACACCGCTCTGTCATTCTACTAGGGGCAGGTGAGGGGAGATGGAAGATGGCAAAGGGCAGAGTAGAGGGTGGGAGAGAGTTGTGGTGGGGTGGGTGGCACCTCAGCCTTTCAGACTAGCTCTGCTGGCCCTATGGATTGTGGATCATGTATTTTTCAAATCAGAGGTGAATTCTAATCTTGTTGTCCAAGAGATACACTCTCCATCTAGAGTAGGCTATAGTAAAGACTGGTCTCGTTATCAACAGAGGCTGCTAGAATCAGATCAGGTCTCTCCTAGGGGCTGAGTATGAACGGATTGGAACAGAAAAGAATCTCGAAGAGTCTTGAGCACGTCCACATTTCTGTCTCCAACTGGGAGAAGAGGAGAAGGAGAAATGCAGTCTGAGCACAATCTCAGAGCCTATTATCAGGGCAAGAGCTAGGGAAGGTGTTGATGTTAGGGCTGAAGGGAGACAGTTCAACTATTACCTTTTACAATGAAGGTTTAAAAAGACAATTTAAGCATCTCCCTTTAAAATGGAGGTGCTAAACTGTTTAGCCTAGGCTGTTAACAGAACTACAAATGACATCTCTTTTTAAAGAGAGGAAAGAAAAACACCATTGCAGAATACCTGGCCACAGAAATAACAGGTAGCTCAAATAGTGACCTCATAGTTCTGTGGCTTAACTCCCAAAGGAGAGTTTAAGACTCTTTTCCCTGAGTAGCCCTGAGGGCTCTATGACACAGTATTTATTTATTTTTCTTTATTGTTTTTGGCTGCGTCGGGTCTTAGTTGTGGCAGGCGGGATCTTCGTTGAGGCATGCGGGATCTTTCGTTGAGGCACATGGACTCTTCGTTGTGGCGCATGGGCTTCTCTCTAGTTGTGGCGTGCGGGTTTATCTCTCTGTAGTTGTGGTGCACGGGCTCCAGGGTGCGTGGGCACAGTAGTTTGCAGCAGGTGGGCTCTCTCGTTGAGGCGTGTGAGCTCAGCAGCAGTGGCACGCGGGCTTAGTTGCCTTGCAGCATGTGGGATCTTAGTTTTCCCGACCAGGGATCGAACCCACGTCCCCTGCATTGGAAGGTGGGTTCTTTACCACTGGACCACCAGGGAAGTCCCTCTATGACACAATAGATCCGAAGGATCCAAGGTCCTTGTGGAGTTCCTGGAATCCATCCTCCTGCTTCGAGCTAGGATTACTACTAACCAACTGTTACGCCATCTAACCTCAAAAATTGCAAGAGAGAGATTTCCTATTTTAGGTCTATGATGATTTAAGGGAAGTAACCACTGTGCGCCAAGGGTTTTACATGTTCTGCCTTTGATGCTCACAGTAACATGTAAGGTAGGTATTATTTTGTCCATCCTGGAAATGAAGACACTGGGGCTTGGAGAGATGAAATAACATGTCCAGAGTTAACCAGCCACTGAGGAAAAGAGTTGGGATTTATTGCCGGGTCTGTCTGCCTCCAAAACCATGTGTTTTCCCTCTACTTTATGTTGCTCTTTTTTTTTTTTTTTTTTTCCGGTACGCGGGCCTCTCACTGTTGTGGCCTCTCCCGTTGCGGAGCACAGGCTCCGGACGCGCAGGCTCAGCGGCCATGGCTCACGGGCCCAGCCGCTCCGCGGCATGTGGGATCCTCCCCGACCGGGGCATGAACCCGTGTCCCCTGCATCGGCAGGCGGACTCTCAACCACTGCACCACCAGGGAAGCCCTATGTTGCTCTTATTCAGTTCTTTTCAATATCTAATCGGTATCTTTCCGGCTATAATTTAAACTCATTATCTCAGTGCTTGGTGGACATAGAGCAATTATTCTCAAAGTTCCATTCAAAGCCTTTCATATATTTGAAGATGGCTACCTCCACCTTCTCTTGCCTTTGTCTTATCTGTTGCACAAATCGTTAAGGATGAGTGGGGTTCGTGTCCTTGAAATATTTTCGTTTCTTTTAATTGGCATTTAATGTGTATCTATGCAGATGAGTCTTGCTTATAGGAACTATATGAATCTTCCATTTCATCCCTTTATTCGTTCAAAGGGTTTCACAGGGTACAGACTGTATGCCATGCACTGGGCTGGATGTTGAACATTCAAAGAATAAGATCTATGCCTGAGGATCAAAGGGAGCGCCCGCTTCTGTCTGAGCAGGATGGAGAGCTCTTCACAGGGCTGGTGGCAGTAAAACTGGGCATTGAGGGATGAACAAGAACATCGCTAGCAGATGGGGGGCTCTTGGGAGGCAGGACAGGCAAAGGAAATCTTATGGGCAGAGTCCTGGGAGCTGGTCACACCACAGTGTGGGGGAACAGGAAGTATTTTTGTACAACTGGAGAATGTAGCGTGTGCACAGGGAAAGGGCAGGAGTTAGATCAGAGAGAGTTTCTATGTCATGTTAAAGAGATTATACTTTGTTTTTAATTTTGAGAATTAAAAAAAAGTATAAAAACACCCATATTTGTATTCCTACCACCCAGAATTAAAAGCTATTAGCATTTCACCATATTTTTTCTAGCCTTTTAAAAAAGAAATCAAACACTACAGATACATGGGAAGCCCCCTTAACCAACACCCCGACACCTCTAATTCCTTTCTCTCCACCCTTCCCCAAAGCAATGATCATCCATTTGATATTTATCCTTTAGGTTCGTATAAAGCACACATGTTACACACAGAAGTATTATATTATACTATAACACATCATTCTGTATCTTGCTTTTTCCTCCCCTCAACTTGGTTCTATCCATGTTGATAGGTCAAGTTTATACATTTTAACTTGCACAGAATTCCATTTTATGAATACTACATTTTATTAATCGGTTTCCCTATTGATGGGGGTATTGGTTGTTTCCAGTTTTATACTATCAAAAATGATGTTGCAATCAATGTCGTTACCCTTATTTCTCTAGGGAAGCCGTGTCCAGTTTTTCATGATGAGAAAACCGGATGATGAAAACCATTTTGGAGAGTGGGGATTTATAAAGAAAACAAATAAAACGCGAAGCAAAAACAGAGCTCCAGGTCTTTTCTCTGGAGATTCTCGCTCAGAGGGCCTGGCAATTTGGCGGGGTGGGGGGGGGTGGGGGGAAGGATTTTTTGTTTTGTAACCATTTCCCCCAAGTGATTCTTTTGATTAAGGAAGTTGTGAAATGGACAGAGAGTACACGGGTACTGATTTTATGTCAAGAAGTTCCACAATGAGATTTGTGCTCAGAAATATTACTTCGATAAACTGAGCCCCGGCTTCATTTGTAAGGCAGTCGTCTTTCAAGGACGCAAAGCAGAGTAAGACATGGTTCTTTTTTTTTTTTTTTAATAAATAAGAAGAGTTTTATTATTTTAGTTCTTACATTTATGTCTTGGGTCCATTTTGAATTAAGTTTTGTATATGGTGTGAGGTAGAGGTCCAACTTCATTCTTTTGCATGTGGCTATCAAGTTGTCTCAGCACTATTTATTGAAAAAAACTATCTTTTCCTTATTGAGTTGTCTTGGCACCCTTGTTGAAAACTAATTGACCGTAGATATTTGAGTTTGTTTATGGACTCTTGATTCTGCTCCATTGGCTTATATCTGTTCTTATGCTAGTGCCACTTGATTACTGTAGCTATGTAGTAAATTTTGAAGTTGGGAGGCGTCAGTTTACCAGCTTTGTCCTTTTTCAATATTGTTTTGGCCATTTGGGGTCCCTTGAGTTTGAATATGAATTTTAGGAACAGCTTATCCATTTCTGCAAAAAGTCTGTTGGAATTTTGATAGGAATTACATTGAATACGTAGCTATATTTGGGGAGTATTGCCATCTTAACAATATTACGTTTTCCAGTCCGTAAACATGGGCTGTCTTTTACTTATTTATACCTTTAATTTCTTTTAACCATCTTTTATAGTTTTCAGTGTACAAGTCTTATGCTTCTTTGGCTAAATTTATTTATTTATTCGTTATTCCAACTTTTTATTTTAATTTTCAAACATACAGAAAAGTTGAAAGCACTGTGTATGAAATGCCAGTATACTCATCATACTGTTTTTTTAATTAATTAATTTTTTATACAGCAGGTTCTTATTAGTTATCCATTTTATAGATATTAGAGGGTGGTGGTGTGATGAATTGGGAGATTGGGATTGACATAAAGACATGGTTCTTAAAGTTATGTAGCTTGCAATCCACCAGAGCGTTTTACAGAAATGTGGGCAAACGGGATACAAAGTCTGGAGGCTTACTATCCACAGGCAAATTGTTTCCTGGCCCAGGGTTCCTGGAAGGGCTCACCTCTGCCAGGACTTGGTTGGCCGGCGTCAGCATCCGTGTTCCTGATGTTGTCCGCCCACCTGGAAGGTGATTCTTCATGTTTTACATATCTTTGTTCTCCTGAGTACTTTTCTGGGTAGGAAGTTGGAAGAAATGTCTAGATGAGGTTTGATCTATATATTTCATATTTCCCTAGTTTCCCATGAATGTAAAAAATCAAGATCGGTGATAGTTTTAGAAAGTTTCCAGCTCACCCAGAAGCAATAGAAATAATTCAGTTCTTAATAATTCAACAATTCACCTTGATACCAACACTCTTTTCTGAAGTTTAAAGAAGTGATATTTCTACCCGCCCCCCGACATGAGGGCAGATATCGGGTATTATAATAATGGAAGAGGAGTCTTGAAGGCCATCCTATCCCAACTCCCTCATTTTACCAAAGAGAAAACCAGCATACTAAGAGCAGAACAGATTTGTCCAAGGCCGCTCAGAAGGTTCGTGGCAGAGCCAGGACTGGAATGAGGGTCTCCTGATTGCCTTGTCATTGTTCTTTCTACATGCTTGTAACTATCTAGATGTTTCTACAAATAAGTCCCACCCCTTCCCATATCTAGGAGATAGCAGCCGGGAAATCACCCCATTGCTTTCTGGATAGTAGTTACTCTGATGTCATTGTCTACTCAGGAAGGGTCCAGGCAGTACCCAAGTCACCTCAATGTCTGTTCTGCCTACACAGCTCTCCCGGTAGCCTGTGCTCCTTGCGGGACCCATTTCTCATCGTGTACCTGCCTCCTGTGGCTAATGGAAGCTCAAAGTTCTTTTTGAAGTTGGTGCAGGAGCTGGGCTCTCAGCTAAGCTTTGAGGGAAATGATGCAAGGCACTACAGAGAAACGGACCCCCGACCTGCCAAGGAGAGGGGCTATGAAGTCAGAAAAGGAGACATGACGGTTGAGTGAAAGAATCCTTTTGAGCCTTTACTACAGCCTCTTAGAAGGAAATTCTTTTATGTTGAGTGTATTGATACAAATTCAATGCCCGAGTCTGGAACTTTTATTTTTAGAGAGAAAGAGCTGTCAGTGTTTCTATTTCTTCACACTTAGTCATATACCACCAGCCTCTCAGAAAAAGTGATACTCTGTGTAGTGACAGAGATATTTTATTTGATTTGGCATCAGAAGAACAGAGTTCAGGTCTCAGCTTTGCTACTTACTAGCTGTGTAATCATTGGCAAGTCACTTTTCTTCCTCACATCCAGCTCAGTGTCCTGTCTAAAGTGGCAGTGGTGGGACTTCCCTGGTGGCACAGTGGTTAAGATTTCATGCTCCCAATGCAAGGGGCCTGGGTTCGATCCCTGGTCAGGGAACTAGATCCCACATGCATACTGCAACTAAGGAGCCCAGCTGCTGCAACTAAGACCCGGTGCAACCAAATAAATAAATACATACATACATACATAAAATTAAAAAAAAATAAAAATAAAGTGGCAGTGGTTGGGACCTGCCTCCCAGAGTTGTTCATTCATTCAGTCATTTTTATTCGTTCGTTTATTTACCTGCTATGTGGTGGTCACTGTGCTAAGTGCTGGGAATGCAAAGTGAGGCATGGTCCCTGCTCTCATGGAGCTGACAGTCCAGTGAGGGAGATACTCCCTGGGGAAAGCCGAGGCAGATTCTTCCATCCTTCATTCTCAGTGGAGGGCAGCGTGCTGCTGGGGTGTAGCCCCTCCCTCCACATCCCAAAGGCATCACATGACCTGACTGTCACTCCAAGGGTCATGTGACATGATACAGGGAGGACTTAGCTCATCCGGAGCAGTAAAGGGGACTGAGAATCAGAGAGTAGAAGTGGCACAACTTAGATTTTGTGTGCATCCAGGGCTAAGCTTAGATTAAAACCACACCACATTTGTTTCCAAGGCCAAGCTGTGGAGGGACCTGTGGCAGAAATGCCGCGTGCTCACCCACAGCTGGAGTAACTCCATTTTGATTTCTCTCTTTACACCTGCATGGATTTGGTACCTGCCCCCAAACTTGTCCCTCCCTGAAAGAAGGATGGTCTGTAGGCCCAAAGGTGATAGACACTATGTGAAGTTATAGGGACACTAGGGGCAGGCGGGGACATGGTAATTGGTCAACCATGACAGTGAAACCCACTGAGCCTCTCTTGAGTAAGGCGATTGTTCTGACTCTGTGGTATCAGAAGGCTCCTTATATGTGGAAGACAGAGCAATACATTGTTTGTGCTCCTTTTTGCATTTCTTCTCCGGCTAAGCTTTGACAGCGTTTATTAGGAACTTTCTGTGTTTAAGCAGAGTTCTGGCGCTGACCCTGACCGCTGGCCTTCCTCAGGGCTCCTCAGAGCAACAATGAGGTGGTGTGCTCTATGAGCTCATTGTAGGGAGGCTGAACACAATTGTAATAAAGTTTTCTTCATGGCAACTCAAAGCAATAAGGATTGCAACTTCTCAGCTGGGGAACTAGTTACAGAGAAGGCTGGTGACTAAACTGAGATCACACAGCAGCTCAGTGGCAGGGACTGGCTCTGAAGTTGCATTGGTCTAATGATGACAGCATTCGAGTGCTTATTAGAAGCTATGGGCTTTGCCTGGTTTATTTTAACTATTCCTCTCAACTATCCCATCATCATCGTTACCATCACTATCACCACCACCACCATCATCACCATCATCGTCACCATCACCGCCATCACCGTCATCACCATTCCAATCTGCAAGTTATAGGTCAAGAAACTGACGTGCCAAAAAAGTTAAATCCTTTGTTCAGAGTTAGATAACTAACAAAGAGTTAGATAACTAACAAACGGTCGGATTTGAACCCAAGCCATCAGGCTCCTGTCTTTCACTGGCCTGCTTTGACCTGCCTCCTTGTCTTAATTCACTGCCAATACATAGGATGTCACCTCTGCCAGATGCTGTGTTGGATGAGAATTAAGAGCATAAGTAAGGTACCAGAGAAAGTGATCGGACTTGATGGGCCATGCACATAGGAAGAATGTGCGATTGCTTTGCAGGTTGCTGGGTGTATCTCTTAAGCGAATGCAGGGATAGTGTTATGGGGTTTTCAGACAGGACGCATGGGGTTTGGGTGGCTTCCTCTGGGTAGGCGTGGCCTTATCTGTTTCTCCGATGTCTCGTAACTTGGAAAGAGATAGATTTTTAGTCAGGAACCCAGCTATGAGGAACGCATCCCTCTCTTTTTGTCAAGACTCTGAAGAATGACGATCTAGAATTATGCCTGCTTGGTGGATGTTGAGGATGGTGGCTGTCATGCTGAGATGAGTGAGAGACAGGAAAGAGGCGGGCATTTAGGTGCCCTGCTAACTGAAAAGGAGTAGGCAGTATTTTACAAGAGAGATGACCTAGATTTTCGGTTATGCTTTGTGCTTCTCCATTTTTTTTACCCCTAGTCATCAGCAAAGACTTGATTGTTCCAGCCAACCACAGCCAACTGTGCTGACACGTAGGAAGAAAAGACGTAACTTGTGAACACGTGGGTCAGCTTTAAAGTGGGAGCTGCTGTGCTCCTTTGAAACAAGCATGAAATTTGGCTAGAAAGTTCGGGGGCGGAGACACAATTTTTCTTTTTTGTGGTACACGGGCCTCTCACTGTTGTGGCCTCTCCCATTGAGGAGGACAGGCTCCGGATGCACAGGCTCAGCGGCCATGGCTCACGGGCCCAGCCGCTCCGCGGCATGTGGGATCTCCCCGGACCGGGACACAAACCCGTGTCCCCTGCATCGGCAGGCGGACTCTCAACCACTGCGCCACCAGGGAAGCCCAAGAATAATATTCTTATTATTTTTTTAAAAAGGCAAATCATTAAGTGTATAACAAGATTTGATTTAGTTGTATTCCTTTGTAAGATGGTGGAAATAAACTCATGCATCAGGAAGCAGTTCTTTGTCACACTGTTCTAATTTTTTATTCGCTTTTCTATATTTTGACATAGGCTTCATATTTCTAACGCAGCTCTAATGAGTCCCAGGGGGCAGCCCCGAGGCCATCACCGAGGCCTTTCTAATTCTCAACTGGGGGTGATTTTGCCTGGCAGGGGACATTTGGCCATATCAGGAGATGTTTTTGGTTGTCAAAACTAGGGGATGGTGCTACTGGAATCTAGTGGATAGAGGTCAGGGCTGCTGCTAAACATCCTACACTGCACCCCAAAGAATCATCTGGCCCCCAAAATCAATAGTGCTGAGGTTGAGAAATCCCGTTACTATATAAAATGGTGAGTTCATAGTCTATTGAGCAGATGCCTAGTTTACTCAAGCATCTTGGGCTCCTGTTGCTGGACATTAGTTGTGCCAGTTTTTCAGTGCTGTGGTGAGCACCTCCACGCATCCAGCCTTGCCTCGCTTTGGGCTCGTAGTAGGTTATCTGAAGAGGCGGGGGGGCGGGGGGTTCCATCTGCCACCTGGCTTCTCTGGGTTTGGGAATCATCCTCAGACCAGGTGGGAGGGCTTTTCTACAAATAGTGCAGGGTGTTTGTAGTTTCAGTTACTAAAATCTAGATAGGCGAGCTCCCAGGCAGCGGGCATAAGTGGAGTGGGCATGAAACTGGGCAGAAAGGCAAAAGAGGAAAGGCAAAGTCTTAGGAACAGTGAGACTCAGGGATCTGGAAAGTGAAATGGCTTCACATGGACTCTAAAAACATTCTCTTAGGGCTGCCACTGGGAACTCACCTGTTCCTGGCCACAGCCGCTAAAATCAAAGCTCCCTCCGCACTTCCTACCCACCTTCTCTGCTTCATATTTTTCTTTAGCATTCACTGCTGTCTTTTAAAATTAATTAATTAATTATTCTTGGCTGTGTTGGGTCTTTGTTGCTGTGCACGGGCTTTCTCTAGTTGCGGTGAGCGGGGGCTACTCTTCATTGCGGTGCGCAGGCTTCTCATTGCAGTGGTTTCTCTTGTTGCAGAGCACAGGCTCTAGGTGCGTGGGCTTCAGTAGTTGTCGCATGTGGGCTCAGTAGTTGTGGCTCGCGGACTCTAGGGCTCAGGCTCAGTAGTTGTGGTGCATGGGCTTAGCTGCTACACTGCATGTGGGATCTTTCCAGACCAGGGCTTGAACCTGTGTTCCCTGCATTGGCAGGCGGATTCTTAACCACTGCGCCACCAGGGAAGCCCTCATTGCTGTCTTGAATGTTGTCTATTTTACTTATTTATCTTATTTATTTCTGTCTCCCTTCCCCAGGGGCAGCGGCAGGGGCAGGAGCAGGGACAGGGGCAGTGTCTGTTTCATATACCACTGTTTCCTAGCTCCAGAGCAGTGCTGGGCACATGGCAGGCACTCAGTGCCTATTTGCTGAATGAATGAGTGGTGATTCCCAAACACACGAGGGTATGTTGCTTTTAGACCTTCATCACACTCATTGCTCCCAGATCAGGTTTCTCTTCACTGTCTCCTCATTTCACTTTGGGTGTCTCACCGGTGTCTGGAGGATGTGTTGCTGGAGGGGGAGAACGACTGAAAGAGAGAGAGAGAGGATGAAGCAGGGAGCCCCAGGCGACAGGACCCCACCATCCATGGGGGACAAGGAGGGAGGCTGCCAGAGGGAAGCGCAGACAAGAACCACACATTCGCAGCCAGGCATCCTCGTTCCTGGGCTGGGACTGCTCTGGGGGGCCGTGCCCTGTGTCACAGGGACTGCACTGGGTCTCCTTGTCGGGTTGTCCCGGACGCCATGGGGCTTTCCTGATGGTCCCATCCAAAGATGGAAGCCCCCTTGGCCAACTGCCTGGGTGACGGCCTCGGGGCTGCTCCCTGGGACTCATTACGGGGCTGCATTCCAGGCTGCCTCAAACCAGACATCTGTGGCCTCAGTATTGGTGAGACTCCTTGTGTGAAGGTTCACAGTCACATTGGATCTAATGTTTCTGATATTCTGTATATACTTGACTCCTTAAACAAACAAACAAAAAGACTGTGGACACCCTCCGAGCACCCATAGCCAATACCTTTCTTTTTCAGTTTTTAAAAATTAAAAAATTTTTATTGTAGTTGGTTGACAATGTTGGGTTAGTTTCGGGTGTACATCAAAGTAATTCAGTTATATATATATGTGTGCGTATATACATATTCCTTTTCAGATTCTTTTCCATTTTAGATATTTAGTCTAGATCTGTGTGCTATACAGTAGGCCCTTGTTGGTTATCTATTTTATACATAGTAGTGTGCATATGTTAATCTCAAACTCCTAATTTATCCCTCCCTCCCCTTTCCCCTTTGGTAACCATAAGTTTGTTTTCCATGGCCAACATCTTTATTAAAACATCACCAGCACAAGCTAAGCTGGGGGACTTGGGGTGGAGGTGGGGAGAGGCCGCCTGGAACCATCCAGGTAGATGGGGACAGCTCTGCCCCAGGCTTCCGCAGCCTTGCCGTTGGCAGCTTCGGAGGCCAGCGTTATGTTTCCTGTCACTTACAGGCAGGTGAGTCGAAGCCACGGCGCGCTGGCAGCCTCTGCGATTCCAAACTGCAGTCAGGTGGTTCTGCCTGCCTGTGCTGGCAGCTCAGGTTCTTGAAAAGTGAGTGACAGGGGCAATCAACTGCGCTTGGCAAAGCAAACCCAAACACACTCTGAAAGGCACAGCCTGGCCAGGCTCAGCAACGTTATTCATTAGGCAGTTCATCTCGAGGCTGTCGGCCGAGGTCGTGAGGGCAGGTCCAGGCAGGGAAGCCGTGCTTTCCACAGTTCAATCCAGTGCCACAAATACTGTTGAGCCTGCGCCTTGCACGAGGCACCGTGCGTGGCTGCAGAGGAATTCAGGAGGAGAAGGGGACGGTTCCTGCCTCAAGGAGCTTACATGCTACCTTCTCTCAGAGCCTCAAGGGAGCCGAAGCAAAGGACAGCTGGGGCCCCAAGTTGGAAGAGAAAGTATCCAGTTGAAAAATCAGGACAAATGCCGTGGAAGAGGAATCCTAAAGTTTGGATAGAACTTATTCTTTCTTCCCTCCCTCCTCCCTTCTTTCCTTCCTTCCCTGTAGACAGAATAATATGCCCCCACTGCCTGAAATGTCCACGTGTTAATCCCTGGGACACGTGAATACCTTATGTGGCAAAAGAAACTTTGCAGATGTGATTAAATTAAGGATCTTGAGATGAGGAGGTCATCCTGGATTATCCAGGTGAGCCTGAAATGTTATCATGAAGGTCCTTGTAAGAGGGAGGTTGGAGGGTCAGAGTTAAAGAGAGATTTGAAGATACAGCGTTGCTGGCTTTGAAGACGAAGGAGGAGGCCATAAGCCAAGAACTATAGGCAGCCTCTAGAAGCTGGAAAATGTAAGCAAATGGATTCTTCCCCTTAGAGCCTCCAGAAGGAACACAGTCCTGCTGACTCATTTTGGACCTCTGAGCTCCAGAGCTGTAAGGTAATAAATCTCTATTGTTTAAGCCACTAAGTATGTGGTAATTTGCTGCAGCAGCAATGGGAGTCAAAAATAGCCCCTCTCTCTTCCCTCTCCTTGCCCCCTGGCTTCCTCCATCTGCATCTGCATCTGCTTCTGTGTCTGCATCTCCCTCCCATTCTCTTTCTCTTCCTCCTTCCCTTGCTCCCTTATTTTCTCTTCTTATTTCCCCTCCCTTCCTCTCCTCTCCTCTCCTTTTTCTTCCCTCCATCCCTCCCTCCCAGTTACAAAAACAACACATACCCTTTTTGAATTTCAAACAATACCAAAGTGCATAAAGTGAAAAATGAAAGCTCTTTCTTACGATCTGCCCCCCACCCCTGCCGCCGCCCCATCTTCTTGGCAAGAGGCACAGTGGTTCAGAATTTACCGCCTGAGTCCACATGCTGACTCTGTCACTTACTCCCTGCTTGACATAAGGCAAGTTATTGACCTTTCTTTGCCTTGGTTTGCTCATCTTTAAAATGGGGAAAAGTTTACTCACCTCATAGGATTGTCAATTCATTAGGGCTTAGAAGGGTAAGCACTCATTTCTTGCCAGCTCTTACTATGTTTTTACATCCTGTCTATTCTATATAAACACACGTGAATCTATTTATACAAACAATATAGAGGGTCTTGATTTCACTAAGATGGTATGATATTATTCTGCAAGGAGAACAAGGTTATCTTAGGCAGGGTTAGGGGTGGAAGAGAGAGAATTCCAGTGTAGAAGCAGAGACACACTGATGGGAGAGTCATCAGGAGAGAGTAAATAGAGCAAACAGATAACAGATTGATGAGAGAGGGAGAGAGAGAGAAAGAAAGATGGAGAAACTGGAATGATTGGTTAGGGTCAGATTGTAGAGGGCTTTGACTGACAAAGAGTGGAAGGGATGCACTGAAGATTTCTGACCAAAGGGGAGGAAGGTATGAGTGTTGCTCCCCAGGGAAGCGACTGAAGCAACAGGGTTAAGATGATGGGGAGTGAAAAGTAGGCGAGAACACAATGGCCGCTTGAGCTACGAGGATGGCAGTGGGAAAGCAAAGTAAGGATGGCTTTAGAGACAATGTGAGTATAATTTCTTGAACTAGGCTATGGGTTGGAAGGGGTGAAGGAAGAAGTCAATGTGGCTTTGAGATTCTGAGCACTGGGTACCAGGGAGAATGGTGTCAGAATCTCAGGTGTCGTGCTTGACTTCTTTGCATCTCTGCCAAGTACAAATCAATCAATACCACATGATCAGTAAGTTCTGCTTACTTATGTTCTCAGAATTTTTCATAGTTATCTTTTCTTACTTATTCTTCGGGACTCAATTTAGGCATCCTATCTTTCAAAAACTCTTCCTGACTCCCTCCTAAGTGCTTCTCTTCCATGCATAATCTTTTGTGTGTCTCTCTCTCTGCGTTTCCGTATTGTTTTACAATCACCTGATTATATGCCTATCTCTTTCACTAGATTATGAAGGCCTTGAGGGAAAGGACTGGATCTTACTAGTCCTTGTATGTTTGGTGCTAGCGCATTGCCTGGCATCTGGTCCACACAGATTTGTGTTGAAGGAAAGCATTGGTGCCATTTTGAATATGCTTGGCTAGAATGTCTGAGATCCACAGGCAGCTTGAGGAGCTGGGGCTCAGGTCAGGGGGCAGGGGTGCAGGGACAGATTGTGGGTCTTCTGCAAAAAGGTGAAGCAATGAGCCTGGCTTGAGAAGAAGACTGACTTGGGACCTTGGGGAGCTCTCAGATATAGGGAGTGAGGGAGAAAGAGTGAAGAACGACCCAACAGGAGTGATCAGAGAGCAGGTGGGACACTCAGGGAGGTGGAGTAGCAGGAAAAACGAGAGCGTTTGGAGAAGGGGCTGGTGGACAAAAGGGTCAAATGCTGCGTGGCAGTCAGGGGGCTGAGGAACGAGGAAAGGTCTCCCCTACGCGCCTGGGACCATCATTCCTGAGCCCTGTGAGATGAGGAAGGTGCTAAGGGGTGAAAAGGGACTGAGTTATGAAGCAGAGGAAATGCCAGTGCCTATTTCAATGCCCTTGGAAGGGAAGGAAAAGGAGGAAGATAAGAATAGGACCCAAGAGGGAAGCATGGTGACTTAGCCTGATTGTAGGCTGAGTGGGAGGGGCTGATAGAGACTGGGAAATTGGAATGTAAGCAAGGGAAGGCGTTGCGGAGTGGGGGGGAAGGGGTAGCCTTTGCAAGAAAGGGCACTTCCTCGCTGGGAGAGGCACAGCGAAAGAGAAGGAAGGGAAAGAGAGATTTCCCTGCAGAAAGGAATCAAACGGTCTTTTGGTGAAGGAGGAAGAAAGGCCATGTTCAGGGAGAAAGGGTGCTGGGAGTGGGCTTGGTGGCAGGAGAGAGGGAAGGCACTTAGATCAGCTGCTTTAGGGAGTTTAAGAAGGAATAACAAATGCAGCAGCCTTCACCCCGTCCTCCTCCCCACTTGCATTGTGTTGGGCTCCAGTTAGAAAGTGCTTTCCAATGATGTTGTGCAGCCCTGGAGCAGGGGCCGGGAAAGGACGCAGTGCTGGGCCGGGGCAGGGAAACTGCAGAAGGACAAGACTGGGGGAGGCGTGGGGCCGGGGAGCCAGCACTTTGTAAAAATGGGGGAGTGTGGGCTTCCCTGGTGGCGCAGTGGTTGAGAGTCCGCCTGCCGATGCAGGGGACATGGGTTCGTGCCCCGGTCAGGGAAGATCCCACATGCCGCGGAGCAGCTGGGCCCGTGAGCCATGGCTGCTGAGCCTGCGCGTCCAGAGCCTGTGCTCCGCAATGGGAGAGGCTGCAACAGTGAGAGGCCCACGTACCGCAAAAAAAAAAAAAAAAAAAAAAAGAATGGGGAAGTGTGGATTTAGGGCTGGGCTGAGGTTGGGAGGAAGATGATAGAAAAAACAGAATGGGTCGATGCCTGGAGGTCGTGGAGAGCACAGAGCAGATGGCTGTGACCTTGGGCAAATCTCCCTTCCTGCACACCCACCCGAGCTTGACGGGGCAGCGTCCAGCTCTACCAATGCCATCTCATTCCTCCCGATTGGCTTGGAAAGAAAACCATGCTTGACAGACATGCTTGACAGGTCCGTGGGCTGCCGTTTTCCAAAAGAACCTGCAACCCCTGCTTCTTGACAGCGCGTGAGGTCTCCAAGGACTGATTCCAGCTCATCTTGATCTTCGTGTCCTCAACCATGTTTGAGTCTGGGGGGGATTCTGAGTAGGTGCGTTTCTCTCTGTGGCTTAGCTTTCGGTGTCTGTGGTTCCTCCTTCCTTCTTTTCTCTCCTCCACCATCTGCCAACTCAAAGTGTGGTACTGGGGAACCGGGGAAGGCACTCCATATGCCTGGGGTCACCTGCCTGTCTGAAGAGAGATGGCTTTTGTCCATTGCTAACAGCCATTCAGGGAAGCAGTTTCCTCTTTGAGGATCTCATAGTGGGGCATTTGGGGGGTCTATGAGCCACCTACCAGTGTCTGCCCCCCCAAGATGCAAATCTGGTTGGCCGATTGACCAGTATGGGTCAACAAAGCATACATTTGCATTTCCCCCGTGGAGGAAGCTGGGTCACTGAGTTCAGGTCATGACTGCTGTTCACGGTTTTATCATCTGGAATTACAAATGCCCCCGTGTGCCAAGAGGCGGTCGGGCAGAAGCTCCTTGGCATCTCGCCACCCCAGCGTTCTTGGCTCCTTTAGTTCTTTCCCACTCCGATTTGTATTTTTATATAGTTCTCCTCTCATGCTTTTTAATTCCTTCTGGGCAGGGCTTATGCTGTAAACACCAAAGCCAGGGTCCTATTTGTGGCAGCCTTGCTTTAGCAGTTCTCTCCTGGGAGGAAGTAGGAGGAGAAGGGTCTGCCCGACAGTCTTTGTTCCCAGGACTCAGGGCCCTAAGGTCCATATGGGGCCCTCTTTTCTTCTCTTGCACGGGCTGACACAGCCCTAATCCTGCTGTCTGCTTGACTGATTCCTCACTGGAAGTGCAGACAGACACTTGGGGGATTGGAAACATGGCTTCCTGCAAAAATGTGCTTCCTTCCCAGACAACAGATGATTCAGATAAAGCCTTTGTCTTTAATTTTGCCTATTCTTCCCTTGCCTATTGATTCCTTGCATTTCACTGAGGGGTTTATTTGATGTGAAGGGGGATTATGCAATTACCTTACATTTCATTGGAGCAACACAATACAGGCAAAAGAGGGTTTTATGTATCCAGTCTGAATTATCCAGTTGATCCCATCCTTGCAGACCTAACCTTGGAGAAGACAGGGCCCAGGGAGGTGAGCAAGGAGACACCCTCATCCTAGACATTGTGCATGGAGGACCCTGCCCCGGCAGAGGCTTGGAGGATGGAGCCTGTACTGCTGGGCAAGAGCTCTCCTCCAGCCCCAGCCTGACCCATTTGTCACTTCGGATTATTTCCCTTATACTTGCATGGGCAGGCAGCATCGTCAATCGCAAGGATTCCCAGCGTGCTCTGTCGTGGCATGAAACACAAATACCGTTTCCTTCCAGCTCCGGCTTTCACAGGGCCTGCCTGAATCCGTTTGTGTTGTCTCCAAACCTAGCACGTTAAAACAAATGGCAAGGCCCCTGAATGACAAACACAGCGAACATAGTGGGAAGGCCATTTGCGGGGAAATGTTTGCAAGGAGAGTCGGTACTTTATGAATATTCACTGAAGTGTAAACCTGCACATTGCTTATCTGCTTTTCTGCATTCTAATTTGCCCATGAATGCAAATGAGTCCTGTGTAAAATAGAGAAGGGGAGAGCGGGCTCCTTGAAGAACACCTAATTGAAAGATGTTTGTACATCGTGTCTGATATTTAGTAAACAGAGAGACAAATCCAATGGTTTTCCAAATGAGACCTCAGAAACAATAAAAAAATAATGATCTCAAAACCTCAAAAGTAGGAGTGTGCAGAACGAACTGCTTTCCTAAAAAGGGGGACATAATTACTCTGTCTCAGGGTGCAATTGGTGTCCTAATTATACGAAGGTGTGTTTTGCTTATCTCTCCGGCAAACCCTCTGTCAAGGTTTAGTTGTCTTGAGAAGCTGTACCACAGAGGGGCTGGGTCCTGCCCTTGGGGTGGGCAGTGGAGGGCCCTGGGGGAGAGGGGCCCAGAGAGATGGTACTTTGGGAAGTACCTTCATCTTTCTTTTAGACTGACAGATGGTTTCAGTCTGGGTTGCACTGCCTGCTGCTGCTTTCAATGAAAGAGTGTTACCTTTTTGGATTCATGAAAGCCACTCAATCAGAGATAAAAAGGCAGGCCAGTGTGGGGAATCAATAAAATCTCTACTTTCAGCTGGAGTGTCTACTAATAATTCTTCTCGTGTCACTGCCTGGTTAAACAGTCATACTCCTGCTAAAATCCCTATAAGCATAATAGATTCATGGGGTTTGGCTCTATTGTGCTGCTCTTGGCCTGAAAAAGGGGGAAGGGGCTCCTGTTTTTCTAAAACAAACCAGACACTGAAGCATTGTGTATCAAAATGTATTCACCCACCGCTGACCGTCTCATTAGATCAGAGGGGCTTTCTCTGCACACCTCTTGTGACGCTCTTTCCAGACTTCTGATGTATTCATTGAAAAGCCTCCTTCGGAGACGTTTTAGTACCAATTCCGAGTCACTCCGCTTAACATTTAAATGTGTGTTTTGGTAGTGGTTGTTCTGGGAAAAAAACAGGTGCTTTTTTATTTCAAACTGAGCCAGTAGTACACATGGAGATCCGCTCCTGAGATGTTGACGACAAATGTCACACATCTCAGCGCTGAGCGAAGAGGTACCAAACGGCTCAGTCATAGCGGAGGGTCCGGGCAGGGCCTTTGGCGATGGATCTCAAGGAGTGAGTTCCTGTTGGAGTCGGGAGCAGGGTTTTCCTTAAGTTCCTTGCGTGGCAGAGCGGCCAAGGCTTTGCATGCAGTGCTATCAGTCTCCCCAGACACATGCACGGCCCTCGATGGTCCCAAACCCGCAGCCTACATGGTGGTGAGTCATAGAGGTGTCAGAGCCTCTTCTCTCGAATCTCTCCTCCTCCAGTCTTACAGAGAAAAAAATAAAGTCTTTGTGCCTGAGTTGAGCAGCGTTAAATGGACTCAGCTGGGTCGCCACCCACATATTGATGTCCAGGGATTTTGAGTGAATGAGGATCACAGAGCGCGTTATCTCGCCATCTGGGGCGAGGAAGAAGTGGTGGGACAAGCAGGCCCTTTGATCAGGAGTGGCCTTTGTGAAGGCTTCTGCTGACCCCTCCTCTCCCATGGCCCTCTGAACCCAGGCCCCTTCCCACCCTGTGCTTCCCTTGGAAGGTTTGTCTGCTGCCTGAGCCTTTTCTGGCATATCCAGACTGCAGAAGAGAGAAAAATCGTCTTCCTCCTCGTTGCCCCCTCACACCCCTCCCCAGGAAACCTTCAGCAGATGTAGACAAAACTTTAATAGCTACATAAAGAGGAATGCATGCCAATCTCATTAGGGGAGCCATAATGGCCTGTCGGTGGACCTCAGAGAGGACAATATATCAGCATCTAGTTTGTGACGGCATCCCTAATGGTGGCAGTTTGCACCTACCCATAATGGTCCATTCATCGTCCATTTGACCCGGTTCCTGATCATACTAGGCCCTCCCTCGCATGGCTGTCTCTTTGAAGCCCTCTGCAATTGCCCACACAACTCTTTAAGTGTGGGTAAATCAGAGCTGGTAAGTGACAATCGTAAGAAAGCAGTGAGTGGACCACCCCGTGGCACACCCTGAATTTGCATTCACGCTCTTTCTTTTCTTCTCCCAGCAGCCCTCGGTCACACTTCATCCCGAGCCCAGCATCTGCAGGAGGTCAAGACACGGGGAGTCCTGAGATTTCCAACCATCTGCCAGGGAAAAAGGAAGTCAGTACCGGAGGAGGGAGGGGGAAGAACCTAAATGATATTCTGAAGACTTTCTTAAAGTTATTTATCGAGGTGAGGGCAGGAGAGCCGTTATGAATGGTCCCAGCCCATTGTCTTCTTTATGGACCTCAGGAGGGCTGCGGACATAATTAAAGTCGAAGCCAAGTTCAGTTTTCTCCTTGGAGGCTTAAACAGCCTGGAGTCATTTCCCATCCCTCGCTTCCCACAAGTGCCAGTCCTCCCTAGCTGCTGAAAAATTCAACATTCCTATAAACTACAGTACTTTGTAAAGGTCACGCGCTACTTAATCTGAACCCGGGGTCTGGAGCGGTGCTTGCTGTCACAGCATTGGTGGCTGTCCAGCCCGGTGACGTGAGGCCTGCCTGCCGAGAGCTGGAGGGGCAGGAGGCAGGCAGGCAGAGCTCTTTAAATATTGCCGAGCACTTCCTGGATCAGCATGATATTTAAAGATTTTTGTTCCACCTGCCTGAGAAATATAGAGTCCAGCCGAGAGGCAAGAAAATGAATATGGATTTCTTGCCCTTTCAGTGTATTCACTCCAAAAAATAGCCATTTCTTTGATTTTTTCCTTTCTTTCTTTTTTTTTTTTTTTTTCTGCCAAGCTGGGGACTGCAGGCTTCAGGCAGGCACGATTACAATCATGCATCATGAATGAAATGTGCCATTTGGAGAAAATCAGCCGCTCGTTCCAACTCCCCCCGACCCCGCAACAAATCAATAGAGCTCTCGGAGTTCTGGGGCTGAAATGGACGTTGTGCTTGAATGAAAGTACTTTCCCTACATACTTCTGACACTCAGAGCAGTTGCCAGGGGCAGACTTTGTGTCTGGGGCTCCAGAAAGAGGATTATCAACCTCCGAAAGAGGGGTCTGGTTCAGCACGTGTCGGGGAAGCGACTTAGGGTTGATGGGTGGAACGCTGCGTAGGGTCAGAAGACGTGCTTCCTAGGTTGAGTTTCACCTGAACTAGCTTTTTTATTAATCCCTTCATTCAAAAAACATGTCTGGAGTCCTTCCTGTGTTCCAGGCACTGTGCTAAACTTGGGAATATAAAAGCAAACAAGGTAGACACAGGACCTGCCTTCACGGGGATTCTAGAGTTTAATACGAGAGACAGAACTATTACTGGCAATTGCAGTACAGTGTGATAAACCTTGGGACATGGGGAAAATTTTTCGTCTCTCTGGTTTCCCATTTTCCTATAGGCAAAATGAGAGGATGTTAACAAAGATAAACCCTCAAGACATTCTCCCTTTCCAGGATCCTAATCAGTCAGTAGGACAGGGACTTCCCTCGTGGTCCAGTGGCTAAGACTTCGTGCTCCCAGTGCAGGGGGCCTGGGTTCGATCCCTGGTCGGGGAACTAGATCCCATGTGCTGCAACTAAGAGTTTGCCTACTGCAACTAAAGATCCCACATGCTGCAACTAAAAGATCCTGCATGCCGCAAAGAAGATCCCACACGTGGCAACAAGGATCCTGCGTGCCGCAACTAAGACCCAGCGCAGCCAAATAAATAGATAAATATATTTAAAAAAAATCAGTAGGGCAATTAGACAAGCGAACATTCTCCCTTATCTTGCTTCCAGGGCTAGACAAGGCTCTTGTTCCCCTTGTTCACAAGGTGACCACAACTTAGTTGTGGACACAAGACTCATACAGATGAGATGTTAACTCACAGTTGAGGTAGCGGATAAATGTTATGAACTTTGAAAAGTTTTTGGCTGTTCAGAGAGTTCCTTGGGAGCTCAGAGGAGGGAGAGACAGCTAAGAGCCTGATCCATGACAGAAACACTTTTCTCTGCACCTTCTCAACCACTGCCCTGGCTCCCATCACTGTGCTTATATATGGAGAACACTCTTAAATCCATGTCTGCAGTCCGGATATCTCCCATGAGCTTTTCCTTCTTCTCAGCCCCTCCCTTGGCTAACTCTTACTCATTTTCCATCTCCCATGCAAGCACCTTTTGCTCCAAAAGGCTTTTTCATCTCCTGGAGCCAAGTTAGGTCTCCTATCACACACTCGCGCGGCACCTGATTTTTATCCTAGCACTTACCACAATTTCTTTGTCATTGTTTAGTCAACTCTGTCTTCCACAAGTCTGAAAGATCCTCTAGGGCAGGGACCACGTCTATTCAACTCACTGTTGTTTCCCCAAGGTCATTACAGTACTTGGTATTTCAGCAGTGTTTAATAAGTAATTTGCTATATAAATGATGACTATCTAATTCTTCTAGAGAATAAGCTTACCTTCCTTTTGCTGTAACAAATCATAGCCATGAATACACATCTATGCTGGAGTTGGGCGAGTCCTCTTGGTGAATTACTGAACCTGGGGGTGGCCTTGGAGACCCTCACACAGCCTATGTGGCTGGTTGACCTCAGGTAGAAGAACGGAGTAGGATTTGGGGAATTGGTTGGCCAAAGCAGTGGCTGAAGTGAAGCAAGAGGATAAAGGTCTGGAAGACAGGGGAAGCTGAGGAGGTACCAAGATGTGTCTGATACATGTAGCAAAAGAGCCAGGATGGAACTTGGTGGCTACCAGCTGTGCAAACTACTCAGTGAGTTAATATCTCTTCGCCTCAGTTTCATCATGGATAAAATGGTGACAATTATGTCTCTCTTGCAGGATTTTAAGGATTGGTGTAATATATAATATGACTCTCTTCAATCCCGCTGGCTTTCAGGAGAAGGCCTCTTGACCCCTTATCTTTAGGCTACAGTATTTGGATGGGCTGCAAGGAGTGTGCGGGGAGAGGGATGGAGGGAGTGGAGACTGTCACTGTGTGTGGGGAGGATGCCACTCTTTCCACTTCACCAGTGTTGGAGTGGAATATTCTGGGCAAGTTGATATCTGGTTCTAGTTGTGGTGGTGTTAGGTTTTGCTGGATATAGGAATATTTCCAAGAGAGTTCTCTTGGAGTCCAGCAGATTATGAGAATGCCCAGATACCCCTTCCCAGATAATGGGCATCTTGGGCTTGACCTGGGATCAGCCTAAGACCACACAAAACATTCTTAGGTTCACATTTCCTGTTAGTGAGTATTAGAGTCATTTGGCTGCAAGCAACCGATTTTTAACTAACTGAGGCAAAAATGCATTATGGGAAGGCTTCAGAGTGGCTCGCAAAGAGTAGTAGCTGAACAAGTAGGCCTCAGGTAGGACAGACACCAGGGCAGTTCTGGGTACCTCGGCAGTTGGACCAGTACTCTCAAGTGTGATCATTGGATGGTGTAGCTCTTACCTCTTGATTCCCCTGTTTGTTCAAAGCTTCAGATTCCCTGCAGAAGGCCTGTAATTGGTCTCTTTGGAATGCTTGGCCACCCTGGTAGTCACGGGGAGGAATTCTGTGACCGGCAGCTCAATAAAATGAGCTGGGAGAGAGAATTCCTCACAGTAAAGAGGATGGTAAGACATTGATATAGACTTGCTACCCTATGGAACCCAAGTGGCTTCTGACTTGAGTTGCCTCTGCTCTATGGCACTCAGGTCACCAGGTCACAATTCTGTTTCTGGGACATCTGAAGCCTAGTGCTATTGAGCTACCCTGAAGCTCTGTCAGATTTAATCACTCTTGAGGTTACTCCACGTCTTCCAAAAGTATCCAAAAACATTTTGAGAAAGCCCCTGTGGATGTTGCTGATTTCTTGTTGCTACGTAAAGGTGCACCTTGGAGAGTCTTGATGACTGTCAACCTGAGTGCTTTCAGCTTTCATGCCTCTCCAAGCCTTTGAAGATGCTCTGCTTGAATTGTATTTTCCTCTGCTACAAATGCCTACTTACCTTCAAGCTCCAATAGCATCACTTCTGGGAATTCCTCCCTCCCTTGTCACGTGGTTGGTGACAGAGGGTCATGTAGAACCCAGGTCCCCTTGTTTCCAGTTAGAGTCCTTACAAAAAGTGACTACTAACTAGGGCATTGGAGTCAAACAGCCCTGGGGTAGAGTCCCAGATCTGCATCCAGCATTAGATAACTTTGGGAATTTACTTACCATCGTGGACACTTGGCCTTCTCTTCTTTAAAGAGGATATTAATAGTACTCTCCTCCTAGATTCTCATGAAAATCAAATAAGACGATTCATGTAAAGTAGTTTGCACAATGCCTGGCACACAGTAAGTGTTAGCTATGATTGTGTTGTGCTCCTGTTCCTGGAAGATTATGGAAATGAGTGAAAGTGTAGAGAGCTTTAAAATCCTCAGGGGCAACTAGAGTAACCATAACCTGCAAGGACTTGGAAAGCCCCAGGGAAGAGTCAGTATTGAAAAGTCTGCTTCTGTAAAAGTTGTAAACAAATCTTAAAATACTAATTAGGCAAGAGCATAACTCAGTCTCTTAAATAATGAAATGTATTCAGTTGTTATTCATGGTTCAAAATAATAAATTCTAAACTAGTCACTCAGAGCATTATTAATAGTGAAACACAGTCTTTAAGAAGCTAAAATTGTATTTTTGACCCTTGTGAATTTAGTAATAAGAGAAAATACCAAAATCAAAGTCTTTCGAGATTAACATGGATCACTAAGATGGTTTGTTTTTGTGGGAAGATGATTGGATTTGGAATTGGAACATCTGAGCCTGAGTCCGTAGCTATTAGCTACGTGATCCTGGGGAACACACAGCCTTTCTGGGTATTTCCTCACCCACCAAGTGAGAAAACACTCACTCACAGGGCTGTGACTTTAGGTGATAGACAGTCCATGTGAAAGGACCTTAACTATTGCAAAATGCTTTCTAGATGATAAAGTGCAGTTCTATTCAGGTGTATACTTATAAAAACAAAATATTCATTCATTCCTTTGTTCTTTCTTTTCATTGATCAGCACCTATTGTAAGCTAAGCATGGTACTAGTTTCAACTGACGATAAAAAGGCAGCAGGGGGCTTCCCTGGTGGCCCAGTGGTTGAGAGTCCGCCTGCCGATGCAGGGGACACGGGTTCGTGCCCCGGTCCGGGAGGATCCCGCGTGCCGCGGAGCGGCTGGGCCAGTAAGCCATGGCCTCTGAGCCTGCGCGTCTGGAGCCTGTGCTCCGCAACGGGAGAGGCCACAACAGTGAGAGGCCCACGTACCGCAAAAAAAAAAAAAAAAAAAAAATCTGGCTGATATTTTTCTACAGAGGAAGACTCTACCTTTAAATCCACAGCTCAGAAAAACATTTCAGTTTGCCAAGTTTCTGCTAAGCCATCCTGAAAAAAATATTCAACAACTTTCACCAGCCAGAGGCCCCAATAGCTAACCTCTGTCTCAAATGATAAATGACATTTGTCAGTTGACAAAGCAAATGGCCTCAACCATTTGAGGACACCGTCCTGCCGTGCATAGCCCTCCTGTCGAACCAGCCAAGAGCACCTTGAGGTGAGAAAAAGCATCTCTGTGCACAAGCCCTCCAGAGAGAGAGCCTTTGTGTTGCTCTGAGGGCAGTTCCTCATTAGGAGCTGAAACCCTAGTAGAAAATAGCTGTCTGGGCAGGAGGGGATTTCTCAGGTCAGGGAAGTGGGGCTGGATTAGCTGAGGATGGCCTGGAACCTTGCTGATGGCCACGTACTTTGCCTATGTTTCTGCAGAGGTCTTTGCTCTTTTTTCTAATATCTCCTGGATCCTATTTTCTTAAAACAGACATCAGTGTGATGAGCAGGAGACAAAAATCAAGGGGTCCAGCTCACACTGACATCAGGCGCACAGTTGATAAGTGATCTGGGCACTTTGGGAGGGGGGTGGGGGCCGCTTTTTCTTCGTGTGGTTCTGTCTCTTGAGCTGCAGGGTGTTTAACATCCCTGGCCCAACTCACTGAATGACGGTATTGCCCCCAGTCATCGCGACTGTGAAAACTCGCCACGCATTTCCAACCTCCGCTTCCGGGGTTTGTGGGGAGCCCCAAAGCGCGTGGGATGATGGATGCCTGCAGGGTCCTTGTCCACCAGGTGCCAGCTTGCTCTGCCGTTCTCAAGGACTTGGGGGCATGGCAGCGTCTCCGCCTTTCTCAACACTGGCCCCTGGGGATGGGGGTGGAGGTGATCGTCTACAGATCAGATTTGGTGTGCTACTCGCTCTGCTTTCTGAGCTAGGGGTTTTCTCCTACTGCTGAGCCCTTTGGAAGAATCCAACAGTCTTCCAGATTGAGGCCAGGGCTGTAGCTGGGCTCAGGGGAGCTGGGAAGGGCAGGCAGAGGAACTCAGCCAATTAGATATACGGATATCACGGCAGTCTTCTCATTGCTAACCGTTCCTCAGGAGAAGGGCTTTCCAATGATCCAGTCCAGGTTAAGGGACCTGAGGTCAAGTGGGCTAACCATCCATTCCAGTGTTTTCTAACGTGTGACTCATCGACCATTTCCATTAGCCTGCCCTGGGGTGCTTGTGGGAAATGCCGATTTGTGGCCCCCAAGACCTCTTACGTCAGGTCCTCTGGATATGGGATTGGGAATCTGAACTTTCCAAAAACACCCTCTGTGATTCTTCTTCAAGCTAAAGTTGAGAGAACTAAGGATCTAGCCAATGCTTGAGTTCCCTCTATAAGAACCCTGATTAGTAAATGCCCAGTCTCTGAACATCTCTGGTGGAGGGGAGAGGGGTCTCACTCCCTCTGGAGGCAGCCATCGCCCCCCTGGATAATTCCAATGCCCGGAAAGTGTTCCCCAGTGGGTAAAGTATTGATGAGCCACTGAGAACCCCAAAATCAAATTGGGGTGTGTGTGTGTGTGTATAAACGCATTTCAAAAGGTCATGAAAGGACATACACTAAACTTCAGTGTGGTTCCTTATGGGAGGGAGAGTAAAATATGGGTGTGTGGTGAAGTTAAAGGGGAAATTTTATATTCTCTGTATATCTGTATTGCTTGAATTCTTCTTTGACAATGTACATGTATTAGTTGTGTAATTAAAAAAAATAAAAGACAGAACACCACCAACACCGATGTTCTTTATACTGAGCCAAATCTGCTTCCCTCTATGTTTTCTCCTTTAGTTCTAGGGGAATCACACGGAGTCTCCCAGAATGTCTAGTTTCTTTCCTACCTGTCCAAAGGTTTTCAGTGCTGTTAGCTTGTTCTTTCTGTAACGAACGGCCAAATGGTCCTGGTTCCTTGACCCTCGCGCTGTGATCTGGTGCTGTATCTTCCTGGAAACTGCCCCTCCTTACCCACCTGGCGATGCTGTTCAGCTTGACCATATTCGGTGAAAATTCTGTTCCGTGCTCTGTACTGAGAGCAATATTCCAGGTGTGCTGTGACCAGAAAAGAAGGGGTAGGACGGTCATCTCCATCTTCCTAGGTTCTGTCTTTCCATTAATGCTGCTTAAGCCTTTTTGGCAGCCACGTCGCACTGATGACTCCGATTGAGCAGAGAGTCGACTAAATCTTTGTCACCCTGGCTGCTGCCAAGGCTTGTCCCCACCACCCTGTACTTCTCTCAGCTGGCTTTCTGGACCCAAGTGGAGAACCTTAAACTAATTCCAATCGAACTCCATTTTGATAGCTTTGTCTCATTGATCCAGGAGACTGAAGCCTCTTTTCTTTTTAGATCTTGATTTTGTCCTCAGCAGAAACCTCTTCCTGCAAAGTCTGATTTTATTAGAAACTACAGAGGGGAAAAATTCCCCACAAAACCCTCTTTGCTTGAACAGGAGACTCTCCTCAAAAATCAGCCCAAGCTTGGCATTTTGTAATACCCTGAACAAATGCAGAACTTGCTGTCAGCGTGATTGGACAAGACTCCACTTGAGGGTCTGCTACCTGCAGCCTCTGAAGACTGGTCCCACGACATATGCCACCGGGCTGGAAGCGAGTTCTGCAGACAGCAGGCCCCTTCCCAGACAGATGGGTGTCCCGTCTCTTCTGAAAGATCCCCTGGGAAGGCTCGACTGGGAGCATCTTCCCGAAATGGGACGACTGTGTATTGTGAATGGCTTTATTGCTCAGAGCATCTGGATGTGTTGTGATAAACAGCGTGATAGATGGTTTTAATGCCTCTGGAGTGGGTTGCCCAGACAGAAGGAATGGAACAGAGAACATTTACTTCCCTATTGCTTGGAACAGAGCAGGGTTGCTCACAAAGACTCCGCATGGTGGTCCTTCTTGCTTATCCTTGTGGCAATTTCAGCACCATGGACCTGACAGGGACTTAGAGAAGGGAGGTTTGCTTGAGGTCGTGAGCTGGATGGACAGAGTGTTCATTTATATGTGCAGCAGGTATTTGAGGGTGGATGAAGATCCTTGTGCTGGGTCTTGGGAATAAATGGCAAGAAAACCAGGCATAAGACCTGCACTCACAAAGCTTTCAGTTTACTCAAAGAGGCATATATTAATAAAGTGATCACTCGAATACAAGTACAATCAAAAGAGTGGTAAATGCAACAGAGAGAACTTGCTGTTATGATGGGGGTGTGTGTGTGTCTAACTCTAGTCTGGAAGGTCAGACTAGAAGTGTCACCTCTGAAGAGGTGACACTTCTGCTGAAACGTGCAAGTTGAGTGGGAGGTAACTTGGCAATGAGGTGGAAGGTGTGACAGGCATATGTTAAGTCATGTACTAAGGTCCTGTGGCAGGTGGAGGTAGAGCACGGTCAAGGACAGGAAAGGAGGCCAGAGTGTCCGGGTGAGAAGAGCAAGGACAGAATATATTGCATTGGAGGGCTCGATATATTGATAAGGATTGTGTAATAATATTGATGATAATATTAATTGATGTTTTAACTTAAGGTTTACTATACATTCCAGGCACCATATAAGTACCACATGTATTAATTCATTTACTGATAAACTTAAAAGCTATGTGCTCTCCTTACTTCCATTTTAAAGAAGAGAAAACTGAGACATGGAGCAGTTAGGTAACTTCTCCAAATTGGTAAGGGGCAGTGCTGTTTAGAGTCCTAGGTTTCCTTTTAAGGATTTTGTTTGTTGTCTTAAGAACTAGGGGATAGTATTGAAGATTTTCAGCAGGGCAGAGATTTGATGAGATTTGAGATGGCTCTGGCTGCTGGATGGAGAATGGCTGGAGGAGAGCAAAAAGGACAGAAGAGAGCAAAGGACACGGCTGCATCGGTGGTCCAGGTGAGAGATGCCAAGAGCTCAGACTAGTACGTGGCTGTGGTGATGAAAGAAATGGATCGATGGCAAAGATAAAATGTTTTAAAAGTAAATCCAGACCCGGTAAGAGATCAGACAGAGGGTGAGAGAGAAGAAGATGCCCAGGATGACAGCTAGGTTTCTGTCAAACCCAGCTGGGTGGATGGGGAAGATTATTTCACTTTTGGCACACCGAGTTTGATGAGCTTTTGAGAGAATCAAATAGACAATTGGACATGAACTCACTGTGCTCCAGGAGAGGGCTGACTCTGATTCTCAGACTTATTGGAGAATAGGTGGTGAATGAAATGGTTGTCTCGATGACAGTAGGGTAAGAAAGCGAGAGGACCTGGGACCAGGCTGGCCCTCATGAACTCCCACTCCAGATGGAGCAAGGAAGCCTACGAAGGCGACTGAGAAGGAAGCGGCCAGAAGATGGGAAACAGGGCAGTGTGAGGGCACAGTGTCCGGGAGAGAACCCGTTTGTGGGAGGGGCAGGGTTACTAGTGCTGTATGCTGCTGAGACATCAAGCAATACGAAGAATGGAAACTGTCCGTGGGATTCAGCAACACGGAGATTGTATTCACTTCTTAGGGCTGCTGTAACAGATGACCACAAACTGGATGGCTTCAAACAACAGAAATTTACTGCTTCACAGCTCTGGAGGCTAGAAGTCTGAAATCAAGGTGTCAGCCAGGCCATGCTCTCTCTGAAGACTGAAGGGGAGGATCCTTCCCATCTCTCCCTGGTTTCTGTTTGTGGTCGGCAATCCTTGGTGGTCCTTGGCTTATAGATGTATTGCTCCGATCTCTGCCTCCACCTTCACATGGGGTCTTCTCTCCGGTGGGCCTGTATGTATGTGTTCAAATTTCCTTCTTCTTGTAAGGAGACTAGTCATATTAGATATGGCCCACCCTAATCCAGTATGGCCTCATCTTAACTTGATGACATCTACCCTGAACCTATTTCCAAATAACGTCACATTCTCAGGGACTGGGGGTTAGGACTTGAACACATCTTTTGGGGGGACAAAATTCAACCCACAAGAGAGGTCATAGATAACCTTGAGAACTGTTTTGGGGGCAAGAGAGAGGAAGATGTGTGGAGTATGCTGAGTGCTGAGAGGGATTGAGAGGCAGGCAATGAGAGCCAGCACAAGAAAAGACAACTCTCAAGAGACGTGGCTGACTGGGGCACTCGAATACTCGACCAGGGTCAGAAACCTTTCATCTGAGCCCAGTTCCACTGAGGCTGGTGTGACCTTGGGTAAACCGTTTACCTCTCTGAGCCCTGGTTTCTCATTCAGGGAATGATCGTTCCCACACATCCCACCTCTAGAGGCACTCAGAACCCTTTGCCTGGAGGAGCTGCATGGCATGGCTTGGTGGCATGGCGTGCCTCTGTCCTTGCCCAGAGGAGGGTCCATGTCAGTCCAGGACCTTACAGCTCAATCTGGGAACTGATGCTGGCAGAGAAGTTGGAGCCTAGAATTCTTGGTTCTTGGGTACCAGTCAGGGGTCGGAGGACTGTCCGTGCTGAGGTCTCTGGTCCTGCGTCTGTCAGCGGGGCAAGGCTCCGGCAGCCAAGCCCCAAGACCTTCTGTGGGTTGACAAGGAGGGGTTCCCTTTGCCACGGGGGCTGGGGACACTGCTCAGAGGACAAAAGTAGGTTGTAGAGGTGGCAGCTGAGCAAGCCAAGGGCGGGCGGATTCACTGCCCATGTTGTGAGTGGAGACTCCCCTGGAGCATGGGGCTTGGCGATGGGGCCGTAGGCCGCAGGCAGCGGCAGGGAGACAGGTAAGCAGGCAGCTGGGCAGACTCCATGAGGAAGGGCACGCTGTCCTCCCAAGGGGAGGAGCTGGTTGGCTGCAGGGGCTCAGTTACTAGCAACGATTAATTTACTCCTTGCTGGATTTGCCAGGCGTCAGGGCCCAGGCGCAGGGCTGGGTGGCGGGAGCTCAGGGTGGAGACCCTGGCCTGGTTGGGATGGGACGGGGGGTATCAAGCAGGGTATCTTAACAGGAAGAAAACCTCCCGCGACAGCGGCCCTTATGAGCATGTGAATCACTAGAAATCTCTTTAAAATGCAGATTCAGTTACAGTAGATCTGAGGCAGGGCAAGCGAGTCTGCATTTCTCAAAAGTTCCCAGGTGACACCGATGCTTCTCTTCCCTAGGCCACACTTTGGGCAGCAAGATGAGGGAGCGGGGGAGTCACTGTCAGCATTCAGGGGAGTCTCATGGCATTTAACGGCAGGAGCTGCAGGCGCGGGTCCGGAGCTGGGAGCCTGCAAGCAGTCAGTGGTGACAGCTTCTCCCTCTGGAGCCACAGCATCTCTGGTCGCCATGTCTGCTCTCTTCCCCTCTCTAGCCCGGCTTCCTCTGTGAGCCTCTGTTACTTGTCTTGCCCTTGGCTGTCATTACTGGTCGCAAGGACTCTGACCCCAACCGCATGGCTTCCGCTCCTCACGCCGTCGGGCTATAGGTTTTCGGTCTCTTACGGCAGATCTTTTCTCTCGCAGGGTTCTGATTGGCTGGGCTGGTCAGGTGTCCACGCTTGGTCCAAGTAGCTGTGCTGAGGGGGCCAAGGAGCCGGGTTGATCACGTTCGCTTTCAGACGAGGTTATGGGACACCCCCTGAAGGGCAGCCTTGGTGAGATGATCTTGAGAAATGCAGCCCCGATGAACTGTTTTAAACACGTGTGATCAGAAAGGCCTGGGAACAAAAAAACAATGAGAATTTCAGCATATATTTTGGCTACTTTCCATAATGCAAATTTATTTGGAATTATTTCTAGAACCAGAGGGGTGGGCACCCAAATCTTAAAACTCTGCGGAGAACAAGGGTTTGGCATGAGCCCCAAACATACTTCAAAGAGAAGTGAACCGGTGGAGTGTCCATAAGGCACTTGAGACAAATTAGGGGCAGAGGGAGGAGAGAGTGGAGATGGGGCTGTTTGTTCTTTGGCTGTCGGTCCCTAGGTCAGCCTGACCTTGGAGGAGCTGCTGTAGCCCTCTGGGAGCCCAGGAACAGTGCCCGGCCACCAGATCAAGTGCAGAAGGAGGGCAGACATTTCAGTGACAGGAGTCGCGTCTGGACAGGCGGAAGGGTCACGGCTCATAACAGCTTGGACTTTTGGACCTAAAAAGTTGCAGGTGAGGAAACAAGATTCAGAGAGGCTCTGACCCGCTCAAGGTTAAACTCCCAGTTTGTGGCTGAGCCAGCCAAGGATGTCCTTGTCCTGACTCCCAGCCCTGAGTTTTCTGAAAATGAGAAGACTCTTAAGGATACCCAAGACTTCCAAGCTTTTTGTTCCCGCAGAAGCAAGTTTTCAGAGCAGCTGTGGAGGACTCTCTGAAGAAGAACAAATGGGCCCCGAGGGGGCGGAGCCCGGTGCTGCAGAAGCTGGGTTGCCAGCTATTATTAATTCATTCCTGCTGGCGCTGTCTTGGGGGCCCCCTGTGCACTATAACATTGGGAGTGTTTGCAGCTGCAGAGGGAGAAGCCCTGCTCCTTCCGCAAAGGGAGAAAGGTGTGACTCCGCCTTGCAGGGTTGCAGCCCTCCTGGCTCCCACCCTCGGAGAACATGCTCAGTGCTTATGGGCCCGGGCACAGGCTGCTGAGGACTCTGTGTCCCCGGGGATGGTGGCAGATCTTGGAGAAGGAACAGAAGCTGGGCCAAGAGTCTGGAACTTAATGCAAATCAGGCCTGAGGAGGGTTCAAGGAGGGGCAGTATCCCCGGGGCCCAGATATCTCAGGACGAGGCAAAGAGAAATCCTTGGGAGGAACATGGTAATCTTTCATCCTCAATGCTAATCTTGTTCTGGAGGCTGTCTGTGCGTGTGCAGTGAGCCTTCCTTTTCTCTTGAACCTCTTCTTGCTCAAATAGCCCACATGTCAAAATGTCTGTGAGGCAGAGAGGTTTAGCAGAAAGAAAACTTGGTGGTTCAGGAAGCAGGAAAACTGGGTTAATGGTTGCCTTAGGCCTGCGAGCAGCTGAGCATTTCTTCTGGGCTCTGGAGGTCAGAGCCCAGAACTTTACTTTTAAAGGCCGGGCCACTTGGGGCTGCTGTGTACTGTTGGAAAGGCTGTGCACTGCACAGTTCCAGGGTCTGCCCTTCTCATCGTGAATGTGGAGTTCCCTGTGGTGGACTTATTTTGTACAGGTTATTCCATTAGAGATGACCTAGGGCAAAACTGTGAAATTTAGAGAGTACGCCCTGTCTCTTGTTTGGCAACTCATGTTCCTGGAGCTGCCCAGTCAAGATGGTATCCTCCAATTTAAAACTTTCCCTGTTTCTCCCTTGGCAAATCAACCCACTCCCTTGGTTCCCTGAGCACAACTGACTCTCCCAGAGGAAATCAATCTGATAAACAATGTGCTGAGGAAAACAGAACAATAGAATCAGATTCTCCCAGGTCTGGGAAGGACCGGGGTCACCTAGGTCAGAGATTACAAACCCTGTGCCAAAGGATGTTGGTTTGTATCTTAAATTCAAATGTGAAGGCCTTTAATTTTCCATTTCTCCCCAGTCCCACCACTCTCTATTATTTCACAGCTGCCTGCTTGAATCAGTTATGTGACCTGTCTGCCTTGAGCAGGTGCATCTGGGTTTAGGAGCCCCCTGTCGGTCCGCTCGCTTGAAAGATTAGGAAACAGACACTCAAAGAACTGCCCTGTTGTGATGTACCTCCTTACTGTGAGCAGTCTCTGAGGAATATTGGGTTTTTCATAGATGGTTGCTAGAGAGGAAACTCCTAGGAAAAAATCCCACATGGAGAGTAATGGCTCAGTGTCACAGCATTTTTTTTTTTTTTTTTTTTTTTTTGCAGTACGCGGGCCTCTCACTGTTGTGGCCTCTCCCATTGCGGAGCACAGGATCTGGACGCACAGGCTCAGCGACCATGGCTCACGGGCCCAGCCGCTCCGCGGCATGTGGGATCTTCCCAGACCAGGGCACGAACCCGTGTCCTCTGCATCGGCAGGCAGACTCTCAACCACTGCGCCACCAGGGAAGCCCATGTTACAGCATTTTTTTGCTGGCTGGATTCCCTAAGCCATTTGTCCTCATTTTTCCCAACTGCAGAATGATGGTATTGGACCTCACATATTCCTTCCAGCTCCTTTGTCCTCCAATTTCCTCCCCAAAGAAGTTGGGAAGATTCCACTGGCAAAGATTAATGGTTAGAATCTCCCAGGGTCTCTCAGGGCTTCACAGCCCAGCAAAGTATATCTGCCATAAAAAAAAACTTGATCAAAGCTCCTTAGAATCAGTTGTCTGATAGTGAATATCTGAGAAACCAATTGGATTGCTGTATGATCCCTCTCATTTGGTTAAGATGGCCTGAAAATTTGCATTGACCCTTCAGTAGTCCTTAAATTGAATCAATGCTGGTTTCTCATTTTGGCTCTGTTATCTGCATGTGAGCACACGATTTGTAGAGAGGAGTCTGTCGCCCTAAAGTCTGCCTTATAGGTGTGTAATGAAGAGTTTGGCTGGCCTCTATCCCTGATTCCTGGATGTCATCTCTAAATTGTTGGAATTTCCCAAGTGGTAGGATGGTCTTTGCTCCTCATGGGGGGCCCCTTGGACAACTGATAGATTTTGGTAATGAGGTGACTCAGGATGTGGGTTGACCATGGCAGGAAGAGCCAACCACTTGATTAGAAGGTTGGGGCTTAGAGCCAGGGATATCAGCCCAACCTCTGGGAAGAGGAAGGGCTGGAGATGGAGTTCAGTTACATGGGCAGTGATTCAGTTAGTCAGTGTCTACGTAATGAAACCCCATTGAAAACTCCAGAAACCAAAGCTTGGGTCACCTGTTCTGGTTGGTGATACTCCTGCATATTACCCCACATCGATGTGATGGGAGGGTGATGGTCCCTGAGGATGATGGAAGTTCCATGTGTGGGATTCTCCCAGACCTCACACTACGGGTCTCTCCCTTTGATTGATTCTGATTTGTATCTTTTTGCTATAATAAAGCTGTAATCATAAGTGCGGCACTTTCCTGAGTTCTGTGAGTCATTCTAACAAATTATCAAACCTGAGAGCTTAATGGGAATTCCAGAATTTGTAGCCAGCTGGTCAGAAGTGAGGGCAGCCTGGGGACTCCTGAGCTTGTGGCTGGGGTCTAATGTAATGGCAGAGGACTGTGGCTTTACCTAGTGAAATGTGGCCCAACTCTGGGTAATAGGAAAAAGAAAAAGTAAGAAGCAAGAGATTATGTGGAGGAGGGCTGGTAGATGGAGAGAAGAAATTCCAAGAAGGTTCCAAGACTATTCCTTTTACATACCCAGGATATGCTTCCCCAGAAATCTGTGGGAACCTCTTTCTGCTTTCTCTAGCCCCCTCCTGGGTTCCAATTCTCAATTCTGGAAGAGGCCCCTGGGTTTTTCAGGGAAGCCCACTCATGGTCTACTTAGTAGCCTTCACGGTGAGCAAAATATTAATCCAGATTGTGGGCTTTGGAGCAGACTGTATGGGTTCAAATCCTGGCATTACCATTAACCAGCTGTGTCACTGGTTAATGTGTCAGCTGTGTCACTCTGGGCCAGGAAAATTACATAAACTCTGTGCCTTTTTTTCTCATCTGTAACATGGGGATAACAACAGCCTTATCTCATTAACGAGATGAGTAATTACATAAAACACATAAAAGTTGCACAGAACATGGGAAGGCCTCCATTAATTATTATTATGATTCTCCACTGAGCTCTACTGATAGGGAGAGCATTTTGTCCTGTCAAGTGCATGGGCTTTGGGGATAGACAGACCTGGGTTCCAAGTCCTGCCTCTGCCACCACCCTGCTGCACAACTTTAGGCGAGAGGCTTAGCTTCTCAATGTTCAATTTTCTCATCAATAAAATGGAGACACTGATATTTATAGCATTATCCCAAGGCATAGAAATGATGTATCCTAAGTCCTTGACCCATGCTGAGTGCTGAGTGCTCACCAGCTCTGCAGGTGGGTGTTTGTAATTGATAAGCTGCCTGCCAATGGTGCGTGGAGTCAGAGAATGAGGAAGTCTTGTAAGGGGGATGACTTAAGTTCAGTAGTGCTGTTGATGAGTTTATTCTTGGGGCCCCTTGACCTGAAAGAAGTCAGGCTCTAGGGATGCACAAAGTCAGGTAAAAGTGAAGACTGTGGCCTAAAGTTTAGGTTAGGCTGCTAAGTGATTGGAGGAGGGAAGGGAGATGCTCCTACAAAGAGCTTTGGGAGCAAGCACCGGCAGATCAGGGTTTGTCATGAGGATGGTGAAATCCATTGCTATTCTCTACAATGGTTTTTTTTTTTTTTGCGGTACACGGGCCTTTCACTGTTGTGTCCTCTCCCGTTGTGGAGCACAGGCTCCGGACGCACAGGCTCAGCGGCCATGGCTCACCGGCCCAGCCGCTTCGCGGCATGTGGGATCCTCCCGGACCGGGGCACGAACCCGTGTCCCCTGTATCGGCAGGTGGACTCTCAACCACTGCGCCACCGGGGAAGCCCCACAATGGGTTTTGTTATTTATATGTCATGTTGTTTGTTTATCGAGTAGGTATTTGACAGACATATGCTTAGCAGAGCACATCAGTGGGGATGGTGTTTTACCAGCAAATAAATTAGAATCATAGAGTTAGCTAAGGCGTAACTAAGTACACGGCATAAATATGTCCTTTGGCTATGATGAATTCATTCACGTATAGGAATCCTTAAAAAGCATCTCTATCAAACCTTTAAATGAAAAGTTCTCTTTATATCAGGCCTGTATTTGAATTACAGGCAGCAATAATATTCGTGCCTCCTCCAGGAGCGGTGGCGGTCCAGCCCCGCGGACTGTTCTTGGCTCTCTGTGGAAGCCCTGAGGGACCCTAGAGCACGCCCAGCCCTGCCTGGCTGAAGGTGCCATGTCTGACCTCTCCTGTCCCTTCCTCCCTAAGCCTGCTTCTCTCTTCTCCTGCTGAGGGGAGGTTTGAAAGGGATCAGACAGGCGAGCGAGGCAGCAGAGGAGAGCTCGACAAGGCCTTGAAGCTTTGCCAAGGCACGCGAGGGGAATGAGGTGCTGGAACCCTCTCTTCACTCCGCAGAGGCCAAGGCTAAGTCTTCTAAGTCTTCCTGACTGACACTTCAATCCCCCACTCCCTGCTGGGAAAGCTTTCTTTCTGAGGTTTGTTGTTGAAAGGACGGTCGCCCCCTCCCACTGCCTTTTGCCTAATTTTTCTTCCTTTTGGGAAGAAAGGAGGAAAAAAAGCCTAAGAAAGCAAAGAAAGAGACTATCGCAGCGCTCATTCCTAGGCTGTCAATCATTTGTGAAGGGTGAGAGGAGAGAGGTGAGGAGGGGACCAGGAGGAGTGGAGGGAGGTCCCAAGCTGCTTGTTGAAGAGCTGAAAAGTTTCCACTTCTACTCAAATATTATTAATGCGATGGAAGAGAGCCATTTCACAAGCTTTCTTATAAGTAATTTGCACCCTGAATGTGGCTTTATGTGCCGTGCTCCTCTCCCCTTTCTCTCTAACTCCACTTGTACCACATACGTCTCTAATTGTGCATTTCGTCACTGGCAACCACAGGAGCCTAGGATTATTATTTCTTTCTTGGCCAATTTGAAATGATTGTGTGGGAGGTTCACAAGATAGGCTGGGAACTTCTGAAATCCCTACTGTCAATGCTGAGCTCTGATGTAGGTCTTCAAAGAACTCGTTTTAAAGTTCCAGGGTAGGAGATTCAACTTTGCTATTTTGATTGGATGTTCATAGGATTCATCCCTTCCCCCCCTTTTTTTTCACTTCCAGATAATATAAGAGAATTTGAAGGCTCCCAGGAAAAGAAACCAACTACAATCAATTTCTATTACCCGACTCCTTTCTTTCGCATGTAAGAAAGAGAAAAAAAGCAAAATGTCTTTTGGTAACTACCAGCGTTTGCCTGGAAACCAGGGCTTGCTGAGTGAAGGAGGGGCAGAGGTCTGGGACAAAGGGAACTTAATCTTGATGTCATCAACCCTATTTATTAGCACACTATTCCCCATCAGAGTGTGAGTTCTTTTCTCAGTGGAATGATTGTACCCATTTTACTTTTGACACTGGGTGTGTCCAATATATTCTTTTTCATCTCCTGTATTTACAGGAACATGTGCTATTTACATGATCTCTAAGAGACCTTTTGGATCATCGAGTGGGGGAAATTTTAGAAGGAAATTTGGCCTTAGAAACCATCTTCTTCACCCCTTCAATTTTTGGAAGAGGAAACTGAATCTGGAGAGAAATGTCTTACCTAAGAACAAACACTGAATTAGTTGCACAAAGGGATTAAGCTCAAAAAAGAACAGAAAAATGCCCAGTAGACCACTGTAAACACTGAGCAAGTGGGAAATACCAATGATCTCACCATTCTCTATTATTTTAATTCATCAGTAAATGCACTGTTATGCAGCAGACCTGGGGATATAAAGAATTGTCACCGGTGGGTGTCAGGATGTATGTGCTCAGAGGAAAAAAAGACAGATGTAGACGTGTCATTTCCAGAAGAGAAAAAGAAAAATGAAGAAGATGGTGATTTTTATCGTTCTTATTTTTGGATGGAAAAACCAAGGGTTGAATTCCCTTTTTCAGAAGTTTTATAGAATGCGATACAGATCGGTTTTGGGCTTCCTATCAGGACTCAGTGACTCCAGGTTAGCGTGATGGGCCAATGAAGAGAAAAGTATGGAGTGCACACCAATGTACTGTGGTCTCCATTTAAGCCTCATAAAACCAAGAGCAGGTAGAATCCAGGGCTCCTCTGGGTGGCACAGTCGGATAGGGGTGGGAAACAGGCAATCAGGCATGAGGCAGAATTGAAAAGAGAAGAAAGTGTCTCAAGTGCTCATGGAAGATTCTCCAGGATAGAGCATATCTTGGGTCACAAATCAAGCCTTGGTAAATTAAAGAAAATTGAAATCGTATCAAGTATCTTTTCTGACCACAATGCTATGAGACTAGATATCAATTACTGGAAAAAATTTGTGGAAAATACAAACACATGGAGGCTAATCAATAACACTACAAAATAATCAAAAGATCACTGAAGAAATGAAAGAGGAAATCAAAAAATACCTAGAAACAAATGACACTGAAAACACGATGACCCAAAACCTAAGGGATGCAGCAAAAGCAGTTCTAAGAGGGAAGTTTATAGCAATACAATCCAAACTTAAGAAACAAGAAACATCTCAAATAAACACCCTAACATTACACCTAAAGCAATTAGAGAAAGAAGAACAAAAAAAACCCCCAAAGTTAGCAGAAGGAAAGAAATCATAAAGATCAGATCAGAAATAAATGAAAAAGAAATTAAGGAAATGATAGCAAAGATCAATAAAACTAAAAACTGGTTCTTTGAGAAGATAAAAAAAAAATTGATAAACCACTAGCCAGACTCATCAAGAAAAAAAGGGAGAAGACTCAAATCAACAGAATTATAAATGAAAAAGGAGAAGTATCAACTGACACTGCAGAAATACAAAGGATCATGAGAGATTACTACAAGCAACTCTATGCCAATAAAATGGACAACCTGGAAGAAATGGACAAATTCTTAGAAATGCACACCTTCTGAGACTGAACCAGGAAGAAATAGAAAATATGAACAGACCAATCACAAGCACTGAAGTTGAAACAGCAAATAAAACTCTTCCAACAAAAAAAAGCCGAGGACCAGATGGCTTCACAGGTGTATTCTATCAAACATTTAGAAGAGAGTTAACACCTATCCTTCTCAAACTCTTCCAAAATATAGCAGAGGGAGGAACACTCCCAAACTCATTCTACGAGGCCACCATCATCCTGATACCAAAACAAGACAGAGATGTCACAAAGAAAGAAAATTACAGGCCAATATCACTGATGAACATAGATGCAACAATCCTCAACAAAATACTAGCAAACAGAATCCAACAGCACATTAAAAGGATCATACACCATGATCAAGTGGGGTTTATCCCAGGAATGCAAGGATTCTTCAATATACGCAAATCAATCAACGTGATACACCATACTAACAAATTGAAGGAGAAAAACCCATATGATCATCTCAATAGATGCAGAGAAAGCTTCTGACAAAATCCAACACCCATTTATGATAAAAACCCTGCAGAAAGTAGGCATAGAGGGAACTATCCTCAACATAATAAAGGCCGTATATGACAAATCCACCGCCAACATCATCCTCAATGGTGAAAAACTGAAACTATTTCCACTAAGATGAGGAACAAGACAAGGTTTCCCACTCTCACCACTATTATTCAACATAGTTTTGGAAGTTTTAGCCACAGCAATCAGAGAAGAAAAAGAAATAAAAGAATACAAATTAGAAAAGAAGAAGTAAAACTGTCCCTGTTATGTCCCATCATATGCAGATGACATGATACTATACATAGAGAATCCTAAAGATGCTATCAGAAAACTACTAGATCTAATCAATGAATTTGGTAAAGTAGCAGGATATAAAATCAATGCACAGAAATCTCTTGCATTCCTATACACTAATGATGAAAAATCTGAAAGTGAAATTAAGAAAACACTCCATTTACCATTGCAATGAAAAGAATAAAATATCTAGGAATAAACCTACCTAAGGAGACAAAAGAGCTGTATGCAGAAAATTATAACACACTGATGAAAGAAATTAAAGATGATACAAATAGATGGAGAGACATACCATGTTCTTGGACTGGAAGAATCAACATTGTGAAAATGACTCTACTACCCAAAGCAATCTACAGATTCAATGCAATCCCTATCAAACTATCACTGGCATTTTTCACAGAACTAGAGCAAACGATTTCACAATTTGTATGGAAACACAAAAGACCCCGAATAGCCAAAGCAATCTTGAGAAAGAAAAATGGAGCTGCAGGAATCAGGCTCCCTGACTTCAGACTATACTAAAATGCTACAGTAATCAAGACAGTATGGTACTGGCACAAAACCAGAAATATACATCAATGGGACAGAATAGAAAGCCCAGAGATAAACTCACACACCTATGGTCACCTTATCTTTGATTAAGGAGGCAAGAATATACAGTGGAGAAAAGACAGCCTCTTAAATAAATGGTGCTGGGAAAACTGGACAGCTACATGTAAAAGAATGAATTTAGAACACTCCCTAACACCATACACAAAAGTAAACTCAAAATGAATTAAAGACCTAAATGTAAGGCCAGACACTATCAAACTCTTAGAAGAAAACATAGGCTGAACACTCTATGACATAAATCACAGCAAGATCCTTTTTGACCCACCTCCTAGAGAAATGGAAATAAAAACATAAAGAAACAAATGAGACCTAATGAAACTTAAAAGCTTTTGCACAGCAAAGGAAACCATAAACAAGACGAAAAGACAACCCTCAGAATGGGAGAAAATATTTGCAAATGAAGCAACTGACGAAGGATTAATCTCTAAAACTTACAAGCAACTCATGTAGCTCAATATTAGAAAAACAAACAACCCAATCCAAAAATGGGCATAAGACCTAAACAGATATTTCTCCAAATAAGATATACAGATTGCCAACAAACACATGAAATAATTCTCAACATTGTTAATCATTAGAGAAATGCAAATCAAAACTACATTGAGATATCATCTCACACAAATCAGAATGGCTATCATCAAAAATCTACAAACAATAAATTCTGGAGAGGGTATGGAGAAAAGAGAACCCTCTTGCACTGTTAGTGGGAATGTAAATTGAAACAGCCACTATGGAGAACAGTATGGAGGTTCCTTAAAAAACTAAAAATAGAACTACCATATGACCCAGCAATCCCACTACTGGGCATATGCCCTGAGAAAACCATAATTCAAAAAAGAGTCACGTACCAAAATGTTCATTGCAGCTCTATTTACAATAGCCAGGACATGGAAGCAACCTAAGTGCCCATCGACAGATGAATGGATAAAGAAGATGTGGCACATATATATAATGGAATATTACTCAGCCATAAAAAGAAACGAAATTGAATTATTTGTAGTGAGGTGGATGGACCTCGAGCCTGTCATACAGAGTGAAGTAAGTCAGAAAGAGAAAAACAAATACCATATGCTAACACATGTATGGAATCTGAAAAAAAAAAAGTCATGAAAAACCTAGGGGCAAGACAGGAATAAAGACACGGACCTACTAGAGAATGGTCTTGAGGATATGGGGAGGGGGCAGGGTAAGCTGTGACAAAGTGAGAGAGTGGCATGGACATATGTACACTACCAAATGTAAAATCCATAGCTAGTTGTAAGCAGCCACATAGCACAGGCAGATCAGCTCGGTGCTTTGTGACCACCTAGAGGGGTTGGCATAGGCCGGGTGGGAGGGAGACACAGGAGGGAGGAATATGGGGATATATATTTATGTATAGCTGACTCACTTTGTTATACAGCAGAAACTAACACACAATTTTATAGCAATTATACTCCAATAAAGATGTTAAAGAAAGAAAAAAAAAAAAGAAAAGAGAAGAAAGGGACCGAGAAGGGAGGAGTGTCTGTGTGGTCACGGAGTCCTGTGGTGGGTGCAGGCTTGGGCGGCCCATGGGGATGCAGTGTAATTTGTGCTGTTTGCCAAGCCGTGCACCCCAGTATGGCGTGAAATTGCCCAGGTGGGGCTTGGGCAGTTGTGCGCTCTCTAATTTATAGGAGTCTCTTATAGGCTAGAGGTGACCCTGCTGCTGCACCATCCTGGCCCAGTGGTGACGGATGGGGGATCGAGCGAGGGTGGTGGTGGGGTCTGCTCCAGGAAGACATTGATCTTGAAGTCATCAAACCCATTTATTAGCACACTCTTCCCCATCAGAGTGTGAGTTCTTTTCTCAGTGGAATAATTGTACGCATGTGCTCCCAGCACATCAGCCTTGGGCTTGGCTGCCCAAGCCCTCATCTCCCCTAGGACCCTCTCAGACTTCTAAGGTTTCCCACCCTGGGCCTCAAAGGAGAGGACTGAGACCTTCAGGACAATTCAGCAGGGTCAACTGCATTGTATGTGTGTGTGTGGGGGGGGGCGGGTTGTGCTTTGAGTGACAGCTGCTGGCTTGAGAGAGAAAGTTGGTTTTCAATTCAAATCCTTGCCTGGGGTTACGGGCAGTTTCATTTTTAGTGGTGGGGTTGGCCTCACCCAACGATGTTTACAAATTGCCACGGATCCAATTCTAGCGTAAACCATTGCACTCTGGAGGGGTTTCTCTTGCTGCTAGATTGATCCAGTGACCTCAGAGAGCACTGTGACGTGGAGAGTGAGCCATGAAGCGAGACTCAGACAACAGTTGCTGATGTTGGTCCTGCCGATGGGGCTTGCATGTGTGCATAGCTCGGTGGAGGGATGTGAAGAGAGAAAAAGAGTGGAGCTGAGCCGCACTCCGACTTGCAGACTGGACCCTCTTAAATCATCATTGAAAAGTCATTAGAAATCTGGCAGAAGAGCAGGGTGCAGATTGCCAGGAGAGGACACAAAACCCCATTTTCTCCCCACAATAGCTGTAATGAAGTGGAAGGGCTGGGGTGGAGCCGCGAAACAGATTTCCTGCCATAACTAAAGTCTCTTTTCAGCCTGGTTTGCCACAGTTTTACAATGTGTTAGAATTTACATTCACGTGTTTGTTAACCATTCTTCAGCATAATGAAACGTTTTTATCCGTCTGACCTCAACCTTTGCCATATGGTACTGCTAGCTGTTGAGCCCAAGTCAGCCAGTGGGAGGGGGGCAGGGGGTGGGCGGCACATTCAGATCCATCCCTCCGTGGGACACAGTGAAGGTAGTCTTGTCCTGACTCTAGGGAGGCTGTTCCCACAAAAGCCTTTCAAAGGGAAAAATGCCCTTGTGTGAACCTGCGTCCTTTGCAATTGCTAAGTCCCGCCTCACGATGGGTGCTAATTTTCAAATTTTCATTGGAAAAGTTAAAGGAATCTATGGGTCCCTGGCAGCAGATGGTAGGCCTGTAACTTGACCGTTTTACAGACCAGAGGTCTTGGTGTGTGAGTTCCCTGAGGATGAGGACCACTGCTAATTCCGGTTCAGGACAGTGCCTTCCACTCTCTGGGGCTTAGTACATATTAACTTTCCAGGACAAAAAGAACAAGCATTCCAAGGCAGGAGCCAGCTCTGCCCATTGTGAGGAGTGGGGAGAGGACACAGGGGGTGAGGATCTCAAACGTTAACCCAGGCTTATCATCCTGATACAGGACAAATTCAGATATGGAAAGTCGATGTTTCCCTGAGTGTGAACCACCAATGAAGAAAGAGAGATAATAATTAACTGACAATTTGAGGCCAGGGATGGAATGGTTTTAGATGATCTCTTAGTCTTATTGATTTATTATTACAAGGCTACTGGGAGAACTGGGAGAGAAATTTAGGCTAATGCCAGCGAGTGATGTCCTGTGAAAGGCACACCCAGCAGAGTCTTAAAGTCACAGGTCACAGGTTGTTACATGCTTTGCTCCCCTCTCTTCCCTACCTAGGCAGGAGTACACTCAAACTGACACAGACAGATTTTATCTTATTCCCAGTGATTTCCCGTGAGACAGACCTATAGATCCCTCACCAATATATGCATCTCAATCATCTTTCTCTCCTAGGATTTATTACCCTGACTGCTTATCTGCAGGTCAATGCCATTACCTAGTTTATTTGTGGATGAGGGTTTAGAGTAACTGACCTTCAGACATGGCTCCCAGTCTTACGATTGTAGGTCTCTGTGGCCATTCATTCTTGAAAAAGTTCAGATTGGGTGCTAACTATGCAATAGGTGCTGATGAACAGCAATGATGAAAATAAAGAAGCCTTGAAGCATTCAGGTGATACACCCTGGCTGTCTATAGTTTGATCAAAGAATCACCCTTTTTTCTATAGCACAGGATGTCTTGTGGTCCACTGTGACCACATGTGCATCTTTCCCTATGTGCCCAAGGAAGTGTTCATTAGTTGTCCAACCAGCACGTGTATACTGAATACCTACTGGGTCCTGGTGATTTCTGAAGCATCTAGCTCTGTGTTGTACTATGCTATGCCCATAACGGTCAGAAAAAACACCTATTATCTCTTGCCCTCTGAGGACTGATAGTTTTGGGAAGAAACTCCCTATATGGACAGCAGAGCTCAGCTTCCGCACCCCCCCCCCCCACAGCCCCATCCCAGGAGCTCATTCATCAGTTCCATAAACTCCTGAAAAATTGTTCTTGTTCCTTCTTTCCCCAATGTGTTCCCTCTCTCTGGCTAGACTGAAGTGAACACAGCCCTCATGGCTTCCAGTTTGGAATCTAACTTCTTCTGTGGAACTTTCATTAGCTCCCAGCACGAGCATTGCCTGCAGCTGTTTTTGTTTTTTTCCTCAGTGCTTGCTCTGAAAACCTCCTTTCCCCTTAACTGATCAATTTTCCTGTTCAGAAATGGACATAATCCGATCTATTGCTCCCTAGACTCTCCGAGAAAGCATTTGCTCTGTCTGCGAAGACAGGCATTCGGTTCCACACACCCCCAGGGTTGTTTTCCTTTTTTGAGAAAAATTAAATGACTAAGTAAGAGGGTGTTAAAACAAAGTTGTATTACTGCTTGGTGTTTACTTGAGAAACTTGCTAATGTGTCCTTTGAACTCTCTGTTTCCCCTTTCCCTGAGGAGTTGCTGATTCTTTGCTTTCATGGCAGGGAACAAATCTCAGTTTGACTCCGCGTGGCATTGTTTGGGCTTGAAGAAGGCAAATTGTTGTTTTACTGTATTCATTGGTCTAGTGATTCTGACAGCCACCACATCCAAGTAACTGACTGTTCAGGGAAAGTTTCTAATTTGGGAGGCTTCTTAGCTCTTGGGATCTGGTTGGCATTGACAGCTCCCATCATTTCATGCGGCTGATCTGGAGTCAGTACAGACGGTCCTCAAACTGACGATGGTGTGACTTAGGATTTTTCAACTTTTCGATGGTGCGAAAAGTGACCCGCATTCAGTAGAAACCATGCTTCGAATTTTGAATCTTGATCTTTTCCTGGGCTAGTGGTGTGTGTACATACTCCCATGTGATGCTGGACAGTGGCAGCAGGTCCCAGTTAGCCCTGCGATCGCAAGGGTAAACAACTGATACAACCATCTGGACCCACACAACCATTCTGTTTTTCACTTTCAGTACAGGATTCAATAAGCTACATGAGCTAGTCAACACTTTATTAGAAAAGGTTTTCTGTTAGATGATATTGCCCAACTGTAGGCTAACGTAAGTGTTCTGAAGCATGTTTAATTAAGGTGGGCTGGGCTAAGCTGTGATGTTCATTAGGTTTCCTGTATTAAATGTACTTTGGGGCTTCCCTGGTGGCGCAGTGGTTGAGAGTCCGCCTGCCGATGCAGGGGACGCGGGTTCGTGCCCTGGTCCGGGAGGATCCCACATGCCGCGGAGCGGCTGGGCTCGTGAGCCATGGCCGCTGAGCCTGCGCGTCGGGAACATGTGCTCCGCAACGGGAGAGGCCACAGCAGTGACAGGCCCGCGTGCCGCCAAAAAAAAAAAAAAAAAATGTACTTCGACTTAGTATATTTTGAGTTTGTCAGGACGTAACCCCATTGTAAGTTGAGGAAGACCTATACTTCAGAAAAAGGTGACAGAGGGTGAAAGCTGCTCTCCCGGGATGGCAAATCACAGTGGTGGGGAGAAGGTAGGCTTTGGAGGCAGATGGACCTGGGTGTGACTCTGCTCCTCTCATCACTCAGCTTTGAGGAGAGACTCGGCAACGCCCCAGCCTGAGTTTTTGCATTTACAAAATCTAAGCAGTAGATATAAACTGCTGTTCATAACTCGGTTGTACAAAGAAGATAACTTTCAAAATTTCCCAATGACAACTTTCTATTATAACTATTATAAGACTATATCCTATTACACGGCCTTGTAACTATACAACTTTTACGTAAAATGGGGTCAACTATTATAAGACCCCATTCTGTTGAGAGGACAGTAACTTAATCACAGCCAAATTAGGGATCTTCCTCACTTTTCCTTTCTTCTTGTAGGATCAGAGCTTTGGGGAGAGCCCCTCTTGCCCTGGCTATCACGTGTCCACAAAAATCTAACATAGTGTTCTTTGTCCTACCTAGATCTTGATCATTCATCAACCACAGGCTGCCCTGAGTGACCCTTGCTCCTCTGCATGTAGACCTATGAAGTCCTCTGTTTCTATCTCACTTTCGTGTTAGGCGTGAGACTCTTGCAATGATTTTGCTGCTCCCAGGCAACACTAGGGCATAAAAATCTCTGTCGTGCTGCTAAGGTACTTTTGTCTTGACTCATACATTTCTCTCTTGGGACTTTACCATCTCCCAGGGGGTTCTGCTGGTCAGTAGGTGCAGGACGCCCTCTCTGGGGCCCAGCAAAATCCACTGTCACTCTCCCGAGCCAGAAAGGAGCTTTTCTAGTATCCAGGGAAAGTTCTGCTCTTAAACTGCGCTCCGCTCAAACATTTAACCTATGCCCAAGGTCCTTTTGAGTCTTATAAGAACACGGAATTTTTAGAATGGAATTCTAGAATATTCTTTCTTTCCTTTTCTTCTGCCTCTTACCTTGTATTATCTGCCCTCTAATGTGATGGCTATTGACTGGTCTAGCTGCTTGAACTGGGAGCAGCAAAGAGGTGAAAAAAGTGAACTACCAGGGGAAAAACAGAAAATCAATTAATAATTCCAAAGAATTCCAAATTTTCTCCTGCCACACAGGGGTAATAATATCCTATAGAATTGTTAGAGTTCAGATGTGAAATGCACAGGATTGAGAGTCTCAGAGAATAGACAGAAAGCACAGTCCATGCCATCTCTACCTCCCCTCACAGTCTAGGGATGTGAAGGAGGAAGACCGGCTGTGGTGTATTTTTTTGCTAATGAAGCCTGTTTCTCTGTTTGAATTCCTTATCTCGGTGTTCTTTCTTTACTCATTTGTTCCTGTCAGCAATTAGGGAATTTTCTTGAATACCCTTCTTTTCCCTCTCTTTTCCTAATCAATTCCCCAAATCCATTCCATTGCCAAGTCTTTATTATTCTTTTTTTTAAAAATTTTTGGCTGCGTTGGGTCTTGGTTGCTGCGTGCGTGCTTTCTCTAGTTGTGTTGAGCCGGGGCTACTCTTCGTTGCGATGCACAGGCTTCTCATTGCAGTGGCTTCTCTTGTGGAGCCGGGCTCTAGGCGCGCGGGCTTCGGTACTTGTATTACGCGGCTCAGCAGTTGTGGCTCAAGTGCTCTAGAGCGCAGGCTCAGTAGTTGTGGCACACGGGCTTAGTTGCTCCATGGCATGTGGGATCTTCCCAGACCAGGGTTCGAACTCGTGTCCCCTGCAGTGGCAGGCGGATTCTTAATCACTGCGCCACCAGGAAAGCCCACCAAGTCTTGATTATTCTGTCTTCAGCTCTCTCTGTCCCACTCTCTCCCTCTGTCTGTCTCCCTCTGTCTGTCTAGGTTTCCTCCCCCATCTCTTTCCTGATGCATTACCATAGTCTCAGCACGGATATCCTTAGCACCCACTCTTTCTCACCTTTAATTCTTTCCCCCCAGGTAGCCAGAAAGTGCTTAAAAACCCACAAAACCTCTCACTGACTTGGCTTCCCATGACCTGATGAAAATGAAATGTAAACTCGGCGATGTGGCCTTTGAGGTCCTGCATGATCTGGCCCTGGCTCCTCCTTGAGCATCATTTTATTCCACTCTGTGCAGCACAGACAGACCATCTCCAGAGCCAGTGTGCCCTCAGCACTTCTTGGTGGTCCTCTCCCTTCTAGTCTCCACAGGTGATGATCCTGACTTTTACATCAGGTTCCCATCCTGTCCTCTCACTTGCTCACATTCTGCCCTGACTCCCATCTTTGAAAAAACAGAGGGCGTGTTTTCTGAGTCCCCTAAAGTTGCTTCATGTCCTCCTCTGAAATACCTTTCTCTTCACTGGTCCCTCTCTCCTCTCCCAAGTCAAGCAGACATGTCCCACCTCACTTCCCAGCTTGCCCTTCTTCCTAGGTTCCTGGTTCTCCTTCTAAGCTAGAGTGCCTGATAAAATATGGGACACCCAGTTAGACTGGAATTTCAGATAAATAGAGAACACATTTTTTTTTAGCACAAGTATGTCCCAAATATTGCATGAGGGATACTTAAATCTAAAAAATGATTCACTGTTTATCTGAAATTCAAGTTTAAATGAGTATCCTGTAGTTTTATTTGCTCAATCTGGCAACTGCTTTAAAACGGTTTCCCCTCTCTTTCCTTCCACCGGGTGCTCTCACTCAGCTTTAAAATCTTCTCAAGCTACTTCCACTGAAAAACTCTTGGACTCAAGCTAATTATTCCCATGATTCTATTCTCCTTTAAGCTAGTCCCTCAACTCTATGGTCTACGCTCTGTTTCAGCTTCCTTACTTGCCACTCATTCTTTAGTCCTTTGCAGTATGATTTCCATTTTCACCACTCAACCATCTTCTTAAATATCACAAACACTATCTAAACTCTCTCCTGCAATCTTCAGATCCAATGAGGCTTTTCATCTGGGTGTCCCGTAGATATTTCCCCTTATACACTCTGTGCTCCCAGATGTTCAACAGTTAACTTTAAGGTGCCCTCTTGTAATTTATCCAGAAAGACTATTCTTTTTTGTTTGCCGTACGCGGGCCTCTCACTGTTGTGGCCTCTCCCGTTGCGGAGCACAGACTCCTTACGTGCAGGCTCAGCGGTCATGGCTCACGGGTCCAGCCGCTCCTCGGCATGTGGGATCTTCCCGGACCGGGACACGAACCCGTGTCCCCTGCATCGGCAGGCGGACTCCCAACCACTGCACCAGCAGGGAAGCCCAAGACTATTCTAATTGTTGTAATTTGAAAGTGTCTACACAGATCTAGTTGCCCAGGCTGGATCCCATGGAGTCACATTCCTTCTTATTTATAATTCCCAATACAATTGGTTACCCGGTTTTATGGCTTTTCTCTCTGGAATAAAACTTTCTTGGTTTTCTCTTCTTTACCCCCTCCCCGTCCCTACTTTAGATGAGGCTTCTATTATTTCTCACTTGAATTAGTAGCATTTTCAGGTCAAAGGGGATACTACATTTTGTGTATCATATATATATATGTATCATACGTATATATATGTATATATATGTGTGTAATATATATATATACACACACACACACACTCACACGCGCGCGCGCGCATGCACGCACACGCCAAATTAGCCTCAAGGATTGTGCCAAGTAGGGACTTCCCTGACAGTCCAGTGGTTGAGACTCTGTGCTCCCAATGCAGGGGGCACGAGTTCCATCCCTGGTCAGGGAACTAAGATCCTGCACGTCACGTGGGGCCGTCAAAAAAAAAAAAAAAAAAGGAAAAAGCGGATTGTGCCAATTTTAACTCCTGTCAGTAAGGGATCCTATTGTTAATATTCAGGAATCCTTGACCAAACTGACGGTTGTTTTGTAAAACAGTTTTGGCAATTCAATAGGTTAAAATGCCATTTCAATGTTTTAATTGCCTTACTAAGTTGAGCATTTTTTTTAATCCTCCAGAGTTTTGAAAACTCAAAACTGGATCTAAATCACCTGCTTAAACTTCTTCATTGCTTCCCATTGCCAAAGGGATGAAATCTAAAATCCTTGGTGTAATATTTAATGCTTTTCACTACCTGGCCCCCAAATACTTCCCCCAGTTTTATTTCCCATTATCTTCTCCCCACATACTGAGTGAAAGGGCCTATAGAAGGAGGGTTGGGGTGGTAATTTCCTTGAGCTCAAGAAATCCTAGTAAATCCACTGTAATCCAGCTCTAGCACATAGTAGGTGCTTCATGGGTGGCAGGGTGATGGCTGAGAATGAAATGAATGGGAGAGAATGGTTTAGTGGGGAGAAGGGCAAGGATGCATTAGGGCCAAGAAATAGCAGTTGTTTGGTAGATAGTGTGTTGGAGATATTCTAGGGTGTATGGCCCCCAAATGCCTGTTCTCCATAAAGGTGCCCATCTATGGAGGCTATGATATAAAACTAGATAATCTAAGACAGTTCAAAAAATACACACATAGTTGTACATGTTGATGAAATCCTCATCAGTATACCAGGAAAAGTGAGGAAATCATTTTCTGGAGGCCATAATAGCAATCCTGTCACCACAATCTTAGGACAGGTTTTTTAGCTGGCTAGAACCAATAGGTGTAATAGTTCACTGGTAAGGGTTTGCTGACTTTTCTCCACCTTCACCCAGGATGACGGGACCGGGCACCACAGCTCTGTACAACCCTAGTTGCCCTGCCTCTCCTTGAGCCCATCCTCCCCCTGCTGCTGCCTGGACAGCTCCCTTCCTGTCTCAGCACCACCGACAGAGGGCAGCTCCCAGACCGTCCCCGTTGCGTCCTCTAGTGGCCATTAGGATGTTGTACAACTGTCAAGGAACAGCTTTCCAGAGTCGAAACAGGCCAACAACATGTGCAGTCCTACAGGATCAACTCTGTGCCATCTACTCTCCCCTGGTTCAAGGCTCTTGTTCTCTGTATGGCTCAGGCAGGGTCTGAATCCACTGTGGAGGGGACTTGGCAATAACCCCAAATCTCTCCCTTCTTTTCTTAGGGCACAGAATCCCTTACATATCTCGTAGTTCTATAAAGAAGTGTGAATTCTAGTAAAATGACCCTGAGTTCTATGGGTGACTTATAATCTATGTGACAAGACCACCAATTTGGGTTAATAGACTACATATTTGCATTAATTGTAATATAAGGGAACACCTAGTAGTTCAGCGTGGTGGGACAGCAGCTGACAGACCTGATTTATGAAAATAAAGAGCAGTGGGGTGATGTCATCTAGCCAGTAACCTTTGTCTTCCGAGGCTGCTCCCATTTTTAGGCTGACTGACTATTATGGTTCATGCTCATTTTACTTAGGGGGAAAGAGAAGCAACCCCGAGATGCCAAGAGAATCTTTCCCTGAAGTCCCAGCCTCGCTGCAATACAGCCCAGGCTCAACTGTCAGTCTGATGCCCGAGTTGTCATTTTCCTCCTGCTGTCTCCCTCCCCAGCGTCCGATGGGGTCTCCTTGAGGCAGCTGAAGGAGTGACAGATAGACATGCTGTGTAGTGGGGCCATCTGAGGCAGCCACGTGAGGTGTGGAAAATGTGATTTATAGGTACTTTTTTCCCCCAGGGGAAAATGGATTTTATTATTTTCCACCTCAGGTAAGGGGTAAACCTCTGGGCTTGACCTTGGAAGGTCCTTGGCTATAATAGTGTTGGCTGAAATGCTGATATAGAGTAAAACCTCATTAAATCAATATTGGTTATTCTAAATCATGCTTGATTGGAAGCAGCTGCTTTCCCTCCACCGCCTGATGCCCCACTGTTCCTTGAACAAAGATATTAACTACTCTAAACTGCGTAAGCTCAGGAAGTTTTCCTAGTCCTTGGAGTTTCAAATTAATAAGGTTTTTATTACTTTTCAAATAATAGTTCTGAAACACCATGTCCAATATTGATTACGATCTACTACTGTCACATGTGAGTTTATTAAAAAAAAACTTGTCTGTTTCAGTAAAAATGTCATGCATTTTCTCTTCCCATTTACACAGGTGTACAGGTCTGCTTATTGGAATAAATAAGCTTATGAGTCCCTAGGCAAATAGAAGTTATGTAAGTAAACAGCCATGGCTAATTATCCATGGCGATGGGCAACTGGAACACAGATGAATGAACCCCATCATTAGTCTAAAGGCTTCTTTTAGCTAGAGTGAGTCTAGGCTGAAGGAACCCGCGGGGGTGGTGGGGAGATGTGAGATCACAGGTGACCTTGAGCAATTTCACTTTCCACCTGCTCCCACCCAAACCAAACCAATGGTGGCAGACATTATCACTGGTCATTTGGGTTTTCAAAAAAGGGTACTGAAGTGTGTCAGAAGAGTGTAGGCGGGTAGTTTGGTTAATCCACAAATTAATAAGTAACAGTTGTATATTAATCTTCATGATCTACCCAGAAGGTTCCAGATTTATAATGCGGTGTACAGATTGCCAGAATGCTGGGCCCTCCTCGGCCTCCAGAGGCAGTACTGTGATCTGTGCTTTAGCCATCCATTGCCTAGCGAGTGTTTAGGGTTTAAATGAGGCAGGCTGTTGAGCTGAATGTCTGCTTCCTATCATCCTTTCCTTCTTTCCTTAGATCCTTCCTCTGGTTGAGGCCAGAATAGTGTCCTTTGTTTATGTCTGTATCTTTCTTCTCACAAATCCCTCCTAATTCCCAGCTCTCCACTGGGGGGAATGGGAATGGATGCAGGTGGTGTCAGGATGGGGCTTCAGAGAGGCTAGAAAGTAGACCTGGAGTTACAGAAGGCTGAACCATGGGATTCTGGCCGTTCTGGGGTCCCCGTGGGGTCATTTACTATCAGCCGCATACGGAATGGGGAGGGAGGGCTGTCTGTGGTTGGGTACCACCTCCTCAGTTGTTCCTTCCCTGCAAAGCAAACACTTGGTGATCTTCTATGGCCATCGGCCGCGGTAGGATGTCTGGCTTGCACCTCCCCACTCCCACCCCCCAGGCTATGGTTCCTGTTCCGTCATCCTGCCTAAGATCCTGAACAGCAAGGCTCCTTTTGTCTACGTTGCGAGGCTGCCGACTAGCCCAGGTTGACGTGGCTTTAGAGGCAACCCGTATAAGCCTATCTTGAGAAAACCTGACACATGGAAAGTGAAATTTACAAAACCAAGAAGTGAAGGTATGGCCACTCTTGACAAAGAGATTCCTTCCAGATTCCTATAAACAATGAACCTTTCCTGAGAGTATTTTCAGTGTTCCTCAGTTTGCTCAGAACATTTCTTAGGTGCCTCTCTACAGAGTGAGTAGGGAAGCCGCTCATGGTAGGACAAAGACACACATGGACAGGGAGAATCTGGGGACATTAACATGGCCAGGAAGTCTGTAATCCAGGGTTAGGACACTGAGCAAATTAAAGGCATTTCTCTTTTACCCATCTCTCGTCCTCATTAATTTTCCCCAACACATTGTTTTCCCAGGACGGCAATGAAATGAGCCTTGCTTGTGATTTGTCTGTTCATAATTAGAGTCTCCCTTTCTCTTGCGAGACAGTAATGCCAATAATGATTGCAAACATTTTGTCTCCTTTTAGAAAAGCAAAGGGACAAAACCATTATATCTGTGAGTTGGTGTCAGATTTACAATGCAGAGATGCAAGCTTCATATGCCATGTATGTGCCAAATTTTCATTAAGCCTTTGGAAGGTTTAACCCATGCATTAAGAAGAGATCCTGGTTTTTTTTTTCCCTGATGCATTTTTCTTCCTATTTATTTGCATGGAAAGCCAGAGCTTTCTGTTTACCATGACTCATTTTCAGGGGAGGGGGGTGGGAGGAAAGAGAGCTTGTCGGGGGAGGAGGGATCACAGGAGGGGTGAAGAGGAAAGGGGAGGTTAGGGATGAGTCTCAGGGGGATTGTAAGAGGAGGGGAGGGAGAGATTGAGGAAGAAAGGGGTAGAGACTAGGGAGCAAGCACAAAACGTGTGTGTGTGTGTGTGTGTGTGTGTGTGTGTGTGTGTGTCTCTGTGTGTGTGTGTGTGTGTTGGGGAAATAGATTGCTTAGAAAGAAGACAACAGCACAGAGGAAAAAGTTAACTTGATTGACTCGCTTTGGCTAGTTCTCTTCACCTGGGCTCACACCCAGACACGCCAGAGAGGATGGTTTAAAAAGAGATGGAATTTGGGCTTCCCTGGTGGTGCAGTGGTTGAGAGTCCGCCTGCCGATGCAGGGGACGCGGGTTCGTGCCCCGGTCCGGGAAGATCCCACATGCCGCGGAGCGGCTGGGCCCGTGAGCCATGGCCGCTGAGCCTGCCCGTCCGGAGCCTGTGCTCCACAACGGGAGAGGCCACAACAGTGAGAAGCCCGCGTACTGCAAAAAAAAAGAAAAAAAAGATGGAATTTATCACATGTGGTTGAGCAGATTGCTCCCGAAGGGGTGTTTTCCAGGGCCCAAATGGTAGGATCCCAAGCATTTTGCACTGCAGAAGAGGTAATTTACTTCACACCAGTGAGCACTTGTCCCCTGGGGAGAGTATTTCTTCTTTTCTGCTCACAACAGAATAGGGTCCAATATTCCCAGCCTTGTTGGTGGAAATTACATACCCATAAGCCAAGGAAATGAGATAATGAATGGATTTTGATATTATGTGGTTGAGAGAGAAGCAAGGGATCTTTCCAGGACTCCAGACTTGGGTAGGATCCCACCCTGTGTGGCAACTTGAGAATGTTTTAGGAAATTGTGCTTTAAAGCTAGAGACAGGATGCACGTTTCTTTCTTTTTCGGGTGTGTTAGTGATGATGATTATTCAAGTGTTTAATCTTCCCATTTGCACCCAAAAGTGCAAATTCTCAATTCACTCCCCAGGCACTGGGAAAACGGATCTGGAGGTTGATGAGCTGCCTGCTGCTGCCTCCTCTGTTTTCTGGCATCAACGTTTCTCAATAGTGGACTCAACAGTTGCATTTTTCACCCACAGAAGAATTGCTATCAGAAAACCAGACACCGGATAATTGTATTTTCTGAATTGGCAGTGAAGCTACTCGGTTTCAGCCAAGGTCCAAAGGCTGATAATGTTCAACCAGGAGAAATGGTTTGTGTGAGAGAATTCATTTTGGGGTGCTCATTTTTACTGGAGGAAAGAGTCTTGCTTGCATTAAAAAAAAAATTCTTGTCTAACGTGCCGCCAGAAGGTTCAGAATCCTTTACAGCTCTGGAGACCCCTGTGGTATTCATGTGACTGCAAGTATCCCAGTAGGACTGAGGCACTTGCTTCAACTAAAGCCTTCATCCATCTCCTCAAACCAACCAGAAAAGAAAATAAAAATATGTGCCTATCAATATCCTCCTTAACGGCCAGCAAATGTGTTGGCATGTTGCCAACTGGCTGAATTGGACATGAAAACATGAAGCTGCTGAGTGTCTCCCTCCAAGCACACCTGGGGCTGCTCCCACCCATTTGGAGCAGAACCAAGATGCTTCCCCACAAGTGCGTCAGCTTATCCAGCCAAAGCTGCTTGGCTTCCTTCTGCTTCTCCACTCGGTCCCCCAGGATGACTCTGCAGTTTTCTGGGACCTCTGTTTTGACCATTTTTCCGGTGGAACTTGAACAGATAGAAGAGATAGAAGAGACCTTAACTTCCCTCCTTGCCTAGTAAAAATACGTCAAGGGAGAGTGAGAATGAAGACAAAGCCTATGAATCTGGTCTTTACCCACACTGGATTCACCCACCTCTGTTCATGGGGGTTCAACTCACTCAGAACACCCCTCTCCTATCAGCACCTACATCTCATTCATTCTTCAAGAAGCCTTAAATCCCATCTGCTTCATGAAGATTTTTCTGTCTATGAGTTTATTCCCTCCCCTGGTCTCCCACTGTACCTATGCTCTATCTCAGAATTTAATGTGAATATAGACCATGCCTTGTGTTTCTTCTTTCCGCCCTGCTTCTCTCCTGTGCCCCACACAGTGCTGGTCCAAAATAAACTTCAAGAAAGGTTTGTTGATTGACACATTGAGGAGATGAGCTGAACTTCATTCTCCTTTCTGCAGGAGGGAACAGGGGCTAAAAAAGTCACAGTGTGTGGTCTCACATGTAAGACTATCCCAATGGATTTCTGGGTCTGGACCCTCCCTGTAGGGTTATTTTAAGGACAAAGGATTCACCCCCTGGCCCACACCTCCTTTATTCTCTTCATTATTATTTTTATATAGATCAGGTCGAGATAAAAAGACTACAACATGGGAAAGGCAGACCCCCAGGCAGGGGGAAGGTCACAAATGTGAAGATTTACACAAACATGTAAGGTCCCCCTGTTGTGCTTCCTGATGGTGGAGACTGTTGAGTGTTTCTCAGGATCAGACTTTTCAGAGATCAGTCTTCTCCTCCCTCAGAGGACCCTGAACAAATAGTATGACTTCAATGAGAAGCCAAATTGAATACCAGGCAGCCGCGGAACAGGGAGTAACCAACTCTGCTGTTAAGATTGGTGACGGTGAGCTGGCCATGGAAGGTTTCACAGGGCAGGAGACCTTTGAATTGGATTGAGTCTCTGGTCAGTGTCATGGTCTTTTAAGGAAGTCCCATGAGGGATGCCCTGATTCTAGTGTCCTAGGTAGTGACACACATGGATGCCCTCATTGTTACTCGTGGGCACTGGTGGTACAAGTGCTCTGTCCTGGGCTGTCACAGACCCAGAGCTCAGGGCAAGGCAGTGGAGTGTTCTGGTCATTCTGCCATCCTGTACCCCAGACACACAAGCTGCCTAGGGATGAGTCTTCCAGATGCTGTGCAGCTGGGATCCCAGAGGCAAGCTTGGCCAAGCAACTTGCCAAGGCTGGCGGTGACACGGGAAGCCCCACAGCATTGTCTGATGGAGGGGAAAAGGAAATCTCCTAAGATTGAATCCAAATGGCAAACGGTGGGAACAGAAGGCTCAATCCCAGAGCGTCCTGTTGTCAGGGATGTGTCAGAGCGAAGATCCCAGGGGGCCACACCTCTCAGAGTCATCAACTCACTGAACAGCAAGTCGCCGAGTGGGGACAACCTGGTGGCCAGCAGCAGTGGCAGCTTGATAAATCCTGTGTGCATCATCAGTAATTAAACAAAACAAAAGAAAACAAAACAAAACAAGACGCTAGAACATGGTTCTCCCTTCAGATGTTTGCCAAGTCCTGGTGATTTTTTTTTGTGTGTGTGTGGTATGCGGGCCTCTCACTGCTGTGGCCTCTCCCGTTGAGGAGCCCAGGCTCCGGAAGCGCAGGCTCAGCGGCCATGGCTCACGGGCCCAGCCGCTTCGCGGCATGTGGGATCCTCCCGGACCAGGGCACGAACCCATGTCCCCTGCATCAGCAGGCGGACTCCCAACCACTGCGCCACCAGGGAAGCCCAGTCCTGGTGATTTTTAATGCCACCTTTATGATTTGCTGAGAACCTGCTGGGTTTGGTACCACTGGGTAGCAGTTTGGCCCCAGAAAGCTTTGTTTAAAATGAAATGATCTGAAGTGAAACCAAAGGAGAGGTGATTCTCCATGGAGCGGTCACAGGCTGCTTTCAGTCTTGGGACACTGTTCAGTGTAAGGAATGAGAAGAGGAAGGTCCCCAGGCCTAAGCTCTGGAGTGACAAAGTGTGATCCACTGATGGAGACCCCGATGGGTGATTGGCCCAAGGAGAATCGTTGCAGGGCTTTTCTCAGTGATATGCTTTTCTGACCAGTTTGGAGGCTGATTCTTACTTATCTATCCATCCATCCACGTGAAAATATTCATTGAACATTTCTGATGTTCAAGGCATGGGACACATCAGGCCACTGCAGTGTGTGCTTCTGGGGCTCCCAGTCCAGTCGTAACAACTGATCACTGAGCAATGGATTGCAGGACTAGAGTGGATCTCATTTGGTCCAAGAGAATGACTAAAATAATTAATCTAACAATCTGGTCGTTCAATCATTCTTTCATTTGTTCAATTTAACTTACATTCATAAATTTCTGGATGCCAGGAACTGTGCTTTTGCCTAAGGAGCTCGGCACCCTGTGGAGGTGACGATGACACTGAGTAGGCACACTGAATGGGGGAGGGCACAGAGCAATCAACTGGGCTGTTAGGGTTGGTGGTGGAGGGCTGGGTGGTGGAGGTTCCACAAGGGCAGGAGACATTTGAATTGGGTCTTGAGAGAGGAGAATTGTGGGGAAAAGAAGAGGAAGGGGGATGACAGCTGGAGGGAAGGCGATCTCGCCAGAGGCACCTGTATGAGCAAAGACACAGAGATGTGGGGAAGTGGGGCTCGTCACATGGCCAGAGTAGATGTGAGCAGGTAGAGGGGGAAGGACTGGCCATTTTTTTTGGCTTGGGGCTCTGTCTGTAAATGCTCAGTTAAATTTGTGTGTTGCTGAGATGAAATCTTAGAACATTTCAAAGTCTACTCTCTGACATCGAACAGTAGCAGTAAAAATGTGGGCATGACACACCAAAACATTCAGAATGCAAATTCTCCTTCGTACTTCGAATTAATGTGGTTTGTTTTCCTAAATCCCCTACCTGTTATTGAGAAAAGTCTCCTGGAGAGAGGACCGTAGTAAGAATGCCACAGCTATACTTCTAATACATCTGCCTCTCTGTTCAGTTAGTTCTGATGATGAAAGCAGTTTGTCTATAGGCCAGGATTCAGGCACAAAGGCAGTGTTTGTATTATCTGGGTCACTAGTGCTGCTAATTCCCACCCTGGGGAGAGGAGTTTTCATGAAATTTATTGCTACTCCGGATTTCTGCAAAGTAACGTTTAGGGAACAATCTGTATGTTTTAACAAATTATGGGATTATGCACAAAACTGGAATTACTTCTCATCATTTCACAAGGGACGTTTTAGAAGTTGCTGACAATTTTGTTATTTTGTCAGTGTGGGAAAGACCCAGTTAAACTTTCCAGCTATATTAATTTTTAATTTAAATTTAATGAAATTAATTTAAATTAAGAAGGTGACCATTATCAATTTCCTTTCCTATTAGTTCCTTAATGGTTTGGCAAATTGCATTCTAAACTTCTCAACGAGCTGGATACATATTCATGGGTTTCCCAAGAAAAGATGGATTTGATCTTGATATGCTAGTCCATAGCTGTGGCAGCAATCAAGGAGCAGCTAGGGAGAGAAGTACGTTCTGGTATTAATTATGAATCAGGCATTAAGGACTGGTACATAATTAAAGCTTCATGTGTCACAACACAAGTTAAGGATCAGTCTGTTCTTCCATTACCAAATGCATTTTGGAGGCTATTTCTAGTCCTGTTTTGATACTGCCTGAACATACACTGGGATGCAGATAGGTAACTCTCCTTCACAGTAAGCTCATAGTACAGAATTTTGAATTTATTGAACTGCTGAGGTAGGAATACATTGAATTTTAGAAGCTGAGGCCCTGTGTTTCCAAGAACTTCTGGGTCATCAGCCTCTTTCCCCCAGAGTTTCTTCACTCTTTGGGGGTCTGTGCAGAGGAGTCATGTACTCACTGGGCAGGAGGTCTTTTTTACCAAAGTGTGGTCCACAGATCAGCAGCTGATTCAAAGCTTGCGTCACTCAGGTACTGGATAAAATGCAGAATCTCAGATTCTTGAATCAGATCTGCATTTTAACAGGATCCTCAGATGACTCATTTGTACAATGGACTGTTGCTAAGGCACTTTTGAGTTTGACGTATTTGTGATTCTCCAGTTTCCTTGTCTTCCTCTTCCACCATGGAAAGGAGACCAGGTTCCACTTTGGCCTTACCAGTGTTCTAAATTGCCAACCTTTCCCTCTACCCCATCATACTCTGAGGAGTTGTATACCGCTGAGGTTCATCCGAATGACTTTAGGATGCCAGAAGCCGTGGTCTTGGGTTTGAATCCTGACTCTGCTCCTTGTTAGCTGTGTGATCTCAAGCAAGTCCCTAACTTGTCTGAGGCTCAGCTCCAGTGGGGATAGAATTACCTGCCTTACAAGACTGAAGTGAGAAATGAATGGAACAATGTTTAGGGAAAGATGCCTGCCAGCACGGCACTTGGAAGATGGTAGTCATGATGATGATGGTGATGATGGTGATGATGATGGTATTGAGAGAAACGTAACTTTTAGAGGCATGAATTGATGGCCAGGAAGCGGGTAATCAACTCAGTGGATAATGGAAGGATGCTTAACAGATTCTTTAAAAAGAATCATGCATTATGATGGTCTCTCCCCGACAGCCTACAATGGAAGTTTAAAGGAGAGGTTTTCTTGGCATGGGTTTGGGGAAAAGAGGAGTATTCACAGAGGGTGAAACTGGCCCTGAAAAGACAAGGAAGGAGAATGTTTAAAGTGAAATCCCAGTGCCATCTGTTCGGACCTCTTCATATCTTAGCTTTCTTTGTATCAAAACGCTGTCATAATTCTACCAAGTAAGTGTTTTTGGCTTTATGAGGATATCACCTTTTTCTCTGGAGGTGAAAATAAGTACTACCCTTCTTGTTTTTTCTGAAGTTTAAACTAATGAGGAAGGAAAAACAAATGTTTGAAGTCTAAAAACCTCAATTAAAAATTTTCTCCTTTATAAAAGTACCTTAAGTGATTGTTTTCAGAGACTCTAAACACAGTGACTGCCCATCATGGAATTCACCTCTCTCTTATTTCCCACCCCATAGAATCCCCTTTCCTCAATTTCCCTTAGTCACTTCTGCTCCCAAGAAAGACGAAGATGATATTTATTACAATAATAAATCTGGGCGTCTTCAAAACTAGAAAGAGCTGTTAGTAGGATGGGGTTAGGAAACCAGATGCCCAGGAATGTTCTCATTGTCCTTTCAAAATGCTGGACGAGAAGGGCTTGGTGTTTCCCATTAGCAGCTGCAGGTCACAAGGTCACAGGCTCTGGCCCTGCAGGAACATATGAACACTGAATACGAGGGGCTCTTTCTTCCTTATTCTCTGAAAGGCGTAGTGTGGAATTACCCATTATGGCCATGAATCACCACTTTATTTTCAAAGCCAGGAAAGTCAAAAAAAAGCCAAACATTAAAAAAATCCCTCATCTTAAACCCTTTCAATGTTTAAGCCCATAAGTATGGGGGTCAGGACAAGAGGCCTTTCTTTTAAAACATATTTTATGTCAGATTATGCCATATTTAACAAGCTTATTTTCTCTCATCTGGGAGGTAAAGGAGTTTTACAAGCTCCACTCACATAGCAATTTATAGCCAAACACTGAAATACATATTAGAAATAGAACCTCAAGTTCCCATTTAAATTTTGGGCACTGAGGTTGATCAGGTGTCAATTGGTTCTGAAACTTTGAACTTCGTTCCAAACTTGGTGGTGTGCAGAATCTAAAGGAGTTGGTGGGGGGAGGGGACTGGGAAGAGGGACTGCTAAGTTCTGACATCAGCACTTTCCTCAGCTGGCTTGACTTTCTCCCTCCCATCTCCCCGAGCACCATTACCTTACTTTAGGCCCATGGCGAGTGTGACTCATACCCTGTATTGTCCTCATTTGGGGACCTGAGAGACAGCACAACACAGTGGTTAAGGACTTGGACCCAGGAGTCAACTGCCTGGGCTTTTATCCTGTGTCTGCCACTTACTAGCTGTGGGAGCTTAAGCAAGATACTCTGGCCTTCAGTTCCCTTATCTGCATTTTGCAGATAATAGTAGTGCGTACCTCGTAGGGTCATAGTGAGAATTAAATGAGTTAGTCCATGTGATGCACCTAAAACAGTGCTTGGCATAGAGTAATTGGTATGTATTTGCTTGCTGTTTCTCATCCCAGCTGCCTGACCCTGAGCCAGAGCAAGAAACCGTCTCTATATTTTCATGGTGCCACATCTAGTACCATTCTCTTTGCACTCATTCATGCCACCAATATTTATCATGTACCTATAATGGGCCAGGCCCTGACTGTCAGGCACGATCCCTGACCTTCTGGTACGTATGCTCTTGCTGGTGAGATTACCAAGTGTTGCAATACTCCTTGCTGGGGAAGTCTGGGATGCTACAAAGCATGTCTCAGAGGCTCTGGTCCCTAACTTGTGGGGAGTAGGCCAGGTGCTCTGGAGGGAAGTGAGGGCTTGACAGAGTCTTCAGAATGAGCAGGTGAAGAGCAGAGCGTGTTCTGGGTGTAAGGCAGAACCAGTGAGAAGGCACTTGTGCATCACTGTGTAATGAAAGGAAAAGTTGGTCAGCTTTTGAGAAGGGAGGGGACCTCAGCATCTTCTTAAATTGTTCTGTTTGAAACAGGGATGCCCGGGCACTCCTGATGGTCATGCTTTCATTCCCTGAAGAAGGATGGACAATGGAAGAGGGTGTCTTGAAAAGAGTTCCCATCTGCCCAGAAGGGCTCCCAGCACTAAGGGCTCTGTGCTGAAACCATGACTTGGGCACATCCATACACTTTATGAAGCATTTTGCTCCCTCCTTTCATTTCCTTTCCTTTCCTTTCCTTGGTTGTGAAATAGTCATGTAGTTATTATAGTGAAAATTCAAGATAAAAATTAGCATATCAGCCATTCTGGATGCAAGGGTCACCTCTGGAAATCAAGTTTCTTACAGACATATCTCAATACACTAGTATAAGTCAAGTGGGATCTTCCCCAAGAGCCAACGTTGGAGATTTGACAGCTCTTCACAACAGCCAAGAACCCAAACTGCAAACCAAAACACCCGTGTTATTCTATTCTCATAGCATCACTGATTGTCCAGGGAAAGCCAAGTGATGAAGAGCAAACCCTGTGGCCAGAAGAATACAACAGTTTACTCAATAGATTTCCTATTGCTTGGGTGAGTATTCATCCTTTCCTACTCATTTTAACAAGCAATTTTTTCTCCTACAAAACCCAGGTATAAGGCTGACTTTTAAGGATATTGCTAGGAGCAAATATCACCAAAGCAGCTAAAACTTGACTTTGGCTTTCCTGGAGAAACTGCTTTACTTAACTAATATTTGCCCTTCCTCTAAGTCACGTTTGGCAGCCATCTGTATGACATAATGGCAAAAAATGCTTCCCTTTGCTTTAGGCTGCCATTGTGCCTAAAATTCTAACCATTAGCTTCATTCAAAAATTTCAATTAAACAACCACTGAACACTCATTATATGAGGGAAATGCATTGATTGTGAGGAAGTGAAAAAAATAGACATGATCTCTATTTTATAGAGTATATAACTCATTGAGGGAAAGGGTGAATATGCAAATAACTAACTATACCATAATTCATTATATGACCAAAGAAGAAAGTAAATGATACACTAAGGACGATGAAAGCTAGAAGAGATGTAATCTTAACTGCTTTCTTATACATATCTTAAAAGCCATTAAAATGCTCCATCCCTCTAAATCTTGTGATGTCTCTAGCAGTTTATCTGGATGATAGTGGAAGACATTTTGGTTGCAGATGAACAAATAATTCATTACAAAGAAAACATAGATTGAAGATGGCGGAGTGGAAGGACGTGCTCTCACTCCCTCTTGCAAAAACACCAGAATCACAACTAACTTCTGAACAATCATCGATAGGAAGACACTGGAACTCACTAAAAAAGATACCCCACATCCAAAGACAAAGGAGAAGCCACAATGAGACGGTAAGAGGGACGCAATCATAATAAAATCAAATCCCGTAACTACTGGGTGGGTGACTCACAAACTGGAGAACACTTATACCATAGAAGACCACTCACTGGAGTGAAGGTTCTGAGTCCCATGTCAGGCTTCTGAACATGGGGATCTGGAAACGGGAGGAGGGATTCCTAGAGAATCAGACATTGAAGGCTAGTGGGATTTGACTGCAGGACTTCAACAGGACTGGGGGAAACAGAGACTCCACTTTTGGAGGGTACACACAAAGTAGTGTGTGCATCGGGACCCAGGGGAAGGAGCAGTGACCCCATAGAGACTGAACTAGACCTACCTGCTAGTGTTGAAGGGTTTCCTGCAGAGGTGGGGGTGACTCTGTCTCACTATGAGGACAAGGACACTGGCAGCAGAAGTTCTGGGAAGTACTCCTTGGCGTGAGCCTTCCCAGAGTCCACCATTAGCCTCACCAAAGAGCTCGGATAGGCTCCAGGGTTGGGTTGCCTCAGGCCAAACAACCAACTGGCAGGTGACCTCGCCCCACCCATCATCAGCAAGCAGATTAAAGTTTTACTGAGCTCTGCCCACCAGAGCAAGACCCAGCTCTACCCACCACCAGTCCCTCCCATCAGAAAACTTGCACAAGCCTCTTAGATAGTCTCATCCACCAGAGGGTAGACAGCAGAAGCAAGAAGAATTAAAATCCTGCAGCCTGTGGAACAAAAATCACATTCACAGAAAGATAGACAAGATGAAAAGGCAGAGGGCTATGTACCAGATGAAGGAACAAGATAAAACCCCAGAAAAACAGCTAAATGAAGTGGAGATAGGCAACATTCCAGAAAAAGAATTCAGGATAATGATAGTGAAGATAATCCAGGACCTCAGAAAAAGAATGGAGGCAAAGATCGAGAAGATGCAAGAAATGTTCAACAAAGATATAGAAGAAATAAAGAACAAACAAACAGAGATGAAAAATACAATAAGTGAAATGAAAACTACATTAGAAGGAATCAATAGCAGAGTAACTGAGGCAGAAGAATGGATAAGTGACCTGGAAGACAGAATGGTGGAATTCACTGCTGCAGAACAGAATAAAAGAATGAAAAGAAATGAAGACAGCCTAAGAGACCTCTAGGACAACATTAAACACAACAACCTTTGCATTATAAGGGTCCCAGAAGGAGAAGAGAGAGAGAAAGGACCTGAGAAAATATTTGAAGAGATTATAGTCAAAAACTTCCCTAATATAGGAAAGGAAATAACCGCCCAAGTCCGGGAAGTGCAGAGAGTCCCATACAGGATAAACCTAAGGAGAAACATGCCGAGACATACAGTAATCAAATTGGCCAAAATTAAAGACAAAGAAAAATTATTGAAAGCAGCAAGGGAAAAACAACAAATAACATACAAGGGAATCCCCATAAGGTTAACAGCTGATTTCTCAACAGAAACTCTACAAGCCAGAAGGGAGTGGCATGACATACGTAAAGTGATGAAAGGGAAGAATCTACAACCAAGATTACTCTACCCAGAAAGGATCTCATTCAGATTCGATGGAGACATCAAAAGCTTTACAGACAATCAAAAGCTAAAAGAATTCAGCATCACCAAAACAGCTCTACAACAAATGCTAAAGGAACTTCTCTAAGTGGGAAACACAAGGGAAGAAAAAGACCTACAAAAAAAACCCCAAAACAATTATGAAAATGATTATAGGAACATACATATAGATATCACTTTAAGCGTGAATGGATTAAATGCTCCAACCAAAAGACACAGGCTTGTTGAATGGATACAAAAACAAGACCCATATATATGCTGTCTACAAGAGACCCACTTCAGACCTAGGGACGCATACAGACTGAAAGTGAGGAGATGAAAAAAAGATATTCCATGCAAATGGAAATCAAAAGAAAGCTGGAGTAGCAATACTCATATCAGATAATGTAGACTTTAAAATAAAGAATGTTACAAGAGACAAGGAAGGACAGTACATAATGATCAAGGGATCAATCCAAGAAGAAGATATAACAATTATAAATATATATGCACCCAACATAGGAGCACTTCAATACATAAGGCAACTGCTAACAGCTACAAAAGAGGAAATCAGTAACACAGTAATAGTGATAGTGGGGGACTTTAACACCTCACTTACATCAATGGACAGATCATCCAAACAGAAAATTAATAAAGAAACACAAGCTTTAAATGACTCAAGAGACCAGATAGATTTAATTGATATTTATAGGACATTCCATCCAAAAACAGCAGATTACACTTTCTTCTCAAGTGTGCACAGAACATTCTCCAGGATAGATCACATCTTGGGTCACAAATCAAGCCTCAGTAAATTTAAGAAAATTGAAATCATATCAAGCATCTTTTCTGACCATAATGCTTTGAGATTAGAAATCAATTACAGGGAAAAAAAAGTAAAAAACACAAACACATGGAGGCTAAACAATATGTTACTAAACAACCAAGAGATCACTGAAGAAATCAAGGAGGAAATCAAAAAATACTTAGAGACAATTGAGAATGAAAATACAACAATCCAAAACCTATGCATGCCGCAACATTAGTTCTAAGAGGGAAGTTTATAGCAATACAATTCTACCTTAAGTAACAAGAAACATCTAAAATAAATAATCTAACCTTACACATAAAGGGACTAGAGAAAGAAGAACAAACAAAACCCAAAGTTAGTAGAAGGAAGGAAGTCATAAAGATTAGAGTAGAAAGAAATGAAATAGAAACAAAGAAAACAATAGCAAAGATCAATAAAACTAAAAGCTGGTTCTTTGGGAAGATAAAGGAAACTGATAAACATTTAGCCAGACTGATCAAGAAAAAGAGGAAGAGGAAAATCAATAAAATTATAAATGAAAAAGGAGAAGTTACAATGGACACCTCAGAAATACACAGCATCATAAGAGACTACTACAAGCAACTCTATGCCAATTAAATGGACAACCTGGAAGAAATGGACAAATTCTTAGAAAGGTATAACCTTCCAAGACTGAACCAGGAAGAAGTAGAAAATATGAACAGACCAATCACAAGTAATGAAATTGAAACTGTGATTAAAAATCTTCCAATGAACAAAAGCCCAGGACCAGATGGCTTCACAGGTGAATTTTATCAAACATTTAGAGAAGAGCTAGCACCCATCCTTCTCAAACTCTTCCAAAAATTCGCAGAGGAAGGAACACTCCCAAACTCATTCTATGAGGCCACCATCACCCTGATACCAAAGCCAGACAAAGATGCTACAAAAAAAGAAAATTACAGACCAATATCATGATAAATATACATGCAACAATCCTCAACAAAATACTAGCAAACAGAATCCAACAACATATTAAAAGGGTTATACCCCATGATCAAGTAGGATTTATCCCAGTGATGCAAGGATTCTTCAATATATGCAAATCAAGCAATGTGATACACCATGTCAACAAATTGATGAATAAAAACTATATGATCATTTCAATAGATGCAGAGAAAGCTTTTGACAAAATTCAACACCAATTTATGATAAAAACTCTCCAGAAAGTGGGCATAGAGGGAACCTACCTCAACATAATACAGGCCATATATGACAAACCCACAGCAAACATCATTCTCAGTGGTGAAAGATGGAAAACATTTCCTTTAACATCAGGAAAAAGACAAGGATGTCCACTCTTGTCACTATTATTCAACATAGTTTTGGAAGTCCTAGCCACGGCAGAGAAGAAAAAAAATAAAAGAATACAAACTGGAAAAGAAGAAGTAAAATTGTCTCAGTTTGCACATGACATGATACTATACCTAGATAATCCTAACAAGCCACCTGAAAACTACTAGAGCTAATCAATGAATTTGCTAAAGTTTCAGGATACAAAATTAATGCACAGAAATCTCTTGTTACAACAAAAGATCAGAAAGGGAAATTAAGGGAACAATCCCATTCACCACTGTAACAAAAAGAATAAAATACTTAGGAATAAATCTACCTAAGGAGGTAAAAGACCTGTACTCAGAAATCTATAAGACACTGATGAAATAAATCAAAGATGACATAAACAGATGGAGAGATATACCATGTTCTTGGATTGGAAGAATCAATATTGAGAAAATGACTATACTACCCAAAGCAATCTACAGATTCAATGCAATCCCTATCAAATTACCACTGGCATTTTTTACAGAACTAGAACAAAAAATCCTAACATTTGTATGCAGACACAAAAGGCCCCGAATAGCAAAAGCAATCTTGAGGGAAAAAAATGGAGCTGGAGGAATCAGACTCCCTGACTTCAGACTATACTACAAAGCTACAGTTATCAAGACAATATGGTATTGAAACAAAAACAGAAATATAGATCAATGGAACAGTGTAGAAAGCCCAGACATAAACCCATGCACCTATGGTCAACTAATCTATGACAAAGGAGGCAAGAATATACAATGGAGAAAAGACAGTCTCTTCAATAAGTGGTGCTGGGAAAACTGGGCAGCTACATGTAAAAGAATGAAATTAGAACTCTCCCTAACACCATACACAAAATAAACTCTAAATGGATTAAAGACCTAAGTGTAAGACCGGACACGATAAAACTCTTAGAGGAAAACATAGGAAGAACACTCTTTGACATAAATCACAGCAAGATCTTTTTTGACTCACCTCCTAGAGAAATGGAAATAAAAACAGAAATAAACAAATGAGACCTAATGAAACTTAAAAGCTCTTGCACAGCAAGGGAAACTATAAACAAGACGAAAAGACAACCCTCAGAATGGGAGAAAATATTTGCAAACGAATCAACAGAAAAAGGAGTAATCTCCAAAATATATAAACAGCTCATGCAGCTTAATATTAAAAAAACAAACAACTCAATCAAAAAATAGGCAGAAGACCTAAATAGACATACAGATGGCCAAGAGGCATATGAAAATCTGGTCAACATCACTAAATATTAGGGAAGTGCAAATCGAAACTACCATGAGGTATCCCCTCACACCAGTGAGAATGAGGTATCACCTCACACCAGTTAGAATGGGCATCATCAGAAAATCTACAAACAATAAATGCTGGAAAGGGTGTGGAGAAAATGGAACCCCCTTGCACTGTTGGTAGGAATGTAAATTGATACAGCCACTATGTAGAACAGTATGGAGGTTCCTTAAAAAACTAAAAATAGAATTACCATATGACTCAGCAAAGCCACTACTGGGCATATACCCAGAGAAAACTATAATTCAAAAAACACATGCACCCCAATGTTCATTGCAGCACTATTTACAACAGCCAGGTCATGAAAGCAACCTAAATGTCCATCGACAGATGAATGGATAAAGAAGATGTGGTACATATATAGAATGGAATATTACTCAGCCATAATAAGGAATGAAATTGGGTCATTTGTAGAGACATGGATCAACCTAGACACTGTCATACAGAGTGAAGTAAGTCAGAAAGAGAAAAACAAATATCGTATATTAACTCATATATGTGGAATCTAGAAAAATGGTACAGATGAACTGGTTTGCAAGGCAGAAATAGAGACACAGATGTAGAGAACAAATGTATGGATACCAAGGGGGGAAAGTGGGGGGTGGGATGGTGGTGGTAGGATGAATTGGGAGATTGGGATTGATGTGTATACACTAATATGTATAAAATAGATAACTAATAAGAACCTGCTGTATAAAAATAAATAAATAAAATAAAATTAAGAAAAAATGGATTCTTATTCTTGTTTCAAGTGGCCACTATCCTCCTTTATCTCATTAATATATTCACTGAACTTCTTTCAAATTAGATCTAATAATTCTCCAGTTAATAAATATAGTCTAGTTTGTTGAATTTCTTTTGAGGTAGTTGTACTCTTTGAGGGTCCAGGTGTATATATTAGAAAGTGGCTGAAGGTCAGGCTGCAATCTGGCAGTTCTGTTGAATTTAGAAACAGGGGGAAGGTGGCAGCCTGTGAAGAGAGTCCAAGTTCCACAAGCCACTAATGATCCCTCTGGTTTGCTGTCATGGCACCAGGCAACAACTCTGGTAGCTGTTCCACTTTAAACCTGTACGGAAAAGTAGCGCCAGGAAGAGGGAGCCATCACAGGTTTTTGTCCCCTAGTTCTAGGACTTTGGAAGGTGAGCTGTGGAGGAATTAAGATTTGAGGGTGGATGGTCATTGGCCCCTGTTTTCCTCAACTACACACCCTAGCGGAATGTATACGATTCCCTAATTTTACCTCTTGGACAATTGACCTTGCAGTGTGGGTAGTTTCCATTGATTTCTGTAGTGAAGAGACAAGCAAAGAGTATCTCTAGGAGGTTGTGGGGAGGAGGCAAGAGCAGAACTTGAAAAACTTCACCCCAGTCAGTGCTTTGCTTCTATGTCTGGCAGCTCCCAGCCACAGGCTACCATCACTTACCTTCCCACTGACCCTCGGGCACCAACTCAAGTCATGCTTTCATCTTCCCAGAGTTGTCTCTTGCTTTTTGGTTAGTTTCCTAACTCTACTTTCCTCCCTTGCTTCTGTAGTTTCTTTGTGATTGCTTTAGGTGGAGGGAATCAGCAGTACATTCTAGTTTGCCAAACTGGCTTCCCATTCATATTTACTATAATGACTCTTATTTGGACTTATTTCCACTATCTTCTTTTATGCTTTCAATGATGAGTATTTTTTTCTATACTCTTCCTCCCTCCCTCCCTCCCTCCCTCCCTTCCTTTCCTCATTCCTCCCTCCTTTCCTTCCTCCCTCCCTCTCTCCCTCCTTTCTCTCTTTCTAGATTGAGTAATTAAAATTTTTTTCATTTCCCCCCTTTATGATCTAGAAATTAGACACTTTACCTATATTCCTCTATTGCTGTAGTAAAGTTAGCTTTGGCTGAAAGACAAACATTTTAATGAATAGAAATAGCTTAAGCAAAGTCCAGGTAGAATGTTAATGCACCAGATGACTAAATAGTGTTAAGATATCCATTCTCTCCAGCTTGAATTATTGATTAAAGAAATCTCAATCCAAATCCCAGCAGACTTTTTGAAGAAATTGCCAAGATGGATCAATAATTATTCTGGAAATGCAAAGTATCTACAAGTGCCCAACCAATCTTGAAAAAGAAAAAAACAAAGTTGAAGGATTTGCATACACAGTTTCAAGGCTTATTGTAAAACTATAATAATCAAGACAGTGTAATATTAATGTAAGGGTAGTATTATACTGGGGTAAGTACAGACAAATAGATCAATGAAATAGAATAAAGTCCAGAAATAGACCCACGTATATATGGTCAACTGATTTTTAATAAAGGCTTTGATGTAATTCAGTGGGGGAAAGAAAGTGTTTTCAACAAGTGGTATTGAATGATTGGATAATTTGTATGGTAAAAAAAGTGAGCCATACCTCTTTCTCACATCTTCCACAAAACTTAATTCAAGGTGGATCATATTCTTAAAACATAAAAGAGCCAAAAAGCCTCTAGAAAAAAACAGGAAAATATATTTGTGACCTTGGAGCAGGCAAAGATTTCTTGACAGATCACAAAAATACACTGATTTTGACTTCATCAAAATAAAACTTTTTATTCATCAGACTGCCTATATCTGACTAAATATTTATATTTAGAACATACAAAGAACATTATCAATCAAGAATAAAAAGGGAAACAACCCAATGAAAGGAAACAAAATACCTGAACAGATATTTCATGAAAGAAGATACTTAAATAGCTAATAATCCCATGAAAATGTTCTCCACTTCATTAATCATCAGGGAAATGAAAATTAAAATCACCCACTAGTATGGAGAGAGTCTTTGGTTTGTTTTCACTAGGCACCTGTGATACTACATACCTAGGACCACTTTAAACTAAAGTCTTGGCTTAAGGTACGGTGAACTTGGACTGAAAAGCTGTATGAGGGTCAATTGCTGGTTACAAACTCTCAAGGGACTTTTCTTCTCTACCTGTGTCAAGGCTTAAAACAGGAAAATTACTTTGCTCTCTCCTAAGGGGATGAGTGCATTTACTTCTAGTTTATCGCTACATGGAGAGTGTAGCCCTCTGGGATCTCAGCTTTATAAGTGGGGTCTCCTATCAGACTCTCCACATTTGGAGAGGCTTTAACCCTTGTGCTCTGTGCCCTTCACTTCCCAAGGCCCTGAAATCTGATACTTAAATTCACTGGCTTCAGCAAGTATCCTCATATGGAAACTGCGTCCATCCTCTATATACTCTCCTGGGTTTCATTTTTCAGTTAGTTTTTGGTCTCTGAAAATTCATTACTTTGTTGCCAGTTCATTCTCATATTTACACAGATTTGAGAAAAATGTATATCTATCATCTTTAGTTATTTTCACCAGGGTGATGGATTGAGGGAGCTTGTCTCTCTGTCATCAGAAAGAGGAGTCCTGTAGTTCTGTTTTATCTTATTCTTATAAAATGTCTATTTTGTGTGCAAGTTTTAAAATGCACATAATCTATCAATATAGTTGTATTCAATATATGCATTTAATAATAAATAAATAAATAAATAAATAAATGTAAACTGAGCAGAAGTGCATGCTCAGAAATGTTTATGTCTGGGGTGTGCAATAAAAAGAGTTTGCAGAACCCATGTGAGAATCACAACATGGACCATTCCCTTCCTATCAAGACCTGGGGAGGTGACCATAGCAGAAGGGTGGCTTGCAAGGCCTCCAAGGTCTTGGGGGAAATCCAGGCTTCTCTCCTGCTTTCCTATTATGGGACAGTCTAGGAAAGTTTTGCAAATGTCATTGGTTATTTTTAATTTCCTGTAAGAGGAAAACTTACTGGGTAGATAAGTTTACCTCTTTTTTTTTTTTCCCTATGCCGCGTGGCATGTGGGATCTTAGTTCCCCGACCAGGGATCGAACCCATGCCCCCTGCAGTGGAAGCATGGAGTCTTAACTACTGGACCGTCAGGGAAGTCTCTGTTTACCTCTTACTGAGATGATGGCTGGTTGGTATACATCACCCTGTGTATCCTCTAGCGCACGGGTCCTGCAATACTGACTACATATGACCTGCTGCACAATACTGCTGCTCCCTAGACAAAGCCAGAAGGAGCCAGCTGTGACCCTGCACTTCCTCCATTGAGCTATCCTGGCTGATTTTGCTTGAGACAAACCTCTTTCGTTCTAAAGGAGGTTTTTACATTGGAGATGAGACTTTTGACAGAGGGGATACTTGCTTTCATTTGACTGATAGGACCTTGGCAAAGAAAGTTCATTTTACCAGTTGCTGGCTTATGTCCTGGCTGGGAAGAGCAATAACCTCATTAATGAATTATCTCCTACTTACAAGACGAACTTGACTCATTTGTTTCCTTCAAAAGACAGTGTCATTGATTAAAGATAGCCATCAGTCACCACGAATAAATGTATCTGTTCACCTTTCAGAGGTGTTTGACGTTTGCATTTTGTGCCAGGAAGCAAAACAGATAGTTCTTAGCATAACTCATGTGTCTTCTCTAAGTTAGCTGAAAGGTGGTCTCAGTGTTCTAGATAATAATAATCAAAAAATTATTTACACATGCTAAAGTTTAACAAATAGATCTAGAGATAACCATTTCTAATCTTTAAATTGGGGAGCAATGCTTACTTTTGGCTAAATCACATGCAGAATCTATTGGCAGTGATGTTTTTGAAGACGCAATTTGCAAGCATGGTGATATCACAGATGATCAGTCTGTCTAGAACAAAGCTCTTAGCAAAAACTTCAAAGCTCAAGTAAAATATATCACACCAATTTTGGAACCTAAATCCAAAATCAAATGCTAATTTTTACAAAAAGTCATTAAAGTTTCATTTTTTAAAAGTTGACTGAACTAGGTTGGATTGAAACCCAAGCCTATGTATTATTAAAATAAATGAATTGGGATATCAAAATATCAGACTGAACTCCAATCAGAACTCTATGCAGGCTTGACTGTAGATAGCAGATTCCTCCCTTACAAGCTAAATTGGACTTTGTGAGAGGGAATGGCAATTATATTATCAAACAATGAAATGATGGGACTCACAGGATTAGCCTTCAGAGGGAAGGTGCAGATGTGCCGAGCGTGACAAGGTGCTCTCTGCCCCCTGAGGTGAGCATGAGCTGTCAGTCCTCCTTCAGTACCACATTTATGTGTCCACTGGACCTTTCTACAAGGTGCCTTTGACTGAACCGAGCGGTGGTCATTGTAGACTGGTTGGGACTGACCATATGGGGGACCAAATTCCCCGGACCGACCGATTGTATCACAGGTCATTTATTTGGGGGACACAGAGCCACATCCTGCTAGTTGTGTTTTTCATGAATGGATGAGGAAACATTTGCAAATGACATGGCTCCAGAACCCCCACCAGCTGTGCTGACTGTTCTGGGTGAGCCTGATTGCTTTTGGTTCTACCTGGTACAGTGTTTTCCATCAAATCAGTCATTTTTCCATGGGGGTATTTATTATGTGCCATTTTGAAAGTAGAAGGGACACGGAGCAATCATCCAGCAAAACCATAAAACACTTTATTATCCAAGATGGTGAGGGGACAGGTTTGACATACAACACTGGGAGCAATGATGGCCGAAAAATGTGGTACTAAAGTGTGATTTAATGAGGCTCGGAGGATTTAGTTCTTTCAGGAAAGTTCCACTGTGACTTGGGTGTAGGAGAAGTGAGCTGGCATGGGCACCTGACTGAGCAGCATCTCACCAGATAGGCTTTAGCCAGCACCCCGCCCCCCCGATTTGTCCTGCTGTCCCAGAAAACCATTGTCAAGAAGACTTTAGCGCAGGAAACTTCTGACTGATTTAGCGAACCCCAAACTTGGCACGGCTTCTCAGTGGCTTCCGTTTTACAAGGCAGCAGTTAATCCAACAAAAGCCTGAATTCATTTCCCTGTATATCCATTGATTGCCAGCTGAGAGCCGGATGCTGTCAACTTGCTTAAAAAAAATTCCGTTTCGCTGGAATTGAGGTCCTTTGCCCTCTGATAAATGGTGGTGTGCCATCTTAGGCAACATTTTTATTTTCTACTTTTCCGGAGGAAAAACTCATTAGCAGATGGTGGCTGGTCATCAAGTCAATCATTGTCTTTGGATTTAATCATACACATCTTTCTGATCCAGCTGAACTAAAACTACCTGTTATTCTTCGTTATTGTGTTGCAACAAACTCAGCCCTTGAGTTATGAACATAAGACATTCATGGACAAGTTTGAGCATGATTTTGCCATCTTCTTCATTGAAGTGGATATGTTTGTTAAATATTTATCAAGTAACTATGGTAGGCTTGGTCCCATAAGGATTGCTTCAGGGAGTAGAAGAGTTAAAAACCCTGGATCCCATCCCAAAGGGGCCAATGATCTGGAAGGTGACAGGGCCACACTTAAGGAGGTAAACAATGTTGCATTACTACATAAGCTCAGGGCTTTTGTGGAGATGGCCTTGACTAGTCTAATATGGCAGTTCTCAAATGGTGCTGCACCACAGCGTTACTTGAAATGCTTTCAAAAAGGTGAAAGTTCAGGTCCTGTCTTGGTCAGTTCAGGCTCCTATGGCAAGAATATTGTGGACTGGGTGGCTTAAACAACAGTCTTTTATCCCTCAGAGTTCTGGAGGCTGGGAAGTCCACAACCAAGGTGCTGGCAGATCCAGTGTCTGGTGAGAGCCCATGTCCTGGTTTGTAGATGGCTGTCTTCTCATTATATCCTCATGTGGCAGAAGGCAGTGAGAGATGAGAGAGAGAGAGAAAGAGAGAGAGAGAGAGATGGAATGAATGAGAAATTAAGCACTCCTGTCTCCTATAAGGATAATAACCCCATTCATGAGGACTTCACCCTCATGACTAATTACCTCCCAAAGGTAATGCCATCATGTTGGGAGTTGGAATTTTAACATATGAATTTTAGGGGGACATAAACATTCAGTCCATAACAGATCCCCATACCAGAGACCCTGATTTGATGAAAAAGAATCTGTGGAAGGGCCCGGGCACTGGTACTTGGAATAGTTCCCCTAGTGATTCTAATGTGCTGCTAGGACAGAGAACTGCTGGGCTAGGAGACAGATGAGTAGGATTTTTTGTTTTTTTTCTTTTTACATTTAGTTTCTATTCTGGATTTCGTCCCTCTCCAGTTAAATAGGAGCTTTCTCTTCCCTATTCCAATAGCTCCTTGTACACATCTCAACGATAGCCCAACCACCTCCTGAAACTGAGTCTCCCTAACCGAGTTACCCTGCCAAGTTTATGATTAACTTCTCTATCCAAAACTTTATTCCCTCTTTTGTCCCTTCTGACCTCAATCCTGTGCTAACTGAACACTTATCAACAAGAGTCAGATGACTAAAACTGCTGTTGTTGATATCATCGTTAATGTACAAACTCAGGCTCTTTCTCTAGGGCAAGATGAGCTAACGGACTCCTGAGTCCTGGACTACCGGGTCAGAGAATTGTAAACCAGAGACATCTTGAAACATTCCTGAAACTACAATTAAGTAATGTCACAGGAATGTCACAAGATGATGATTCATCCCAGCTTCTTTGTTGTTTCTCTTTAAGAAACCCCTAACTCAGAGACAAGCTAGAGTTTGAGCTGAGGCTTTCTCCCACTCCCTTGCTTGTCGCCCTGCAATAAAACCTTAGTTTCTTGCAAACACCTACTGTCAGAGTTTGGCTTTCTGCAAGGTGGGCACATGAATTCTTTTGCTTGGTTACACTTCCTGTGACAATCTCCCTACAGATCTCTTCATCCCACTAGCTTGGTTGCCCCTCTGGGGGCAGGGTCAGCGTTCTAGTCAGTCTTTTATTCCCAGAGCTTGGCACAGAGAAGATGTTCCACAAATGTTTGCTGAATGAAGGAATGAAGGAATGAACTGGTTGACCTTGAGTAAAATACATAAACTCTCTGCTTAGGACTCTTTGTCTCCAGGTTCATAAAGATTAGGGAAAGGAGCAATTGTGCTCCCTCTTACCTTATAAGCATTCTGTGGGGCTATAGTCAATGTGGATGCCTTCCTCTGATGACTTTGAAGCCCTTTTAGGATAAAATTGCAATGCAAATTCTAGCCACTCTCATGGACAACTGACCCTGGAGTAATACCTTTGTTCCCCCATTTTGTATTGAGACACGGGTGAATTTTGATGAGATTAGAGAAGAACTGATGCTGGTACAATGAGTCTACTAATGTCATCTACATGAGATGGCTGACTTTTAAAATAGTTTGGAACATAGCTAGGAGTCTTGAAACCTAACAGGACCCTCTGGGGCTCTCCCGGCTACAAATCCTTTCCAAGTCCCTCATTTCTTGTTTGTAGGAAAGATACTTTGTTCAATCTCCTTGACCTTTCCTGAGATCCAAAGGGCAAATTCAGACACTTGCTAATCATGGAAGGGAGGGAATGCAGAAACAAAGAAGAAACAGGCAAGAAACAATAATGCAGTGATGGGGCAGGGTTGTGGTTCCTCCTCAAGGAATATACGTAACAATATTTTTGAGTTCTTCTGCAGGAACTAAGACCCCCACCCAGGTGGAGGATGGTAACTTCAGGCTGAGCACAAGAGTCCTGTTACCTCACCACCAATCAATCAGCAGAAAGTCTGTACACAGTGGAAGATAACGAAGAAGACTCTGACTCCCTTCTCAAATGATTAACTGTGATTAACTTCCCCTTTCTCCCTTTAAAAACTTTCACAGTCAAGCAGAATCTTCAGAGTTGGTTCTTGGACATGAGTCCACCTTCTCCCCAAGTTGCTAGCCTCCTGAATAAAGCAACCTTTCCTTTCCAACCAACACTTGTCTCTCGAGTATTGGCTTTCCAGTAGCGAGCAGCCAAACCTGAGTTTGGTAACAGTCTGAGAAGGAAATAGGCATCCAAGGGGTAGCCACAAGACCTCTGTAATGACCCAGGGTGGAGGCTGGGAGTTAGGGGTCTCCCCACTGCCCTTCCACCCCACTGCCATTGTCGACATGTAAGTCACATTTCTTTCTTTAAAATTCTTTTTTCAAACCCTGTTTGCAAGTGCATTTATCTATTTGGAAAGGGGGTTCAGGTGTGAGGAGGCTAGTGGTATTTCTAAGAGAATGTTTTGAACACTAGTATTTCAGAGAGACTGGTGGTTAGAACTTTTTTACAGTGACAAATTAGCTATTGATGTATTGATGTCTTTTCTTTCCTATGAAAATTAATTTAACTGCATTTACGAGTACCTCCCTCATTTTTTTCTTCCCGCAACCTTCAGTGTGATAAAAATCAGCACTCAAAGCTCTCAACCATGTATTCTAGATTACAGGAAGGCCTCTGCTTCTCAGAAAACATTTGGGCCATTTAAGTGCCATAAATTTTGTGCTATGCATTTCTGAAATCAGGTTCATTTGTTTATGTGGGGTTTAGAGCCAAGAGAGACCAGCCTCACGTAATGTCTTCATTTGATTTCTGCTCCCTGAGGCTGAGGCCTGACCTCCCTTGACTATTGTTGAGAAGACTATTGCCTTCTGCCTTATATTTCATTAACAGATTTTCTCTTTTGAGATCAAAATGCCTTTTACAAATTTTTTCAAGTGGGAAAACTAAGGCTCAAGGACATCAAAGATCACCCTTCAGGTTGTTTTGTCTCTCTGGAGTAGGTCTTTCCCCAGGATACCTCTCTGTCTATTTATTTGGGGGGGGGGGGAAACATGAGTTCAGACTGTTGTTAAGGAAATTGGTATCATTTAAAGGTGAATTAAATATTCCCCTCTTCTAAACTGCTCTGGGGAAAGAACAAAGGAAGCATCACATGATGGTGGTTAACACAAAGGCGCATTTTTTTTTTTCTGGTGTGAGTGGTAACTGGGTAATAAGCAAGGCAGTTTTGTCAAAACTGCAGGGCATAAAAATTGACACTGATTTCAGGGACCTTGAGAGAGCTGTGTGGTTAGAGGTGAGTTGGTCCGCAGAGCATCAGGCTGGAGCCAGTACCTAACATCACTGCACATCAACTCTTACCTTTAGAGCAGGGTGACTCTGCACATCAAATCCTGAATTTAAATGAACGTGAAGCTCTGTTGGAGAAAGCTCACTCCTCTTTGCAGCCACAGCTGGGTGGCCACCAGAGAGCTTCCAGGCTAGACATGTTTTTCCCCAACATCTGTCAGCTTCACTAAACCAGAGCTCCAAATGAACAGTGTAATACCCAAGATCATTATCTGGATTTGTGACACTCCCTCCCACTTCTCCCTGGAGGACTGAGGCTTCAAAATAAAAAACAACATTTGTAAGGGATCAGGAGAGAGAGGATTTTCATATTTATTATTATTACTACTAATAATACATTTTCATTAACAAGGTTTTAATAGTATAAAACAAGAGAAATGAAACATGCCCCGTCCCCACAATTAACATGCTCCCCAGTGCCTTTTGCACAAGGTACTGTATCTTCAACTCATTCAGTCCAAGATAAGCCTATTAATTAAGCTTTAGTCTACAGGTGCAGTCTACACAGATGTAATCTTCCGCTCGGAGCTAACTGAAAACTTGCAGATGGTCCCTGGGTTTAGCACTTTTTTCACAACATGGCAAAGATGCGGTCTGTGCTCCAGGTAGAAGGAGAGAGTTAATTCACTAATCAAGTCAACAAATATTTTTTGAGTGCCTTCTTGATGCTCAGCGAGGTGCTGGTGTTGTAAGGGATGCCTGATGAGGAGAGAGCTTACATCTTTAATGAGGAAACATGACTCATATCACAAGCCGCGTGGTCCATGGACAGAGAACAGCATCTGGAATCTGGCAGACCTGCTTTAAAAATCCAGTTCCACAGCTTGAAATGGCATGACCTTGAACTTTTTATTTCACCTTGTAGACACCTAGTTTCTCTATATTAAAACAGGGTGTTAATACCTTTAAGACTGTTGCATTAGCAATAACATTTGTAGAGCACCTGACCCATCAGAGACACTCCAGAAATACTGTTATAAGATGGAATATTATATATATTATAATTTAGCCCTTAATAAAAGTTATACAAATGCTCAGAGACTGGAGGGAACAATGCTGGCTAGAAGAATAGGGAAATGTTAAGCATAACTAAGGTAGAACTTTGAAATGACAGAATCAAATTGTTAGAAGGGATTTAAGATATGAACGGGTCCAACTGACTCAGTCTACCAAGGCAGAAACAGAGGCTCAGACATTGACTTGATCAAGCTAGTCAATAAATCAGGATCAGGGGCCAGATTGACTATACACGGAGCTCTGTTTGGGTAGCTAGTGTTATATGATGTGGTGGTTCCCCAACCTGGTGGTGTGTTAGGATATCTTGTGAGGTTTTAATAAAATAGGCTTTTCAGATGCAAACTATTACACATAGGATGGATACACAACAAGGTCTTACTGTATAGCACAGGGAACTATATTCAATATTCTATGATAAACCATAATGGAAAAGAATATTTAAAAAAGAATGTATATATATGTACAACTGAATCACTTTGCTGTGCAGCAGAAATTAACACAACATTGTAAATCGACTATATTTCAATAAAACAATTTTAAAAAAATAAGAAGATAAAATAGGCTTTCAAGGGGGTCTGATTCAGGAGGGTTGGAGTGAGGCCCAGTGACATATTTTCTCAGTGTGTTCCCGGCTTGCAGATCAGCCCATTGGTGCAGCATAAGGAACACTCAGCTAATTGAAAACTTCAGTCCTAGTCTCAGGGTCCTGCTGTGTGACACAGGCAAGCTAACCTTTTGGCTCTTAGTTGTTTCATTTAAATCTCGAAGGGGCGGTCTTGGTTGAGGTTGCCTTCATATGAATGAAAAATATTGCCTTGCCATAAACCAAGGATGTTGCAGCCATCAGCCACTAGGACAGTGAGCCTGAGGGAACTTGGGATGGAAACAAAGAGCATGTCTGCCATCAAACCCTCAGCCACTGCAGCTACCCCCATTGGTGCACCCTGAGGGGACTCAGGATGGGAAAGAACAGGATACTGGCCCTAGATAGCTGAGGTGCATATCAAAATGAATGATTTTAATGAGCCCAGACTCTTGCATCTTCCCATTCATAGAAAAGTGCTAACTCCGTTAATTTGAGATAGCTGGTTTTCTTTCATTAACAGTAATCTTTTTTTTTTTTTAACATCTTTATTGGGGTATAATTGCTTTACAATGGTGTGTTAGTTTCTGCTTTATAACAAAGTGAATCAGTCATACATAAACTTATGTTCCCATATGTCTCCCCTCTTGCGTCTCCCTCCCTCCCACCCTCCCTATCCCACCCCTCCAGGCTGTCACAAAGCACCGAGCCAATATCCCTGTGCCATGCGGCTGCTTCCCACTAGCTATCTACCTTACTACGTTTGTTAGTGTGTATATGTCCATGACTCTCTCTCGCCTTGTCACAGCTCACCCTTCCCCCTCCCCATAACCTCAAGTCCGTTCTCTAGGAGTTCTGCGTCTTTATTCCTGCCTTACCCCCAGGTTCTTCATGACATTTTTTTTTTCTTAAATTCCATATATATGTGTTAGCATACGGTATTTTTCTTTTTCTTTCTGACTTACTTCACTCTGTATGACAGACTCTAGGTCTATCCACCTCATTTCAAATAGCTCAATTTCGTTTCTTTTTATGGCTGAGTAATATTCCATTGTATATATGTGCCACATCTTCTTTATCCATTCATCCGATGGGCACTTAGGTTGTTTCCATCTCCGGGCTATTGTATTATGTTCCGACTAGCTGACCTTTGTTGCAAAACTCCTATATATCCTGGCTCCTCCCTGACCTCTTGAGAGCAATCTCTCAGAGCTATCTGAAAGGCTGCCTCCCGGGCTTGAGTCCTCAGAAAGCCTGTCAAATAAAACATAATTCTCAACTTTTAGGTTGTGCATTTTTTTCAGTCAACTCTGGTCACCTTAACACTGGTCATCTCTTATAATCATTCCATTCCATGACACCACTTCAGCTCAAGCTAAGACAGAAGTATGGTTAAGATCTGGCTTGGAGAGGAGGGGAAGGCTAACAGGAGTATAGCGGGAAGGTGGGGCCATGAGATGAGCCTGGCTGGGGAGGAGGTTTCCCGTGGGGCAGGAGAGGGAGGCTTGGTCACGTGGCTCGAAGAGGGCCTCAGTACCAAGAGCTCTGTGGGGTGGGTATGTTGCAGGAAGGGGGACTCCTTCCAGGGCCTGAGAGTGGGCTCTTGTCAAACACTTGGAAATGGATTGTCTGAGGAGACACACGTACTGATAAAGCAAAAGACTTTATTGGGAAGGGGCACCCGGGTGGAGACCGGCAGGGTAAGGCAGCCCAGGAGAACTGCTCTCCACGTGGCTTGCAGCCTCAGGTTTCATGGTAATGGCGTTAGTTTCCGGGTTGTCTCTGGCCAATCATCTTGCTTGGCCCGTAGCTGGTCTGACTCAGGGTCCTTCCCGGTGGTGCGTGCATCTCTCAGCCAAGATGGATCCAGCGTGAGGGTTTCTGGGAGGTTGGCAGGGCATGTTGTCTCCTCCCTCCTCCTTTCGGCCCCTCCCGAATTCTCCTGGTTAGCTTTCCTCGGCAGCACTGCATTCTTCATCGCGACCTCCTGATGAGTTCCTTCAAGTGGTTACCATCATGCCTGGTCAAGGTGGGCGGTTTCAGTCAACAGTTCCCAAACAGGTATGAGCTTTAGACCTCATTTAATAGAGGAGCACTTCCCAAACTGTGTTCTGTGGAACAAGAGGCCTTTGAGATGCTCTGAAAGAGACATCTGTGTTAAGTTCGGGAGAGGCTACACTCTATATCTTGGTCTAGGAGATTCACGATGCATAGTGAGAGCTCTGAGGAGTCTGATTCACTTTACCTAGTCTGGCATGTTTCAAATTCATTTCATAATAGGGCCCTTCAAAAACAACCTAGTAACTAATGTTCCATAGAACACAATTGGGAGAGACACTGTCCTAGAAAAGAGGGAGTCATTATAAATTTTTTACTCAGTTTTAGAGAACTTTTAGAGGAATCTGGGGAAGTGCTCATTAGGAAGAACACTTCAGAAGAGCAGGAAATGCACTGGAATTTCTCAGTTTAGAGAAGAGAAGCCTCATGCAACACATTTTTAGTTACATGAATTGGTATAATGAGGGACATGATTGTTCTTCATATTTGCTGAGAATCAAGTCAAGAGTAATGGGCTTAAGAGTTAAGCCTAGAGATTCAGGAGGAAGAAAAGGGAAATCTTTCTGATAAGGGATATAAACTAGAATAGTTTATCTTGGGAAATCATGTAATTTACAGCATCTCATCCATTTCATGCAATAAAATCAGAGGACAGCCTAAATAACAATGCAAGTCCCCAGTATTTTCTTCTCTGTCCTTTGATATTCAGGGATCCCTGCACTTCCATGGGAACCACAGAGCACCCTAGCCATCGAAGCAAATATCTAGCAGCTTACAGAACCATATATTTGAGAAGAATCCAACATCTGGTCCAACTTCCCGCCAAAGCAAGAATATTTTCTGCAACACTCCTGTCCCATGGCCTTCAGGAATATGTTGGGAACAACTCCAGTGCCTGTGAAATCATTACTTTTCTAGGCAGCTCATTTCATTTATGGATGGCTTAAATTGTGAGGAAGCTTCGCCTTACCATGAACCAAAATAGGTTTCATTGCATCTTACACATTTCAAAGCTAGTTATTGGTGTTGGAGCTCCACAGATATGCTTGTTATTTTTTCCTATGTGAAGACCATTCAGATGTTCAAAGACAAGTATCATATCTGTACTAATCCTTCTTTAAGACAAATAGTCCAAGTCCTTCAGCCATTTCTCTTAACAGTCTCTAGAATATTCACCATTTATCCAGAGAACATGAGTTGATCATCACAAACTACAGCTGGGTTATGACCTCTTTGTATCTGGGCAGAGTCTTCCTGCAGAGATACCATGTGTGCAGAGCAAGTCCCAGGGCAAGATGGAGCATTCAGACCAGTCCAGCACACCTGGAGCTCTGGGCTGGCAGATACATGGGATCAAGAGGCCATACAAAGAGACCCACCCCAATGGAAAAAAGTGTTGATGAGTTTGGTAGGATAATGGACTCTTAGGAAAGGGCATCATGAGAGGGCATTAGGAGCTAGAAGGAGTTAGATCTATAGTTTTTCTAAGTCACTGATGCAAGAGCCAAAACTGCTTTGTTAACCATATTAAAATGTGAAGATGCAGGACATGTCACAGCAACCTCCTGTATCATGTCTTCCCAGCAGTTATACCATTGTTATTGGGCACAGGGAAGGAGGTTTCCAGGGGTACCGTATTCGGAAGTGTATGTGAGGCATCCCTGTGATGGTGGGCAGGGATGACTCAGTGACTCAAAGAAATACTGTTCATGACTCTTACAGGGACCATTTCCAACCCCCAGACCTCACCAGCCTGGAAGTACAAGCTAGACTTTATTTATTTGTTCAATTCTTTCCTCCTTCCAATAAAGAATTGTGTCAGTTTTTCTTGTCCAGCAATCATGTCATACAGTTAACAAAAATACTTTTTTCACACAAACCACTAACAAGTTCTTCCTCATATTGCAGTAAATTCTTTGAGTCTAAATGTAGGATTTTACATTTGTCTCAGCTACATTTAATATTATTTATATGACCTTGTTGATATTTTTAAGATAGTTTTTTTTCTGAAGTGCTAGGTTTTCCTCTTTTCTTGGAGTCATCTTCACTTTTGATAAACAAGCTTTCTATTCTTCCTCAAAGCCTTGGAACATACCCATCAGACAGGAATCAGAGAGTTTTGTGGCATGCTACTAGAGACTTCTCTTGAGTGAGACCCCAGCCCTTTAATCAACTCTTTGCAATAAAATGTCCAGCCAGCTATTCATTCACAGAGTAGGACTATTTTCCAGTGTGCATTTCTCCATCTTGTTCACAGGGAAATCAAGAAAGACTATTGAAATGCTTTACTTAATTCAAGATACATTATGCTATAGTTTAAATTTTTAATCCTCTTTGATATGCATGAGAATTTGGTCTTGATGGAAAACGGAAAGTATATTCTACCAGACAAAGACCTTGCTGCCGCTGGGTGATGTAGGTCTTTCCCCCTCTGTTGCAGGTATGCCCGACAATTCATTGGGTACCAAGCAACGACTGCCTGTTACAGCATCGAGTTCAAACTCTTTAAGCCGTTTACAAGACCTTAACTAGCTGGCTTAGCTTTCAAGCCTTGTCTTTCTGTGTTTTCCCCTCATGCTCCAATTATCTTAATAGGTCACCCTTTCTAAACTTCTGGCAATTGACACCCTGCCTCCACTTCCTGGAAACTCTTCATTTTGTCTGACTGTCCCCTTCATTTTGTTTGACTTCATTTTGTTTGATTTTGTTTGACTGTCCCCTACTCATTTTGTTTGACTGTCCCCTACTCATTCTTTGGCTTAGATCTAACTTCTTGAGGAAGCCAGTCTCGATCCCCCCAAGGTTGGAATAGCTATCTTTCCCACATTCTCCTTCCCATCCCAGGCTTCCCCATGTGGTAGCACTTGCCACTCAGGTGACCTTCCCTGTGGACTTCTCCCACTTGGCCTTAACTCCTTGAGATCAGGGACTGTGTCTGGTGCATAGCAGGCTCTCAGGGAATCCATTAAAAACTCCAGTCTGTGAGCTCCTAGGGCACCAAAGCACAGAGTATTCTGAAAGATCTCAAGGTCTTTTGCCAGTGTTTGGAGGTTGGCCTTGAGCATGTCATTGTCTTTCCTGGGCTTCGGGTTCTTTGTCTGTGAAATGAAGGTGATGTCTAAGGCTCTAAGCTGACATAAAGAGCGTTTGACTGCAAACAAGGAGTTCTGACCTGGATCTGCCGAGAGACTTGGAAAGGCATTTAACCCATTCATTCTCTGAATCTCAGTGTTTTTGTTAGATAAAGAGGCTGAAGCCTACTCAGTGGAAGAGTCAGAGACAGGTGCTGTCGAGGAAGTCACTTCACGCCTCAGTTTCCTTATTTACAAATTCCTCCTGACATGGCAGCATCCTGGTGAGGACTAAGTGAGTTAACCTTAGTAACGAGGGGAGAGAGTAAAAATACACTGAAAAGCAACTCTGTGTTAAGTGCATTCATAATGTCATAGCATTTTATCCTCGCAACAACCTACACGGTAGGTTTTATAAATCTCCATTTTATAGAAGGAAGAAATAGTTCAAGGTCATGCTGTTTGTAAATGGCAGGACCGGCTTCCCAATGTGACTGCAAAGCCCATGCCTGTCCCATTTCACTCTGCGGCTCCCCCTTTGTTCAGAGCTCAGCACGGGGCCTGGCACGAAGCCTCTCTCCACCTTTCCAGGTCTAAGTCTGGTTGGAGGACCTGCTCCAGCCCCAGGAAGGAGCTGGAGCTAACAGGAGGCTCTCTGGCCTGCAGATGGAGGAAGGTCTGGCCGGAGCTGGCTGGCACTGTTGGCCTGGCTGGCTTGGAGCCCTGCTCACGAACTCTCTCCAGAGTGGGGGCAGTGGGCACAGAGGCGTCCAGACTGTGTGCATGGTTTATAAAAAGCCATCAGGAGCACCGTCCTGGGACTGCAGCCATTTATCTGCACTTTTTCCTTGTAAAATGTTACTGACTGTTTTACACCAAGGGCAGTTTATCCTGAATGGGATGTACAGGCATTCAATTCACCTCTGCTTTTTGCCAGCTCTGCTCTTTTCCCCCCTTGCTTCTGAAGTTATATATGGTTCTGAGAGAGGAAACCATTTTCTCTCTGAGGGGGGAACAAAAAGAGCTGACAGCTTTAAAGAGAAACCTTCCATCATAGGAAAGAACATTTGGTTGGAGAGATAATGTCTTTGTTTTTCAGAATGGAATCCTGCTTCAAGGGAGATTCCATTCTTCTCAAATTGATCCCATTTCTGGTCAGATGCTGAGAACCTTACAGAGATGATCTGTATCAGTGTACCTGGGGAGCGGGGGGGGGAAAAGGAGGAGAGATGTGATCAGGTCCATTGTTCAAATGGGAAAATGGAAGTTCAAAAAGAGGTGAAATCACTTAAGACCACAAGGGAAGTCTGCTAGGGCAAATGGGGTTCATCACAGAGAAACAGAGAGGGAGCACATCTGAAGAAGATGTTTCCCCTCTTGCGTCCCCAAACCCTCACTCGTCTCAGGAACTTCTCCCCCAGTTCGTGAGACTTAATACTCTTCTCAGCCTGCAGGTGAGGAGACTGAGTTTCCGTGACATTAGTGATTGGCTGAAAGTCCCACACTTCATTATTGCAAAGCGAGCCTCAAGCCTAAACCTTCCAACCTCCAGCTGCTTTCATCAGTAGTCACCACTCGCCTGCCCTGCTTTTGCAGAGAATCTAAATCTAATGGATTGCTGCTGCAGAATGCCAGGATATTTGATTTCATAGAAAAGAATAATGGGGTTCAGGTGAACGAACGCCCTCTTCTGTTGATTCTCTTTGGAACAAGGCTTCACTTTATTGTCCTTTCACTTCCCGTTAGTTCTAGCTAAAGTGATTCCATAATGACATATAAACCCAAACATGAGTAATTGATGGCAGCCTCAGGAGCTTGAGCAGGATAAAACCAGACTGACTGGAATCTCCAGGGTGAAGAATTAACATTTATTGGTTTAGTGAAATGAATTTATGTCCCAATAAAGTCAGTTATGGACTAGGCAGTGATTTAATGAGATGCCTTCTGTAAAGAGAGCAAATATGAACTTCTGGGCCTGGGTTAGATTGTAACCGATATGCCACCTACGAAACCAGGTTTTCAGAAATCTTCAGAAAATGTATTTGGCTTCCTTAATCCATGAAATTTGTGTTTAACCCATTCTGTCCATAGAGTTGAAAGTTGGAGGGAAATTGAATCAGCCTCTCTAAAAGCATAAATGGTACATTTGCTCATGATCAGGACTGTGAACGCATTTGGAAGCTTGAAGAAGGAAGACGAGGACACATGCCACCATCAAAGAGAAGAAATACTGAATCTAGAGATGCGTGATACCCTTTGAGTCCAGGGAGTTCTTGCTCTGGGTCTGCTGGGTGAAGGGGAGGAGGATGAGCAGAGGGAATGAAGATCCACTGTGCCTTCGCTGGGGGTGGAGCTGTAAGCAGAGAAGGACATCCTGGGCTACTGTGCCTGGGCCGTTGGACAGAGCGCATGTGCAAGTTGATCCCTGCATCCACTGACCTCTTTGCTGCTTTGTCAACAGAACTGAGGACTTGGTTTTTTTTTAATGATAAAATTCTCAGGGCAGAAACCTCAGCGTCATCCTGACTCTTTCTTTTGTATCCCATATTGAATCCATCAGGAAATCCCATAGGCTCTCCTTCCAAAATAGGATCTAGGCACTTCTTACCGTCTCCACTGCTACCTTGCTTGTTCGGCCGTTACCCTCTCTTTGCCGGGGTCACTTTAGCGGCATCCTAGTTGGTCTTCTTACTCCTATTTCTGATTCTCCCTCCCAACACCCACACATACATTTACAATCTGGTCTTAACACAGCAGTGGGAGGGGGATGCTTTCAGAATTAAAGTCGGATCCTGCCTCCTCTCTGTTCCAATCTGCCGGTGACTTTCCATAGCACCCAGAGTAAAACAAAGCCATTATAACGACCTACAAAGTCCTACACAGCCAGGCCTTCTCCCACCCACCCACACCCTCTGACCTCATCCCCATCCACCATGTCCCTGGCTCTTCTGCTACAGTCTCACCAGCCTCCTTGCTGTTTCTTGAAGGCAGCAGGTGTTCTCCTGCCTTAGCACTTCTGCTTGAATCACGCTTCTCCCAAATATCCACGTGGCTCGTTCCCTTATTAACTTATTAACGTTTTTGCTCACTCTCACCTTCTCAACTGATGCTCAGTGTGACTACCTTTTTCACACCGTAACCCCTCCAAGCCCCTCAAGGACTCCCGATCCTCCAGAACCAACTCTGTTTTTTTTCTAGAACACATTACTTTTTGATATGCTATCCAATTCTCTTATTTATTATATTTTTGTTTATTTTCTGACTCCCCATTTGAATGTACACTCTACAAGGGATGGAATCTTTCTGTTTTGTTTAGGACAGTGCCAGGCACAGTAAATGTTTGTTGAATGAATGAATGAATGAATGAGAAATCTGCTGAAAGGCATCCTAATATAGATTTAATACTGTTGTGAGAAGCAGGACTAATTCAATTTGTTCTCACAGTCTGACATTTTTTCAGCTTGATTTTTGTCATATGTTTTGCTTTTCACTCTGAAAAATAAGATATATTGAATTGGATGGAAGCTGTATTTTCTATGAAGTTTTGAGATCATGTGCAAAAGAATTAAAATTAGATGAAGAAGATTTTTAATTGAGTAATTGATGTTAAATCCTATCTTAGTGGGTCATATGAGAAATTTTGAAATCTGAAACTAAGTGGAATAGCATTAGGAAAAATGCACCCTCTTATAATGTCACCATTGACACTGACAAAATATTTGAGTGCTCACTGGGTGTAGAGCACTGTGGAAAAAAATAACACACATTAAATGTGTGGCACACATATCTGGGCTGCTGTGAGGCCAGATGTTCTAGTTGTGGGAGTTTCGTGTTTCTGGTACTTCTAAATAGGGATGTGAGATTTTGTGCATTTAAATTAACTTTGTGAGGAGTAGTGCAGAAAGTGGTCAAGAGCAAAGAAAGCAGAGAGCAGATTGGTTGAAGCAGAAATATCCTGCAGCACTCGACATGATTATTTTTTTATTATACTTTATCAGACAAAACGTAGATCATAGTTGTCATCCTAATTCACATTTGTATAGCACTGTGCAGCTTACAAAGCACTTGGTTAAACTGGATCATCTCAAGTATATAGGGGAAAGGTTTGCCAAAACCATTGTGTCTCCCAGTGCAGTCAGCATGTAGAGTTCGGTCTTGCAGTCCCAGAGGTGAACGGTTCAATGTTGAGAGGGTGACTAGCAGCCCCCAAGGGGAGCCCACAACTGTGCGGCCAGCAGCCAGGCACCCAGATGCACGGTGTTGTACTGAGAGCACAGACTCCATCGCCACGCTGCCTGGTTTCAAATCTGGGCTTGCCTCATTCTTGCTGTGATTCTTGGTGCCTCAGTTTCACCACCTGTAAAATGGGGTTAGTAAAAGTAGCACCTTACCGGGCTCCTATAAGAATTAAATGAGTTTATAAATGCAGAGTGCTAAGAGCAATTCCCGGCACCTCTGGGATACTTCCCATGCACGTCAACTGTTAGTGTCATGGGACAGTAAAAGCACCTGCCTGTTCCTCATCTCTTCCTCAATTTTTCGGTCAGAGTGTTGGAAAATTTCTCCTTGGAGTCCTTTCTTTGGATATATAATTTTAACATTGTTGAGGAATAGAACCTATGAGAATCAGATGAAAAGTGTGGACAACAGATATATTCACAAGTATATACAATTTTGCCTATAATTTTAGGGGCTTTATAAATTCCTGAGGTCCAGGTCAAGAATCTCCAGCTTAGGGTATTCTGGTTCTAGATTAAGTTGTCCTGGTTGAACCATCCCATTAAGCCACTGATGCCTGGACCCATGCTGGTATGACGTTATTTGACCTGTCATATCTAGAAGGGCTTCTGGTGTATCTCCCCAGGGATAGGCAGGAACAGCTTGGAGTAGATAGAGGAGACAGAGACAATGGAACAGGTGTCTCCAAAGACCAGCTTTCCCAGCGTAATCACTCTCCTGGGACACGCTCCTCACCACCTTCCAGCTGCCTTGCTCTCCTCGGAAGCCAGGGAAAGCCTGACACTCCTGAAATGAGTGCAGTCATTTCTCCCTGGGGGCAGCCAGCTGCTGAGAAGCCCTGAGAGGAAGAGGGACATTACAGTGAAAATGAAGGTCTGAGCAGATCATAGCATGGGCTGGAGAGTGATCTGACAGAGTTATACCACAGAAGCAGAGCTGTGTCATTGGATGTCAATACATGTATTTCAAAACACAGTCTCCAGCTATCCCAACTTCCCAGAGACATGAAAAAGAATCATTCAGTATGAAAGCTTGTTAGATCTCAAAGAAAGCATGCTGGTGCCTTCCAAGGACAGAGCAGGAATGTGGAGTCATAGAGCTGCACAATATGGGATGTCTTTTTTAAAAAATTTTTATTTTATATTGGAGGATAGTTGATTAGCAATGTTGTGTTCGTTTCAGGTGCACAGCAAAGTGATTCAGTTATACATATACATGTATCTATTCTTTTTCAAATTCTTTTCCCATTTAGGTTACTACAGGATATTGAGCAGAGTTCCCTGTGCTATACAGTAGGTCCTTGTTGGTTATCTATTTTAAATATAGCACTGTGTACATGTCAATCCCAAACTCAATATGGGATGTCTTTGACGCCTTTTCCCATCACAGCTGGAGGGGTCTTGAGACTTCTCCTTTGTGGCTCTTCCTCTTCTGCAGCTTCTGAGGGTGGGGAGGGGTGGTGTGATGGGCAGCGTTTGGCTTGCGGAGGTAGCGGCCCATAGTTTAGGCCCAGATCCTCTCTGTGGAGAAAAATGCTGATTCTCCATATTTTCTTGTCTGCTAAAAGAGGATAATAAAAGCTTCCCCCCACCTCCGCTTCTTGGGAACTTGGTGAAGATTAATTAGATGTTGCCCAGGAAGTTTTTTAAGCTCTGGCAGAAGAAGGTACTAAGCATTATTTCTAAAGTTAACTTCTTTAACCCATTCCATGAAGTAGGGATCTCCACTCCTGAACTGGAGTCTGGGTTGATACCATCCATTCTCCAAAGTAAAAGGGCAGCTGAGTGCTGGTGGTGGTCATGGGGCTTTGATGATAGTGATCAATTTAATCCATTCGATTTAAATGGGAAACCTTTTTATGAACTGTGGGTGCTGGTGGAACATACCTGCGGGAGAGAAACAGATTTGGCCTTGGGCCAGAGTAGGCAGGGCCCTGGCTGAGATGTCTTGTCTTAGGGGTTGGTGAGGAAGGGAAGGGGCATGATGATTGAGACTGGGCCTGCCAGATACCCCAAGATGGGAGATTCTGCCTGGGGCCTGCAAGGCAGAGGGACAGACAGAAACACCTTGGCTCAGAAAAGTCAACTCTCTTTCTTGGCCAGACCAATTGTCTAAGTCCGGAAGGAAGCCTGTGGGTGGAGCAATTGTATCCCAAGTTATCCCAGGGTGCGGTGAGGCCCTGTGTGAGAAGGGTCGTCTTATGAGCGCCTTCTTGGATGGTCTTCTACGCTTCCAGAGTGAAGCATAATCAGATATCTGTTCTAAACGGAGGACAAGGTCTTCAATCAAGAAATTTTTCATGTATTCATTTAATAAATATTTACTGGGCATCTACAATTAATCATAGTTTTAAGTACTGGGGATACAGCTGTGATCAAGATAATCAAGGTCCCTGTTTCCAAGGAACATACATTCTGGCAGGAGAGTTAGTCCATACACAAGTTAAACAAATTCCCCTATTTGTCTACACCAGAATGTAAGCTCTACAAGGACAGGGTTTTCAAATTTTTAAAAAATCTGTTTTGTTCATTGCTGTATTCTCAGCACCTAGAATAGGACCTGATAGCTAGATTTTAGATGCTCAAGTATTTGCTAAATAAAGGAATGAAAAAGATAATTTCAGATACTGGTAAGGACAGTGAAGGAAATGTATTGTCAAAGTGTAGGTGGGAGATGAAGATGGGGTAAGCAAGAGGTGGAAGAGGTAAGGTCTTGCAGGCTTTGGTAAGAGTTTGGGTAAGAGCAGTGGGTTTTAAGCACAGGAAATATGCAATTTAGTTTACATTTTAAAAAGACCTTCTGAGTGCTGGTGGAGAATGGACAGGAAGTGGAGAGCAGAGCAGGGAAACCAGTTAGAAAGCTGTTCTGGTGTTATAGACCAGAGGTGGTGATGGCTTGCCCTAGGCAGATAGCTGGGGATGTGATGAGAAGCAGTCAGGGTCCAGATGTGTCTTGGAGGTGGAACCAGTGGGATTTGTTGATGGAATGAATGTGGGGACTTGGCAAAGAGAAGAGTCAAAGATGACTCTGGGAGGTTTACCTCTGTGAGTAAATAGACAATGGTGCCATTAACTAAGGGGTGAATACTGAGGATTCTGGAATGCTGGTCCCAGAGGTGGGTGAGATTGGGCAGCGTGGGGGTGAGAAACCCCTAAAGTTAGTTCTTCAGGGACGTGTATTGAGCACCTGAGGCATTTTGGCCAGACTTGCAGAAGAGCAGCAGGAGAAGGGTTGGGTGTGCACTTCACAGGGCTGAGTAAGATCTAAACTTTGGAATCATATAATTATTTTCAGCTTTATTGAGGTATAACTGACAAAATTGCAAGATATTTAAAGTGTACACTTTGATGATTTAATATCTGTATACATTGTGAAGGGATTCCTCTCATGTATTATTTGACACATTTGTCACCTTATTTATCTCTTCACTGTTTTATTTTTGTGAGAACAGTTAAGTTCTACTCTGTTAGCAGATTTCAATTATACAATACAGTGTTACCGATCATGGTCACCATGTTTTACATTAGGTCCTCAGACTTTATTCATCTTACAGCTGAAAATTTGTACCCTTTTACTGACTTGTCCCTATTTTCCCCACCCCCTGAACCCTGGCAACCACTTTTCTATTCTCTGTTTCCATAGTTTGACTTTTTAATTTAAGTTCCACAGGTATGTGCTACGATGCAGTATTTGTCTTTGGCTTATTTCACTTAGCATAATGTCCTCAAGTTCATTCCATGTTGTTACAAATAGCAGAATTTCCTTCTTTCTCATGGTTGAATTATATTCCATTATATACAAATGTACACACACACACACACACACACACACACACACACACACCAAATCTCAGGTTATTTCCTTATCTTGGCTGTATTGAATAATGCTGCAATGAACATGGGAGTGCAGATATCTCTTTGAGATTCTGCTTTCATTTCCTTTGGATATATGTCCACAAGTGAGATTTCTGGATAATATGTCATTCAATTTTTATTTTTTGAGGAACCTTCATACAGTTTTCCATAGTGGCTGCACCAATTTGCATCCCCATCAACAATGCACAAGGGTTCCCTTTCTTCACATTCTTGCCAGCATTTGTTATTTCTTGTCTTTTTACTGACAGTCATTCTAACAGGTGTGAGGTGATATCTCACTGTGGTTTTGATTTGCATTTCCCTGATGGTTAGCGATATTGAGCAACTTTTCATTACCTATTGGCCATTTGAATATCTTCTTGGGAAAAAATGTCTATTCAGTTCTTCTGCTCAGATTTTAATTGGATTGCTTGGGGTTTTTTTGCTATTGAGTTGTATGAGTTCTTTATATATTTCGGATATTAACTCCTTATCAGATATATGATTTGCAAATATTTTTCACATTCTATACGCTGCCTTTTCATTTGTTGATGGTTTCCTTTGCTGTTCAGAAACTTTTTAGTTTGATATAATCCCACACTTGCTGATTTTTGCTTAAATTGTCTTTACTTTTGATGTCAAATCCGAAAAAAAAAAATCACTGCCAAGATCAATGTCAAGGAACTTACTCCCCATGTTTTCATCTAAGAGTTTTCTGGTTTCAGGTCTTACATTCAAGTCTTTAATCCATTTTGAGTTGATTTTTGTGTATGGTAGGGGTCCAGTTTCTTTCTTTTGCATATGGCCGTCTAATTTTCCCAAAATCATTTATTGAAGAGACTTTCCTTCCCACATTGTATATTCTTGGCTCGTTTGTCATAAATTAATTCACCATAAATGTATGAGTTTATTTCTGGGCTCTCTATCTGTTCCATTGGTATATATGTCTGTTTTTATGCCAATATCACACTCTTTTTACTATAACTTTGTAACATAGTTTGAAATTAGAAAGTGAGATGCTTCCAGCTTTGTTCTTCCTTCTCAAAATTGCTTTAGGGTTTTTTGTGGTTCCATACGCATTTTAAGATTGTTTTTTCTATTTATGTGAAAAATGCCATTAGAATTTTGATAACAATTGCCTTGAATTTGTAGATTGCTTTGGGTATTATGGATATTTTAACGATCCAAGAGCAATCCATGATACTTGATTCCATATGATATATGACTCCAATCCATGAGCATAAAATATTTTTCCATTTATTTGTCTTCAATTTCTTTCATCAATGTCTTATAAGTTACGTTATTCAGATCTTTCACTTCCTTGGTTTAAGTTTTTCCTCAGTATTTTATTCTTTTTAATGCAGCTGTAAGTGGGATTGTGTCCTAAATTTCTCTTTCTGTTAGTTATTATTACCATATAGAAATGTAACTAATTTTTGAATATTAATTTTGTATCATGCAACTTCACTGAATTCATTTACTAGTTCTAACCGTTTTTTTGTGACATCTTTATATGTATAATACCAGGCCATCAGCAAATAGAGATAATTTTACTTCTTCCTTTCCAATTTGGATAATTTTTACTTGTTCTTCTTACTTAATTCCTCTGGCTAGATCTTCCATTACTATGTTGAACAAGAGTTGTGAGAGTGGGCATCCTCGTCTTATTCCTGATCTTAGAAGAAAAGTTTTCATCTTTTTTACCATTGAGTGTGATGTTAGCTGTGGGTTTATGTATATACTTTATATAAAGATCATATATGGCCTTTATTATGCCGAGGTACATTCCCTCTATACTCACTTTGTTTAGAGCTTTTATTATTGAATTTTGAATTTTGTTAGATGCTCTTTCTACATCTGTAGAGATGCTCACATAATTTTTATCCTTTATTTTTTTAATGTGGTTTATCACATTATTGATTTGCAGATGTTGAACCATTCTTGCATCCCTAGAATAAATCCCAATTGGTCATTGCATATGATTATTTTAATGTACTGTTAAATTCATCATGCTAATATTTTTTTGAGAACTTTTGGCATCTATATTCATCAAGGATATTGGTCTGTCACTTTCTTTTCTTATAGAGTCCTTGTCTGGTTTTGTCATTAGGGTAATGCTGGTCTCATAAAATGAGTTTGGAAATATTCCCTCCTCTTCTATTTTTGAAGGAGTGTGAGAAGTATTGGTATTAATTCTTCTTTAAATATTTGGTAGTCCATCTGGTCCTGGACTTTTCTTTGTTGGGAGGCTTTTGGTTAATGATTCATCTCCTTATGAGTAATTGATCTGTATAGTTTTCTATTTCTTCATGACTTGGTCTTGTTAGGTTGTATGTCTCTAGAGATTTATCCATTTCTTCTAGGTTGTCAAATTTGGGGAGTATATTTGTTCATAGTAGTCTCTTATGATCCTTTGTTTCTGTGTAGTATCAGTTGTGATGTCTCCTCTTTTATTTATAATTTTATTCATTTGAATCCTTTCTCTTTTATTCTTGGCAGCTTTAGCTAAACGTTTCTATTTTGTTTGTATTTTTTTAAAGATTTTAGTTTCATTGATCTTTTCTTAGAATTTTTTAATATTTAGACACTAAAGGATCTTAGATATCCTTTAGGGATTTTTAAACCAAAGGGCTTAACTTCCTCTCTCTGCTTTTATTTTATTTTTAATTTTAATATCTCTATTGGAGTATAATTGCTTTACAATGTTGTGTTACTTTCTGCTGTACAACAAAGTGAATCAGCTATATGTATACATATATCTCAATATACACTCCCTCTTGAGCATCCCTCCCACCCCTCTAGGTCATCACAAAGCATTGAGCTGATCTCCCTGTGCTATGCAGCAGCTTCCCACTAGCCATCCATTTTACATTTGGTAGTGTATAGATGTCAGTGCTACTCTCTCACTTGGTCCCAGCTTACCTTTCCCCCCTTGCTTCCTCAAGTCCGTTCTCTACGTCTGTTCTTTATTCCTGCCCTACCACTAGGTTCATCAGTACCTTTTTTTTTAGATTCCATGTATGTGCATTAGCATACAGTATTTGTTTTTCCTCTTTCTGACTTACTTCACTCTGTATGACAGACTCTAAGTGCATCCACCTCAGTACAAACAACTGTTTTGTTCCTTTCTATGGCTGAGTAATATTCCATTGTATATATGTGCCACAAATTCTTTATCCATTCATCTGTTGATGGACATTTAGGTTGCTTCCATGTCCTGGCTTTTGTAAATAGTGTGGCAGTAAATATTGTGGTACATGTATCTTTTTGAATAACGTCTTTTTCAGGGTATATGCCCAGTAGTGGGATTGCTGGGTCACATGGTAGTTCTATTTTTAGTTTTTAAGGAACCTCCATAATGTTCTCCATAGTGGCTCTATCAATTTACATTCCCACCAACAGTGAAAGAGGGTTCCCTTTTCTCCACACCCTCTCCAGCATTTATTGTTTGTAGATTATTTGAAGATGGCCATTCTGACTGGTGTGAGGTGATACCTCACTGTGGTTTTGATTTGCATTTCTCTAATGATTAGTGATGTTGAGCATCCTTTCATGTGTTTTTTGGCAATCTGTATGTCTACTTTGGGGAAATGTCTATTTAGGCCTTCTGCCCATTTTTGGATTGGGTTGCTTGTTTTTTTGATATTGAGCTGCATGAGTTGTTTGTATATTTTGGAGATTTATCCTTTGTCATTTGCTTCATTTGCAAATATTTTCTCCCATTCTGAGGGTTCTCTTTTCATCTTGTTTATGGTTTCCTTTGCTGTGCAAAAGTTTTAAGTTTCATTAGGTCCCATTTGTTTATTTTTGATTTTATTTCCATTACCGTAGGAGGTGCATCACAAAAGAACTTGCTGTGTTTTATGTCATAGAGTGTTCTGCCTATGTTTTCCTCTAAGAGTTTTATAGTGTCTGGCCTTATATTTAGGTCTTTAATCCATTTTGAGCTTATTATTCGGGGTCTTTTGTGTTTCCATACAAATTGTAAATTTTTTTGTTCTAGTTCTGTGAAAAATGCCATTGGTAATTTGAGAGGGATTGCATTGAATCTGTAGATTGCTTTGGATAGTATAGTCATTTTCACAGTGTTGATTCTTCCAATCCAAGAACATGGTATATATTTCCATCTGTTTGTATCGTCTTTGATTTCTTTCATCATTGTCTTAGAGTTTTCTGCTTACAGGTCCTTTGCCTCCTTAGGTAGATTTATTCCTAGGTATTTTATTCTTTTTGTTGCAATAGTAAATGGGAGTGTTTCCTTAATTTCTCTTTCTGATTGCTTGTTGTAAGTGTCTAGGAATGCAAGAGATTTCTGTTCATTAATTTTGTATCCTGCTACGTTACCAAATTCATTGATTAGCTCTAGTAGTTTTCTGGTGGCATCTTTAGGATTTTCTATGTATAGTATCATGTCATCTGCAAACAGTAACAGTTTTACTTCTTCTTTTCCTGTTTGGATTCCTTTAATTTCTTTTTCTTCTCTGATTGCTGTGGCTAAAACTTCCAAAGCTATGTTGAATAATAGTGGTGAGAGTGGGCACCCTTGTCTTATTCCTAATCTTAGAGGAAATGCTTTCAGTTTTTCACCATTGAGAATGATGTTGGCTGTGGGTTTGTCACATATGGCTTTTATTATGTTGAAGTATGTTCCCTCTATGCCCACTTTCTGGAGAGTTTTTATAATAAATTGGTGTCGAATTTTGTCAAAAGTTTTTTCTGCATCTACTGAGATTATCATATGATGTTTAATCCAACAATTTGTTAATATGGTGTATCACAGTGATTGATTTGCATATATTGAAGAATCCTTGCATTCCTGGGATAAACCCCACTTGATCATGGTGTATTATCCTTTTAATGTGCTGTTGGAGTCTGTTTGCTAGTATTTTGTTGAGGATTTTTGCATCTATATTCATCAGTGATATTGGCCTGTAATTTTCTTTTTTGTTTTTAGTATCTTTGTCTGGTTTTGGTTTCAGGGTGATGGTGGCCTTGTAGAATGAGTATGGGAGTGTTCCTCCCTCTGCAATATTTTGGAAGAGTTTGAGAAGGATAGGTGTTAGCTCTTCTCTAAATGTTTGATAGAATTCACCCGTGAAGCCATCTGGCCCTTGGCTTTTGTTTGTTGGGAGATTTTTAATCACAGTTTCAATTTCAGTGCTTGTGACTGGTCTGTTCATGTTTTCTATTTCTCCCTGGTTCAGTCTTGGAAAGTTGTACTTTTCCAAGAATTTGTCCATTTCTTCCAGGTTGTCCATTTTATTGTTATATAGTGGCTTGTAGTAGTCTTTCATATTCTTTCGTATTTCTGTGGTGTCAGTTTTTACTTCTCCTTTTTCATTTCTAATTCTGTTGATTTGAGTCTTCTCCCTTTTTCCTGCTGATGGTTTATCAATTTTGTTTATCTTCTCAAAGAACCAGCTTTTTAGTTTTATTGATCTTTGCTCTTGTTTCATTCATTTCATTTTCATTTATTTCTGATCTGATCTTTATGATTTCTTTCCTTCTGCTAACTTTGGGTTTTTCTTTGCTCTTCTTTCCCTAATTGCTTTAGGTGTAAGTTTAGGTTGTTTGAGATTTTTCTTGTTTCTTGAGGTAGGATTGTATTGCTATAAACTTCCCTCTTAGAACTGCTTTTGCTGCATCCATAGATTTTGGGTCATTGTGTTTTCATTGTCATTTGTTTCTAGGTATTTTTTGACTTCCTCCTTGATTTCTTCAGTGATCTCTTGGTTGTTTAGTAGCATATTGTTTAGCTTCATGTGTTTGTATTTTTTAGTTGTTTTCCATGTAATTGATATCTAGTCTCACAGCATTGTGGTCTGAAAAGATACTTAATATAATTTCAGTTTTCTTAAATTTACTGAGGCTTGATTTGTGACCTAAGTTGTGATCTATCCTGGAGAATGTTCCATGTGCACTTGAGAAGTAAGTGTATTCTGTTGTTTTTGGATGGAGTGTCCTATAAATATTAATTAAGTCCATCTGGTCTAATGTGTCATTTAAAGTTTGTGTTTCATTATTTATTTTCTGTTTGGATGATGTGTTCATTGGTGTAAGCTGGGTGTTAAAATCCCCTGCTGTGATTGGGTTACTGTTGATTTCCCCTTTTATGGCTGTTAGCATTTGCCTTATGTATTGAAGTGCTCCTATGTTGAGTGCATAGATTCTTACAATTGTTATATATTCTTGGATTGATCCCTTGGTCATTATGTAGTGTCCTTCCTTTTCTCTTTTAATAGTCTTTATTTTAAGGTCTATATTGTCTGATATGAGTATTGCTACTCCAGCTTTCTTGTGATTTCCATTTGCATGGAATATCTTCTTCCATCCCCTCACTTTCAGTCTGTATGTGTCCCTGGGTCTGAAGTGGGTCTCTTTTTGACAGCATATATATGGGTCTTTTTTTTTTTTTTATCCATCCATCCAACCTGTGTCTTTTGGTTGGGACATTTAATCCATTTACATTTAAGGTAATTTTTAATATGTATGTTCCTATTACAATTTTCTTAATTGTTTTAGGTGTTTTTTTGTGGGTCTTTTGCTTCTCTTGTGTTTCCTGCCTAGAGAAGTTCCTTTAGCATTTGTTGTAAAGCTGGTTTGGTGGTGCTGAATTCTCTTAACTTTTGCTTGTCTATAAAGCTTTTGATTTCTCTGTCAAATCTGAATGAGATCCTTGCTGGGTAGAGTAATCTTGGTTGCAGGTTATTCCCTTTCATCACTTTAAATATATCTTGCCACTCCCTTCTGGCCTGTAGAGTTTCTGCTGAAAGATCAGCTGTTAACCTTATGGGGATTCCCTTGTGTGTTATTTGTTGCTTTTCCCTTGCTGCCTTTTAATATTTTTTCTTTGTGTTTAATTTTTGTTTGTTTGATTAGTATGTGTCTCAGAATGTTTCTCCTTGGGTTTATCCTGTATGGGACTCTCTGCACTTCCTGGACATGATTGATTCTTTCCTTTCCCATGTTGGGGAAGTTTTCAACTATAATCTCTTCAAATATTTTCTCAGACCCCTTCTTTTTTTCTTCTTCTTCTGGGATGCCTATAATTCGAATGTTGGTGCACTTAATGGTGTCCTAGAGGTCTCTGAGACTGTCTTCCATTCTTTTCATTCTTTTTTATTTTATTCTGCTCTGTGACAGTTATTTCCATCATTCTGCCTTCCAGCTCACTTATCCATTCTTCTGCCTCAGTTATTCTGCTTTTGATTCCTTTTGTAGTATTTTTAATTTCAATTATTGTGTTGTTCATTACTGTTGGTTTGCTCTTTAGTTCTTCTAGGTCTTTGTTAAATGTTTCTTCTGTTTTCTCTATTCTATTTCCAAGATTTTGGATCATCTTTATTATAATTACTCTGAATTCTTTTTCAGGTAGTTTGCCTATTTCCTCTTCACTTATTTGGTCTTGTGGGTTTTTATCTTGCTCCTTTGCTTGTAAGATATTTCTCTGTCTTCTCATTTTGTCTAATTTACAGTATTTGAGATCTCTTTTCTCCAGGCTGCAGGGTCATAGTTCCTCTTGCTTCTATTCTCTACCCCCAGTGGTGAGGTTGGTCCAGTGGCTTGTGTAGGCTTCCTGATGGGAGGGACTGGTGCCTGCGTTCTGGTGGTGGAGCTGAGTCTTTTCCCTCTGATGAGCATGGCCATGTCAGGTGGTTTGTTTTGGTGTGTCTGTGAGCTTAGTATGACTTTAGGTAGTCTGTGTGCTGATGGGTGGGTTTGTGTTCTTGCCTTGTTTTTTGTTTGGTCTGAGGCATCCAACACTGGGAGCTGCTGGTAGTTGGGTGGAGCTTGGTCTTGGATTAAGATAGTGGTTTCTGTGAGAGCTCTCAGCAATTAATATTACCTGGGGTTGGGAATTCTCTAGTGCTACAGCATCCTGGACTTGGTGTTCCCACCCCAGAGACTCAGGTCTGACTTCTTGTTGAGGGACCAAGACCCCACAAGTTGCTTGTCCCAGAAATAAAGGGGATTAAAAAAAAAAGACTAACAAAACCCCAGACAAATGGTAAAAAGTAAAAACAAACAAACAGAAATGGAAATAAGGAAAGACACACAGACACAAAAGAAACAAAAACAGACCCAAATAAATCAAAAAGCAAGAGAACAAGCAGACGAACAGAAGAACCCAAGAACCAAATCAAACAATTAAAAAGAGAGCTGACAAAAACACAAAAAGCAAAACCAAAGCAGAGTGCCAACTAAAGAATGAATCAAAGAAACAAAACAAACTGACAAAAATGATCAAAAAAAAGAAAAGAAAAAGAGAAAGGGGAAAGAAGATAGAATAACAGAAAAGCAATGCAGAAATAGGAATATAAAAGAAAATAGAAAATATATTAAGGAAAAAAAAAGACAAAACTCCAGAGAAATGGTAAAAACAAAATCAAACAAACAGAAACAGAAACGAGGAAACACACACATGTAAAAGAAACAAAAACAGAGCCAAATAAAAGAAAAAGCAAGAGAACAACCCGACAAATAGAAGAACTCAAAAACAAAATCAAACAATTAGGATTAAAACTAACAAAAACACATAACCTAAAACCAAAACCGAAGCAGTATGCCAACTGACAAATAAAGCAAGGAAACAGAACAAATAGATAAAAATAATTAAAAAATAATAAAGTAAAATAAAATAGTATAAAATAAAATAAAATAAAATAAAAAGTGAAAAAACACAGGACAACAGAAAAGCAAAGTAGAAATGAAAATATATATAGAAAAGGAAAATATATTAAAGGAAACAAAAAAATAAGGGAAATGAACACAGAACAACAGAAAAGCAAAGTATAAATAGAAATATATATAAAAATATATATATGTTATAAAACATAGAGACCCCAAAGACTAAATAAAAAAAAAACTAAAACAGCAACAAACAAAAAATAAAGAAAAAGAAATCAAAAAAAAAAAAAAAGAAAAGAAAAAAAGCCAGAACAACCAACAGAATGAATCAAAACATAATAAAATTAGTAGTAATAATTTTGTTTCCCTGGGGTCTCTGCTGTAAGTGAGCCACAACCCACCTCTGCCTCCCCAAGAGTCTCTCCTCTGTCTCTGGGCTGGTCTCTGGACCTGCTGTGGGCCCTGTGGGGGCCCCTCAGACTCTGATCTGGCCCAGTTCCTGTGTGTGCTGCCCCCCAAAGTCCACAGCTGCCAGAGCTAGACCATTTTCAGTTGTGGGAACACTCACTGTCTACGCAGATATTCCATAGATGGGATTTATCTGCAGCTTGTACAGCTGATGGAAAGATTTTTGATCTTCTTCCTTAGTCACCCCATACCTGGGGTTCAGCTTTGGTTTTATCCCCACCTCTGCATGTAGTCCACCTACAGGAGTCTGGTCCTGAGGCTCTCTGGGAGCTCTTGGGTCTGCCCCTGTGAGGACTAGGCACAGAAGTGGTATGACGGACTGGATTGCATGAGCCCCGGTGGTGCCAAATGCATAGGGAAGCCAGTGGCCAAGGGCACAGGAGATATGGCCCTAGTGAGGGCCTTTTCTGGTGCCCGGCATAAGGCACGTGATAGCCAGCTCTGAGTGTTTTTTTTTTAATTGTTCAGCAGCCGGCACACAAAAGCCAGCCCTGAGTGGGCTTCTTTTATTGTTGTTGGCAGGCACCAGCGTGTGGGGAGAGAGAGGCTACAATAGTGGCTCCTTCTGCTGCGTGTGACTCAGCAGTAGCACCTGCTTCCATGGTAGTCCAGTCTTCCTCCGTAGGCATTCCCTGCTGCAGATTTCCTCCCTCCCATCCCCCAGTCCGTCTCCCCACAGCCAATGGCAGTTCACTTTCTGGGCCTGTTCTCCAATCCCCACGCACCAGCTCCCAGCCTCTTTGCACACCTGTGAACACACATCCCAGTCTGGGGCATGTAGGGCTGTGGTATGGACCATCTGTGTATTTCTTGCTCCATCCCATCTGCCACAGATCAGCTGCTTCATCCTCTTCCAACAGCCTCAAATGCTTCCTTTCTGTCCCAGTCAATTTCCCCAATGGAGAGGGGGTTTCCCCATTGGAGAGAGTGTTTCCCCGAATTCAAGAATCTCTCCTCTGCTTCAGATTCCCCACCCTGGGGTCCAGGTCCAATCCTACTTCCTCTCCTCCTCTTTCTCCCTTCTTTTTTTCCATCCTACCCAGTTATGCAGGGATCTTTCTAGTCCTTTCTGGTGTCCAAGGTTTTCTGCTAGTTTTCAGCCAGTGTTCTGTGAAAATTGTTGCATCTATAGATGTATTCCTGATGCATCTGTGGAGAGAGATGAACTCCACGTCCACCTACTCCTCGACCATCTTGAATCTCTCCCTCTCTCTGCTTTCAAAAGACAAGGCACCTTTTCTTTAAGTGGAAAATTATTAAAACCTGACATATAAGATAATTGATTTCCTGACTCCAAGTCCAGATCTTGTATATTTGGCTGCACTTTTTCATGTCTGTCCAGATATGCTTACAAAGGCAACAAATATGTCTCACTGGTGGATTGATATCAGAAATTTCTCAGGTAAAGGTTTATTCCTTTGACTTAATATTTCATTACCCATAAAAAACAAAGCCTGTGGGGGAAAAACACAGTAAGACATTATTAAGCCCCACTAGTTCTTAAGACTTTAGTGGAGCCAAGTTTACATTCTTTCTTTGGAGTCAGTTTTGATGGGTAGAGGAGAGGAAGCTGGATCATGAAGATTACATGCATGAAAAATGGGGCAATGTCTAGGGAGATGCTCCAGCAAGAGGAGAGGGCCTTGTATGGTAGTTTTAGTGAGGCTTATCGAATTTGTATTGTGTAGTCACTTTTGTCTTCTAGATTTGCCCCCCTCACACCATCTTTAGGAAAGTTTCAGTGCCTTAACTTCCTGTTGGTTTTGATCAATTTTGCTAAGACACTATATCCACCTACCTGGGGAATATTTCATGTTTCTGTTAGTGGCAGATCATTCAGAAAAGCCTGAGTCTCCTTCCAGGTGAGACATTCATAAAGGCCGGCTAGATCCTTCTACCCTGCTACCCTCTTACTCCAGTTCAGAGATAATCCAAGGGACTACTGGCAAGAGCAGATTGTGGTCCTTTTACTTGGTTAACTATAAACCACCAGTGACCCTCTTAGCCCTGCCAGGTAGCTTTGCACATTGTGGGTTGGAGAGAAATCTTCTCCAGGAAAAGATTGCCAATCAGGTGGTCACCTCACCCTGCTGTTAACATGTTCCATGAGAGCTGATGAAAGCTATAGGCACTTTCCCCAGTGTATGTATGCCCACAAAAATTGTGTGCTGTTTTGAGAGACCAATGGAACCCTTGAAATCTCATCTCTAGAATGTCTAGGGGTACAAGGAGGCCAGATTAAGAACCCCTGAAGGACTCTGGACCCTATAGGCCATCAAGGCCTTGGAGGCAGTCACTGGTGATTGCTACTGACCTATCAAAACCCCACAAACCAGACTGACATAGACCGTAGAAAACAGTGGTTGAAAATGGGAAAGTCATTCACTTCTTCCCTGACCTTCAGGTTCCTCAACCACAAAATGGGGGAAATAATAATACCCCCTACTTAGCTCAAGGGGTTATTGTGGTCATCAAATTATTTTTAAACAGTTACATATTAATCAAGAATGAAAAATCCAAATGCCTCTGGGGTGGGGGTGAGGGCCAGACAAATAAAGTAAATCTGTTGATTAGGGCCAGATGTAAATAGAAGAGAACGGTGAGGTCTGTGGCACACTGAGATGGGCATTGTGTGAAATTCAAATTTTATGAAATAATGTGGAGCCTCATAAAAAATCTGTGGGCTGAATTTGGCTTTGGGCTACACACTTCAGATTTCCAAAAAACGTAAAGTAGGGCACTCTGTTAACTGATGTGTGTGTGGGGGGAGCGGCAGGCGCAGATGGGACAACCAAGGCCTATTTTTTATGTTTTTATGTGCCTAGCATAGAAGACTGATAATTAGTGTGGTTTGGAGGGGCTTCTCCTTCAAATATCTCCCTCTTCCAGGAACTGAAATCCTAACCATTAGGGTGTGGGGACTTGGAGGGAGGGAGAATAGTGATGATTAAGGGATTAATGGTTCTCATTAACATGTAAATATGTTATCTATAATGGAAAACCTATTGATTCTCTTTTGGCTGTTAACACTTAAGCATTTTAAGACAGTAATCAAAAACCTCTGTAAACTGTAATTATACCCTTTAGCTTTAATATCAATGTTTGATTACCTATTGTGTATGAGGTACCCTACTAGGGGCTGGGATTACATACATGAATACAGCTTGGCCCTGCCTTCAAAGGCTTTTGACTGCAATGGCCAAGGTGGTGCTTTTTTGTTCATTACTGGATACCTGGCACCCCACAGTGCCTGGAACATAGCGGGAACTTGAGAAATGGGTGGAAGCTAGGCACCGCCGCAGCCTTGTGACATGCATGACAAATGCCAGTTGTGAGGTGTAGTGGGCACTGTGAGTGAGTTTTTCAGAAAAGCTTTAGGAGGGAGAGGAGACTGAGGAGATGGATACAGGTGAGGGGAGAGTGAGGGGTCAGGGACTGTTGAAGAAAGAGGTGATCCTGCTGGGAACTCCGTTTCCCCAGCAGGTCTGGGATGCTTGGGTGGTGGAGACCCCAGAAGAGGAGGATGTCAGTGAACAGGGGGAGCCGGGGAAGAGCTGGAATTGGGGGGCCAGCTGGGACAGAGCTGGTGGTAGGACGGCTCTAGGGACCAGGTGGGGCTGGTGGTGGCCAGCTGAGAAGGCTCTGCTAGGTGGGCATTCAGGCCAGGCTGCTAGCAGGCTCCTAGACTGTGAGGGCTTCCCATGAGGTCCTACTAGGTGAGTGGAGAGCCACAAAGTCCCAGGGTCCCCAGTGGCCCTGGCCTCTGTGATGTCTGCCGTTGGTCTCATGAGAACACTCCTTGGATAGGAGTTAGAGATCTTTCCCAAGCCCAGTGTTTTCATGCTTCCTGGTACCTGGAGAAAAGGGTTATCTCTCAGTCCTCTTCCAGACTTAAGTGATAATTTTTATAACTGCAGGGTTTTATGTTGGTTATTCTCCCCTGATAACAGAGCTGTTAATTGCAGCCCTTATCAATGTCCGTTAGAGCAGAATTGTGTGAAGTGAAAATAATGTTTTCAGGTGTGACTTGCACGCTCTCCCAGGTTTGGCACCTTGACTTAGTTTAAGGTCAGGACATCCTGTTAGATACTGGAAGTGAGGATCTGAGCTTGACTCATATCTGTGGGCAGCACTGGCGGTTTTCCCTGGTTCCTGCAATCTCACCGACAACATTTCAGGCTCCTCTCCTGCCATTCCAACCCTCAGGACGAGGAACCAAAGTATTTGCAGTTACTGCACAAGCTGATGTTTTCACACCTGGAGACACTGAATGATTATGCCTCTTTAGTCTCTAAAAGCATTGATTTGCTCATTTAAAAAATGGGAATAATCACATCTAACTGTTAAGTTGCTGTGAGGAAGTGTGGTGTGGTTGAAAGCATAGATTTTGGAGTCAGATGGAAAAAGGCTGTAATTTCTTCTCTCCCATTTACCACATTACTGTGTGGTCTTGTGTTATTAACAAGAGTCTCAGTTTCCTCAACTGGTAAAATGCATATAATCATGATGACCTTCATTTGGCACATAGAAGACAAGCTTGGGTGATAGCACCCTCCCTTTCTTCCTCATCCATATGGTTCATCCTAGTCTTAACTCCTTGCGGACACGTAATAGAGGCTCATCATGGCGTCTTATCTCTCACCTTCCCTGAGCTCCCAGAACACTCCTGAACTGGGTGGTTCTCCCTTTCTCAGCCTACTATTTCCCTTTCTTGCAAAATGACCACTCCTTTCTCCCTCATCTCACTCTTCCAAGAAGTTGGCCTCCATTAGGTGTTGGGAGGAAAGCAATGTGATTAAATTGCTTCATATCAGTGTGCTAAGGAATGATCCACCTGTCAGCTTTATGGGAGTATTTGCATTTTCTAATGGAATTCATAATCAATGGTAGAATCATCTTAGTAGAATTTCTGGCTGGAGGACAAAGGAAAGTGTAGAATTTCAGGCATTATGGAGGAGGCAATGGTGTTAAGATTGGGAAGGTGTTCAGGTTGGTCAATTATACAGCCCAGTCGCCTGCAATGTCTGCACCTAAATCTGTCCCTGGGCAGTGTGTGACCAAAGAACACAGCTCTTTGAGAGCTAAATCTAGAGGGAGATGCTATCTATCTGAATCCAAGTGCAATTCCTTCAAAGACCTGAAGGATTAAGATCTGGCCTCTTAAAATTATTTTTTAGAATTTGCATGGCCCATTTTATTTTCAGAGTTCTTTTATTCATTAATTAGTTATTCATTTTTGGTTTTCTAAATTTATTTATTTAATTTATTTATTTTGGCTGCATTGGGTCTTCGTTGCTATGTGCGGGCTCTCTCTAACTGTGGCAATCGGGGGCTACTCTTGGTTGTGGTGTGCTGGCTTCTCTTTGCGGTGGCTTCTCTTGTTGCGGAGCACCGGCTCTAGGCACGCAGGCTTCAGTAGTTGTAGCACGCGGGCTCAGTAGTTGTGACTCGCGGGCTCTAGAGTGCAGGCTCAGTAGTGTGGAGCACAGGCTTAGTTGCTCCATGGCATGTGGGATCTTCCCAGACCAGGGCTTGAACCCATGTCCCCTGCATTGGCAGGTGGATTCTTAACCACTGCGCCACCAGGGAAGCCCAGTTATTCATTTATTTAATGTAGTTTTTAATTGTGTGCTTATTCCATCTCTCAAATGTGGAATTATTCAGAAGAACATTTAAAAGAAATTAACAGTATGACAGGGCTTATAATTATGCCTTAATCTTAAATTAATATCCCTCCTGTTTTCACGTCACCACAACGATTATCCCAAACGGTACCAGAAGCAGGAAATTATGTATTGCCTTATATATGGCATTCCCTCCTGGAGAGCACACCATTTATCATGGCTTTTTAATCTTCTCCACGTGCAATGGAAGATAAAGCATCTCAACAGTATTTCAGGGTTTGGAGAAGATTAAAGCCCTACAAACATTGTGTTTGTTTCACCCAATTCCTCTGCTGTATCTAACTGGGTCAGAGTTTACGTGGGTTTGGATATACCTGCAGGAATGTGGTTGTTTATTTGGGGTTTCTGGGGACCCTCTGAAAAAGTCACATAAGTAACCCAAGCAGGAAAAACTGGAAACATGTAGATTTCTCTCAATATTTTCTTCTCCCAGAACTTCCTTTTTTCAGTGCTAACAGAGCATGCCTGTGACATTTGCTGAATTAAGAGTAAAGAGGGCAAAGCCGGCATTTAGATCCTTGGACTGGCTGTGGATTTCTTTTTCCTTAGAAAAAGGATCCTCACTTTAGGCTGCAGCCCCCAAATGGAAATGCTGCTGCCACCTTTTCTGCCCTCAGAGGAGGCCTGAGAAAGATGCTTTGAGACCCCTGAGAACAGCCTGTTGGAAATTGTCTTAGTCAGGGACCTCCAGAGAAATAGAACCAATATGGTGCGCCAATATAAATAGGAACTATATAAACCAGTATTTATATAAATTGGCCCACAGCACTGTGGGAGCTGTCAAGTCCAAAATCTGTAGGGCAGTCTGGACATTCAAGTAAGAATTGATGTTGCAGTCTTGAGTCTGAAGTTTGTCAACCCAAGGCAGAATTTCTATGTTTCAGTCTAGAGGCAGAATTTCTTCTTTTGAGGGAAACCTCACATCTTTGCTCTTAAGCCCTTCAACTGATTGAATGCGGCTCACCCACATTATGGAGGATAATCTGCTTTACCTAATGTCAACTAATTGCTACAAATGATCTTGGCCAAAAGGCTGAGAAGTGATAAAAGTCAACTGATTGTAAATGTTAATTACATCTAAAAAAAATATCTTTCCAGTAACACCTAGATGAGCATTTGACCAAAAAACTAAGCATCCTAACATAGCCAGATTGGCGCTTAAAATTGACCAGCACCGAGACCAAGCATCTTGCTGACTGTGGAGTCTGTAGTGCCTTCTTCACATGACAAGCAGGGGACTCCAAAGCTGCCTGTTCCCCTGACCATGACTGGTGAGCTTACCCAGTTGGCAGTTTCCTCCATCAACCAGATTCCCTTCTTTGGAGAAAAGCTCAGTGTGGCCCTTGTAGGATGGCCAAGGTTTCTTTCTGGGCATCTCTTCCTCTCTTTGGCATCACTTCCTCTCTTCCTAGCACAGCATTCCTGACCTCCCATTCAGGGGCACAGGGCATTTCCACAGTAGCATTTTTGAAAAGCGAACTCTTTCATCTATGTGTAATATACACCCAGAAAAAAGCACAAACCATATGAAGACAGTCTGATGAATTTTTCACCAAGAGAGCCTCCTCGTGTAACCAGCCCTGGACCAAGAGACAGAGCATTCCCACTCCTCAGAAGCCCCCCTTGTGTGCAACCCCAGTCACTGCTCCTGACCCTTAAGGGTGACCTCTATGTTGACCTGTAGCAAAACACATTAATTTTACCTTTATTTTGAGTTCCACATAAGGGGACAACATGGTAAGTCTGCTTGCACCATAGCCTGGTTTTGTGTGGAGAAATACCATAATGGGAAATCCTCTGAGTGCCCCTGTCCTGGTCTTTTCATCTCTGCTTGCAACCAACAAACACGGCAGGTCTGTTACACACGGGACATTGTGCCAGGGACTGTGGACACACACGGTTGCCTAAAGGATGTTACAAACAGCACCTGGTGGGGACATCGGAAAGGGGCCCTGTCTCCACATTCTCAGAACTGACTTCAGCCCCTAGTGTGTCCTCTCAGAAACCCCCTCCAAGTGAGGGCAGCACTCCCGATTTGCTCGGTGGAGAAAGGGAGCTGGAAGTGCTCCCTTGAACTTTCTTTTCCGGGCAGAGCCCCAGGCTGGGCGCTTCTGTCACTGACCCACTGTTCTCACCTCTCAGGGCCCTCCTGGCTGATCGGCTGCTTGCTGATAAGCACTGTGGTTGGTAGCGATTTACTGCACCACCCTTCTGATAAGGTGCTTGTATCTTAATAACATTGTAAGCCACAGGGCAGCCTTGCTCCCGGTGTGTGTGTGTGTGTGTGTGTGTGTGTGTGAGCCCATGGGGGCTGTTTGCTCCCATCTCCTTCAGTGGCTTCTTTCCTCCTCCAGACCCCTAAATAGGATATTACCCAGGGTTGAATCCTTGTGCCCCTCTCTTTATTACGTTGCTCTTGATCATAGATATTAATTCCTTCCATACCTCCAAGTATTCCTGAACCCTGCTTTTCCACGGCCAGAGGACGATTTCCTCCTGGGATCTTGCCCACGCCTTAGACTCATGCTCCTGAAATGTCCTTCCCCATCACGACCGTGCTGCTCTCCTTGCCCACCTCTCCACAACCCACCCATCTCTTCATTCTGCCTGCGAGATGCCCATGTGTCTGTGCCTTTTTTCCAGCCCACTCCCCCCACCCCCACCCCCGCCATCACCCTCATCCTCTCCCTTTTTACCTCTGTCTGGATTGCTGAAAATGCTGCCCTTCTGGCCTCATCACTCTGTATCCCCATATTCCTTGCATCATCACTGGATGCATTATTTAGTCAGCCTTAAATTGCTGCCCAGAGCCTATGGGATAAAGCTTCAGTCCTTGGCCGGGCATGCAAGCCCTCCATGACCTGTCCCTGAAAACTCATCTCAGTGGAGATCCTGTGATTTCCCCAGGCGCTGGCAGCCACAGCTCGGCATTTCTCTCTCCTGCTGCTTTTGCTGCTGTTGCTTCTGTGGGACAAAATGCTTTAGCACTGGACAGATGAATGGGATCACAGAGATCAAGCCCTTCATCTCATGGAGTATCCTGGTACCTCCTGCATATCACACAGCCTCTTGTCTTGGGAAGCCTTTCCTGATGATCCCAGCAGGAAGTGATCTTTCCCTTCTTGAACTCTGTGGCATCTATGATCTGTGTGGTTCTTACTTATTTAGAATTAATTTTATATCTGAGTGTTTAACCTCCCTGTGGTTGACAGAGTAATGTTCCTCACCCACCAACAATGCCCATGCCCTAATCCCTGGACACTGACGGTTATGTTACAAGGCAAAGGGGAATTAGGGTTGAGGATGGAATTAAGGTTCCTAACCAGCTGACCTTGAGATGAGGAGGTGATCTTGGATTATCCATGTGAGCCCAATGTAATCACAACTGTCCTTAAAAGTAGAGGAGTGGGGCAAAGAAAAGAGTCAGTTTCAGAGGGTTGTGAAGTGGGCAAGACACTCCTGGCCAAAGACAGAGGAGGTGGCTATGAGCCAAGGAATGCAGGCAGCCTCTAGAAGCTGGAAAAGGTAAGGACATGGATACCACAGAAGGGAACTCAGCCCTGATAACACCTTTGATTTTAGCACCGTGAGATCTGACCTAGAATTATAAGACAATACATCTGTGTTGTTTTAAACCAATTTTGTGGTAATTTTTAATAGCAGCAATAGAGAATTAATACACTAAATTTTGAGGACAGGGTGAGCAGAAGACCTTCCTTATACTTCTTTGTGTTTCTCACAGAGTGTGGCACAGTGCCTTGTATATATTAGGTGCTCAGTAAATGTTTGCTCTATGGATGCAGACTGGTTCCAGGAAACTGAAGAGGGCAAAGCCAGCCTTTGTGCCTTCCCATCACCCCCTCAGAATCTGTTATGCCCTCCTGGGCTCTCATCCTGGCCCTTCACCATCAACCTTTTCTGTGTCCCATTCCTGATTTTATGTAATTTCTGTTAATGGATAATATTTTAAGATTAGACCCTTCCTGGGAATATTCGCACTGAAAAGGGTAGCCCTAGAGCTATAAACACACCCACACCCAAAGGCATTAAGCCATAATGGTGGAACAAGTAGGCTAGGAGGTGATGATCGTGACCTTGGATCAACTTCCCATGGGTTTGTTAGTCCTCCTTGTCCATTTCTACTCCGATGGACAAGGAACCAGAAGACATGGGTCCTCAACTTGGCTTCTTCACCAACTTCCTGGGTGTCTTTAGAGGAATCACTTAACATTTCTGACCCTGAGAACAGGTTTATAAGCTTTCCCCACCTCACAGGCTGTAACTCCAGGCCACCTCAAGAAGTGAAGTGAGGGCTGACCCTGCCCAGAAATTCAGCAAGTGAGACAGTGAGTCGAGAATGTACCCCTGTTTGTTTTAATATACAAATAACATTTAAAGTGGACACAGCTGGAAGATGCACATTGATCCTGTGGCGTTCTACACCCCTGGCACCTTGAGGGTAGAATACCGCAGTCTAGGTGTTTAGTTTGGTTACCTTGTGTCCATTTTAAATGCTGTTTTTATATTAAAACAAATATGGGCGCATTCCAGACCCACTGTCACACCTGCTGAATTTCTGGGCAGGGCCAGCCCTCACTCGCTCCATTTCCCAAGGTGGCCTGGAGGTACAGCCAGCAGAGGGCCCGGCTACTGGCCCTGATCTCATTTACACTTTCCTTTTACCCCAAGCCTGGGCTCAGCTAGGTGAACAGGACCCAGAGTTGGCCACCCAGAAATTTAGCAGGTGAGGTAGTGCCCCTCCTAGGCAATCACATTTCCCCTTCTTCTTCCCCCCTGGGGTTAGTTCCTGACCGTCTTGCCTCACTGTCCGGTGCAATGGGCTCTGTTACCTTATCTGCTGTGTGGAGCAATGGCACTTCCACTTCTGCTCAGACACACCTGTGTCCTGCGGCTGGGACAGTGGAAGGACCTTGTGGGATTGAGGTCACAGTCGGGGTTCTGGTCTCAGTTCTGCCATCAGCCAGCTGGGAACTCTAAGCAGCTCACCTCACCTCTATGGGCTAACCGTTCCTCAATTAAAAAGATGGGCTTGGAGTAGATGGACTTGGAAAACGGGGCAACCAAGAACCCCTACTCAGAATTCTTTAAGGACAACCATCCCCATCAGGAGGAAGCCCAACTTTCTCACTATGGCTCACAAAGCCTTTTGTGGTCTGGTCCCTCCTTACCTTGAGGGCTTTTTCTTGTTCTCCTTCTTAGATTCCAACTTCTGGCGATAATGAATGCCTGCCAGTTCCAGAATATGCCATGTTCTCTCTTATTCCCAGAACTTTGCAAATGATGCTCCTCTGTCTTTAGTGCATTTCCTGTGCCCTTTCCTGCCTCTCTTTCTCTTAGATTCTTACATCCTTTGGGGGGCTCAGCTAAGACTTCACTTCCTGGGGTAGTCTTTCTGACCCCGCCACTCAGATCTTATTAGGAGCTATTTTCCTGCAGCCCACTAACATGCGGCCTTTATTTTGGTACAATTCTAATAGCCTGCTTACTTGTGTGATTCCATCCCTACTAGTCTGCAGGCTTCTCCAAGGCAAGACCTGTGATTTTTTTTCCCTGTGGAATCCCCTGTGACTAGATCCGTACTGGCCAGTATGGTAACCACTGGCCACTTGTGGCTACTGGGTGCTTGAAATGTGGCTACTCTGAGCTGAGATGTGCTGGAACTATAAAATAGACATGGGATTTCAAACATTTAGTACAAAAAAATGCAAAATAATTTTACACTCTTGTTCATAATTTTTTTAAATGTTGGAATGATAAGACCTAGGATATACTGCATTAAATAAAATATATTACTAATATTAATTTCACTTGTATTTTTTTACTCCTGCGGCTACTAGAAAATTTAAAACCACATATGAGGCTTTGCATTTGTGGCTCGAACTATATCTCTATTGAACTCTACTGGCCTAGAGTGTATAGCCTGGCACATCTGTTGAGTGAATGAGTTGGTGGATGGATGCATAGGAAAGGGAAAGGATAGGTGACCGTCTTTTCACCTCAGCCTCAGCTCATGTTGCTTTAAGATCTGACTGCTTCAGGTGTGACCCCATGGTCCTCTCATGCTGAATGTTCTGAGCTGGGCAGTCTTGCAGCTGGCCTGGATCCCCAAGGGATGGAGAAAATTGAGGTGAAACATGCTGCCTGGAGTCTATGGGTCCAGTCCTGCAGGCGTGTGGTGCACCTTGCCCATATCCTCAGGAAAAAGTATTAACTTGACATCCTGAATCGGGAACAGGGTAGATGCCCATTTTGAACGGTCGCAACACCCTTCAATAACCGTCTGGGCCATGTCTCTCATTAGCAGTGGGTGAGGGCACTTCTCTTACTGGAAACAACTCATTTTATAATATCTTGATGCCATAATCAAGAGGAGTTGATTGATTTGGGAATTTCCCAAGGCTCTGTACCCCTGAAGAACAAAGACCTCTTTTCTTAAAGACTATCTATAGCTTTCTTTTGTGTATAGAACTTTGACTTTTTCCTCATCCTGTACTTTGTGGGCTGATTGTAAAACCAGATTGCGAAGGGGAGTTGAATAGACCATGCTATCACTGTCTTTGAACTTTGATTTTTTTTTGAGGATTTAGTGATTGCTTGGAACAGCCATGGGTGTAGTGAGAACACAATCTTCTGAGGTGCTAAAGCTCTAACTGGGCACAGAAATGCTTCAGTCTGGCTGACATTTTGAAAGCCATATTCTTAGAACACAGAAGGTTCAGGTTCTTACAATCATAGCCAGCATTTACATAGTGCATTTATAATTCCAAAGCACTTTCACACACGGTATCTCACTTGGTCCTTATATTTTATTGGTGCCCTTTTAAACAAATCTCTTTGACTGAATGGTCTGTACTTTGTGGCTTCAGTTTCTTTCTTCTCTGTCTGTTAAATGTCCTCAATCATGCTTTCAAGGCCCACCACTTTGTTAAAACTGCTCTGTTAAAGGTCACCTTGACCCACACATTGCTAGGTCCAATCATCAATTCTCAGTCTTCTCATTTTGCTTGACCCATTTGAGTCATTTGACACAGTTGGTTGCTCTTTCCCTCTTGAAATTCTTTCTTCATTTGGCTTCAACAATGTCACACTTGCCCGCCTTTCTTCTGACCTCACAGGCAGTTTCTTCTCCATCTCTTTGGCTGTTACCTCCACAACTCCCTGACTTTTAACCTTGGAGATTTTTAGATCTTAGATCTCAGACATTAAAAAAAAAAAAAAAGAAATCTATAAACACTTCATTGGTGATTTCACCAAGTCCCATGGTTTTAAACATTATTGATATGCCAACAATTCTATAAGCCTGGACCTCTGCTCTTAATTTCAGACTTCTATATCCAACTGCCTACACAACATTGCAACTCGCATGTCTAAAAAACACCTCCAACTTTACAAAGTGAGTCTCTGAACTTCTCCTCTAGACATGCTCCTTCTGTGGCCTTCTCCATTCCAGTTAATGCCAACGTCATTCTTCCATTTGCTAAGACCAGAGACTGCAGGGTCAGTCTCCTCTCTTTCTTTTACAGCCCACAGCAGATATTTTCATCTCTAACATCAAGTTTCATCCAGAACATGACCACGGCTCACCATCTCCACTGCCGTCAATTTGGTCTGTACACCATCATCTCCTGCCTGGATTATCTCAGAAGTCTCACAATCAGCTCAGGACAGTCTGATCTCAACCAAGTAGTCAGAGTGATTCTGCTAAAAGAGAAATCAGAACATGTCATTCCTCTCCTCAAATGGCCGCCACTTACCCAGAGACAAAGCCAACATCTTTGTAATGGTCTTAAAAGCCCAGCACAACATGGCACTCCCTCTGACACCACTGACAAGTCCCTTCCACCTCATTCTTTGCCAGCCAACCTGGTCTTCAGGCTGCGTCATTCAATTCCATGTGACATGCCTGCCCTGTGGTTTTGCATTTGCTTTTCCCTGGAATGCTCTCCCCTCAGACAGCCTTATGTCTTCCTCTTCTACCTCATTTGCACCTTTACTCAAATATCTCCTTCCTACACGCAACCCCTGATCTCCCTATTTCCTTTTCCTTCTGTATTTTTTCTCCATGGCACTTAACACCATCTAACACACTACATATTTTACTTATTTATATTTTTTATTGCCTGTCTTGTATTAAACTGTTAGATCCATGAGGGTAGGCATTTTAATTTTAATTACTATATCACCTGGCATCTAGAGCAGTGCTTGACACGTAGGACACACTCATTAAAGATTAGTAAATAAATGAATGAATAGTGTTATTAACTAAGAAGAATTATTATTCTTTTCTCCCTTCTATGAATGAAAGAATTGGGAACTCAGTAAGGACCCAAAGTGACACCAAACATACATGCACACCTATAGATACCTATACACACAAAACAAAACTTAACTAAACACAGGTATGGCATAACCAACGTGTGTGACCCAAAGAAGTGGGTGAGGTGCAGTGCAGGGTCAAGATTATGTAGGGACTACTTATATTTGATAATGGTTGGTCTGGTCACTGGAGGGTTGTAACTAAGCAATAAACTGAAAAAGAATTCAGCTTAATGTTTTATACATGTTACTTATTTTTCAAATAATCTTGGAAGCTTTTCATTAAATATTAATTTTCATGAAGACATCAAAGTCACCATCCTTCTAACTCCAAGTTTTACATCCTGTAAGAAAAGTTGAAACTGTAAAGTGTCATTATATAGCAACCAGAGTGGGAAATTCTTAAAAGCGAGATTAAATTAGAGAAGTCTCAGTTCCTCTCATCACAGTATTGCTGGCGCCTTCAAGTTCTAGTTGCTGGTTGCCAAAGGCCGCTGGATAGGAACAGGAGGAGATCAAAGAGTACCCCTTCTATCCTGATACTGCAAAGTCCATTTTTAGGTGGTACAGATTAGAAAATAAGGTTTCAAGTATCAGTTTGGGATTTCACCTCCCGTAGGAAGACTTCCTTAAGCCTCCAGAATTGGCTAGATGTCCCTTGCTGTAGTCAGGGCTGGCTTCATGGTCATGCCACCTGTGCGGTCCCACAAGGCCCCCTACTTAGAAAGGTTTTGCACTCGGTTTTATGCTTTGCTATCACTGCCTTAAAATTCTTAATCATTTTTGAACAAGGGGTCCACATTTTCATTTTGCACTGGGCCACACGTGGGCCAAGCCTCATGGATAAGTAAGTCATAGCTGAGCTAGGTAGGGAGTGTTAAGTGAGGCTCAGGATGGACAAGGAAGAGCCAACTTCAATTATGTTTAACTGATCATACATGACGTTGGGTTATTTGATAGTTTTGTGATCATATTTGCATGAATTTCCTGCACATGTTTGCCTATGGCTTCATTTTATGATTCATTAAATTTAGTTCTATTTAAATAGCAGTTTCAAAATTTGTTTCACTGTGTTCTGATAGTTTTCCAAAACTCATAAATCTAAGTTTAGTGATATGGCATGTAATCCTTGGTAATACATTCTAACATGATGCTGTTCTTCTGATGAAATAGGGGAAATGCAATATCTAAATTGCCACATTCTTTCTCTTTTTTTTTTTTTTGAGGAAATGTTCTTTGCCTCTGAAAAGCTGTTTTTCAAATCTGAAATCATGAGAACAATAATGGCATATCCAAAAGTCCTATAAAGGCTAGATAGGTCATACACATAAAGGAAATAGACCAGGTGTGAATGATAGGAACATGGCCAAATGGGGAATAGGCGTGTGGTTTAACGGGGCAGCTGCTTCCCAGCTCCAGCTCACTGATACGGGGAGTGTAAGTCTACTGTCACTAGAACTTTCTTTTGCCCTCAAAGGAACTCCAGACATAGGAGTTTATGTGAAATTTCTTGGTTTTTAAAAATGTGGGCTCAAATAAAATGCCATGTGACCATTCTTAACTAATTAATTAATTAGTTTTTGGTTGCGTTGGGTCTTCGTTGCAGTGCGTGGGCTTCTCATTGCAGTGGTTTCTCTTGTGGAGCACAGGCTCTAGGCACGTGGGCTCAGTAGTGGTGGCTCATGGGCTCTAGAGCGCAGGCTCAGTAGTTGTGGAGCATGGGATGTTTCTCTGCGGCATGTGGGATCTTCCCGGACCAGGGCTCGAATCCGTGTCCCCTGCATTGGCAGGCGGATTCTTAACCACTTTACAACCAGGGGAGCCCCCATGTGACCATTCTTGTAGAGGTAATTCTTAACATGATTCCCTCACTTTGTCCCAAATAGCTCTCCAATATTTTTCCTTTCTCTTACATGATAAGCATTTTAAGATAAAGAAAAAAAAATCTATAATTTCATTTTGAGGCTCTTTAGAGAGAATGTCTGTAACATTTAACACTTACGAAGAAATGTTAAATTTGAAATCTAATGACAGCAACACACCTGCTTAGCTAACCTCCTATCAGTGGGAAGGGCCAAATGGTACAACTTCTGACATTTCTGTAACCTTTAGAAGCTTCTCCATCATAGCAATAGAAATTTAATGTAAGCCCCACAAGTCATCAAATTTTTTCTAGGAGCTACATTAAAAAAATAAAAAAGAGACAGGTAAAATTAATTAGAATATTTTATTAAATTTAATAAACCTAAAATATTACCATTACAACAGGTGATCAATATAAAAATGACTAAAGAGGTATTTTACATTCTTTTCTTTTATACTAAGTCTTTGAAATACAGTATGTATTTTATAGTTATAACACACTTACGTCTGGATCAGCCACATTTCAACTGCTCCATAGACACACGTGTCTAGTGGTTACTTTATTGGAAAGCTCAGGTTTGACGTGTCCTGCTGTGCTTACATGTCCAAAGTCACTCAGCTAGGAAGTTGGTAGATCCAATAGTTTTGCTCAGTATTTTAGACTCTTTGCCTTTTTCAGTACATGGACCTTTCTCTAAGTGCAGAATCCTGACACCTAGCTTGGGCTTGGCATTTGTAGGGTTTGAGAAGATTCAGGCAGGGAAGTAATGGAAAGAGAAAAATAAAAGACGAGACTAAATCTGAAAATGCTGCAGGAGTAGCAGGGGTCACACTTAGGATTTCAAGGTGACAACTCCTCTTAGGTGCAGAAAGTGTGCTTCTTTCTCACCATGAGAGGTGCATGAGGCTGAACATGTGCAAGTAACGCTGGGGAAAACGGGCCTTGCTGAGACAGCTGGTATCATTAACTCAGGTGGTTTGGATGTGAGGCAAGCAGAGCTTCTGTAGTGGGGCAGCTAAGCAAGAGGAGGATGCACCTTCACTTCTGGTTGGGGAAACCAACTCATCTGGCCATTTGAGGTTGACTGGGTGATTTACAATATCCAACTGGTGTGGGAAACTCAGGTGCTGCTGTTGGGATGAAGTGAAGGCAGTGGTCAGGAAACAGCAAGAGGAATTTATGTGGCCATCCTTGGTCCCAAGTGTCTGGGTAGAGTCTCTCTGGAGGGGTCCAGAGATAAGCCTGGGGTGTGGTGCTTCCTGAGTCCATTGGCCCCTTACGGTGGCAGGTGTTTCCTGACTGTACACCAGCAATCCTAAGGGAAATAGTTTTGAGCACACTTGTGGCTCATTAGTCCACGCTTTGTCTCAGAGAATGTAGAGTTTTTCTTTTTCCTAAAAAGTTAGCATATGTTGACTTTCAACACATTTTTTGGTTGTTGTTTTTGCTTTTCAGCATTTTCACAGAACTTTGCACTGGTTTCCATCAGTTGCGCTTTTGACTAGCTTGGTTCTTCATTCAGCCAACGTTAATGATTTTGCTGCAGATTAAAAACATAAGTATTTGGTTGAAAATTCTGTATTTTGGAGCTGGAATTCTCTGAACCATGATTGGATGGCTAAGTCTGTGTAGTTCCTTATACAGGATATACTTAGGGAATTAGAGTGTTTCGGGGTTTGGGTCAGGCTGAGGAACAACCTTAGGAATTCTGATCTGAGGATGAGTTGCTAGGGTGGCCATGTGAAATTACAGGGGTGTGGCCAGCACCATGACCTTGGAGAGAATTCAGGTTGCCTGAGTTCTTGTACTCATGTAATTTCTCTTGCTGGGAACTCACTCCCTTTCCTCCAATAATTTAAAAAATTCACAGTTTTTCACAATTCTCCTTGAATCAACTCATTCATTCATTCACTCATATATTTATTAAATACGTCCCTTCAGTGTACAAATGTCTATTGGGCACCAAGTACCAAGCACTGGGCCAGGTGCTGCGATTCAAAACTAAGAAGGCCTTTGTCTCCATCCTTAAGAAGCTCAACACCTGGTGAATTCTTCCCACATCAGCTCACTCAGACTGGTCCCCATCATCCATCCGGTCATTCCTCAGTATTCATGTCATTGGCTTTGAGTCCAATTTGTTGTTTTCATTCCTAGGATATTCTCTGAAGTGGCCCGCCTCCCCTGAGTGACCGGACATTTTTATTAGCAATAATTATGCTTTCTTCCTTCTTTTTAAGTCTTCATAGGGCCTGATACTTTGTACAGAGTGGGGCCTGATACACATTGTTAATGAAGGCCTCATACACACCATTAACCTTCTTTCCAGGGTACATGAATGATGTCAGTTGATTATTATCTTTACACATCATTTCTAGTATTGCTAATAGCAATTCGAGGGTTGTTGGAGGTGTTGAACACCTTCACCTCCAACCTCCAGATCTCCTTGTCTGGAGGTCAACAGACGTGGAAAGATGTGGAAAGGTACTGACTACGTACCTCCGTAGTCAGTCTGTTGGCTAAACTGGCCTCTATTGTCTTTTTATAGACCAGATACCCTGAAGACACTGTCTTCTGGAAGTACCTTGGTATGTTTGGCATTGCTTTTTAATGACGGGGGATTAAATTAAGGTTTTATCTATATGATTATTTTTTCCTGTGTGTTGCAACTGGTCAAAAAGTACAGCTTTAGGGAATCCCCCTAATGAAATGCACACACAGTAACTTTCCTTCAAGCTGTCAGTGAAGAATACAGTGTTACTCAAGTGAATTTCAGTGACCTCTTCCTTTAGAAGGAGCCCATTGTCAGAACAAATTTTTATAAATAATACACTGTTTGCTTTGCAGTGCTGATAATTTCTTCCTGTCTTTCAGTCTGTCAAATTACCAGGAAACTTGTTGTTTCTTTGGACAAAGGTATTTGCAGAAGAGCTGATCAAACTCTTATTATTAATAATCTCATTATTGAGTCATCATCAATGCTTTTGTGCATTTGCTGCTACCAAATAGTACAGAATCTGAAAACTATGGAGGCACACAGGAGCAAAGCAGCTTGTGAGGCAGTGGCAGGGAGGCGGGGTGTGGGGGGGAGGCAGGGAGGGAGAGTGGGGAGGGGGGAGGGGGAGGGGGAGTATCTTCCTGCCTAGGGCACACTTGTGTTTGAGAGAATTGCTGCCTCATTCCTGCAGGACTGCAGCCCCTCTGGAAAAGGGTCTCCTAAAGGATTGGTCATAGAGGGCTCTAAAGGTAGTCATGACTACGGGCTGCCATTGTTAATGAGATTTTTTATTTATTTGACAAGGGCACTGACATGTTCCTTGAAAAAAGGAGCAAGGAAAGCTCATTATACCCACAGACAGAGGCTACAAGCAAAAGAGAAGAGATTTTGCCCTTTGCTTTGGTGGGAAGCAGGAGGAAGAGGGAAACCACGATGGGAAGCAGAGGAAGATTTCCTCTCTCTATTCATAGTCATGGTGTTCAATCTCAGGATAATGGGTTCAGTTCACCAATTTCTACTCTCACACGTGCCATCCGCTTTTCCTGTCTTGGGCCAGATGTCTCAGTGGCTAGACCATTCTGCCAAAGGGGCCGAAGCTGAATTGCTTTGGTAGGGAACAGTGAGCTTCACAGCTCACATCCTTTCCCAGGGGGCCCTGCCCAGGTAGAGCAAGCAGCCTTCGGTGGTCAGGTTCCCAAACAAAGCACAAGATATCCAGTTCAATTCAACTGTTAAGTAAACAGCCTATCATTACTTTAGCACAGGTATGTCCCACATATATCGTATGGAACATCCCTATACTAAAAAATGATTCGTTACTTTTTAGAAATTCAGTTGGACTGGATGTCCTGTATTTTTGTTTGCTAAATCTGACAACACACTATAGGGCAGAATAGGAGAGGTAGGGGCTTCAAAACACTCCTCCTAATTTTATAAATTAGGAATTTTGGACTATCATACATATACTACTATATATAAAACAGATAAAGAACAAGGACCTACTGTACAGCAGTAGGGAGCTATATTCAATATCTTGTAATAATCTATAATGGAAAAGAATCTGAAAAAGAATATACATATATACACACACATATATAAAAATTTGAACCACTCTGCTGTACAGCTGAAACTAACACAGCATTGTATCAACTATACTTCAAGAAAAAAGAAAAAAGAAAAAAGAAAAAAAATATTCTTCCTCTCCTCTAACAGATGGCCATGGATCCCCTGTCCCTGACCTCCATCTTCACTGCACATTGCCTTAGAGCAGATAAGGTAAGCAGACCCCGTTGCTTCCAGAAAACTTCTGGGAAAATGATCCTGACCTTCCTGGGCCTGCTCTAACTGCCTATCACCACGTCCACGTGAATGTGGGTATAAAGTTGCCCTGAGAAGGCGCCCTGTGTGGCTGGTCAGGTGTGTTTCAATGAAGACCCTGCTTCTCACATGAGTACAGTGTTGATTCTGAGAGTTTGTGCAGCCCCTGAGGTGCAAGAACCCTTCAGACCAGGTCTTCCGCACTGCTCCTGGCCTGGGGGTGGGGACAGTGAGAGGCAGGGACCTTCTTTCCCTGTTTCGAACCCAAACACCTTCATATTGAGCTGGGCTTTAGGAAATTAAAAATAAAACCAAAAAAGCACACACAAAAAAATCTGACATTTGTATAGCACTTCAAAGCTTATAAGCAACTTCTTATACAATATTTCATTTAATTCTAATGATTTAGGAATTGTTATAACACTAGGGGGCTCAGTGATTTGCCTAATGCCACTGACTAAATGAGAGAGCTGGTTTTGAATATTCAGGCCGACACCCTTTTTCCCCTGCAGGAAGGAGGGCAGCGGTCACAGAGGTGTGTGAAATGGTGGAGGGGTGTAAATGGGCCTGAAGACCACCCCTATCTCTCAGTTTCAGGAATATACCTTGAGCTCCTGAATGCCTAACCAGCTCACAACAGGGTCTGGGATAAGGAAGTCAAGAGAGAACCTTCTGGAGAAAGAAACTGTTCAACCATGGGCCTCCCGAACTGGGTCTGGGGCAGCCTCCTGCTTGGGTTCTTTCTCCTCTGTCAAGCTCACAGGGCCGGGTGATTGACAGCGCAGAGCCCTGACTGAAGTCCCAGGGCAGACACATGGCTGGTGTCTCCTTCTGAGTGGGGCTGTTGAGAGAACTCTGTGTGGAAGCAGACACTGCAAGGGAGCGGTCAGAGACAGCCTGGGCAGTAGCCAGTGAAGAGGGAATCCCCTGGGGAGAGTCACAGTCTCTAGATGGAGTTCCCTAGCTTTCCCTGGAAAGCCGCATTCAGGACAATGCGGGGGCAGGGGGCAAATAGAGATGGCTTCTGGGCAAAAGATTGAGGCTTACTTTTCCTTCCTGGGGTCCCCAAGCTCTTCATCCACAAAGACTACTTTCATCCCATCTGTTTCAAGGAAGCGTCAAGTCGGAAACCAGCTATTGGGCTTGCAAAAGCGCATTTGAGCTAAGATTTGGTAGGAGAGACCCAGATTCAAGGGCAGCTGGCAGAGTGGGGCTCAGGACCCGATGTGCAGGTGACGCAAGTTCCCGGCTGTCCTCACCTTCCTGGGTGGTCACGTGCTCTCTGGCAGCTTCCTCTTTCCCTGCACACTGGCCCGGGGGGAAATCCCCACTGGGCACTATAAGAAGCCCTGGAGCTCCTGCAGCAGCTAGTGGCTCCAGCCTAGAGCACAAGATGAAGCCGGGCCTCCCCTGCCTGCTGGCCCTTCTGTGCCTCCTCCACTCAGATACTGCGAGCGTCGGTGGGACCATCGCCACCTCTACCCACTTCCGCACCACCGCCTCCACCTCCTTACTCACCTCTGACTTCAGCTCCACCTCCGCCTCTGGCTCTGGCTGGTCCACCCCCGGCTTCGAGTCCCAGGTGAGGATGCCCCAGAGTCTGATAGCTGCGTTCCTTCCCTTCCTCTGGCTTTTTGGGGAACTGAATATAACTTCACGGATGGCTAGGCCTGAACACTGGAGCAGACTTACGACTCCCTTTGTTAATTGTAGGTGCCCTGAAAATGAATTAAAACCTGGGTAAATAATTAAATTGTTAGCAGGAGAGACAGCCTTTCGGTTCTCCGGCTGGGGGCTTTAGGGAAAGAATCTAAGCTTTCAAGAGGTTCTCAAACCTGGCTGCACCTTAGAATTGGGGCGGGGTGGAGGGGACTAAGAAAAATGAAGTTGCCTGGGTTCTCTCCCAGATACCAGCTGTTAGTGGATGAGCCCTGCCAGTAGAAGCTCCAGAAAAGTGTGTCTAATTGATTTGCGGCTATCAGGGACCCACAGTGCTTTGGTTGGAGACCTGAGAGTTTCTCTGAGCCTGTTTGTAAGGGAGATGGGTGACAGAAGGAAGAGGAGGAATCCCTGGTCCTTGGGAAAGTGCTGTTACACATGCATAGTTCCCTGGAGGAGTGTTAGCTCTTTTCAGTCTTTCTTATAAGGGATCTTAAGAGCCATTTCCAGTTCAAAATGACGATAGCAGTAGCAACAAACAAGACAAACAAACAAATGAAAAACAAAGCATGCACTAGAAAGGGACTGGTCCAGCTAGCCCACATCTCTACAACGTGCAGTGAGCCTCGTTCTTTAGGGGATGAGCCCTCTTTGGATCTCCTTTGAAGAAAGGGAAATAGGCACAGAGGGGTGAGAAGTTAGGGCACAGGAAGCAGCTCCTCCCTCCATCAGCTCCGGGCTTCTCTGTAGGAGTCCTGCTCTGAGAAACCTAGGCTTTCCTTGCTAATGTATGATTTGGGGTGGGGGAGTCTTAACTCCCCCCGAGGCTGTCCTCTGTACTTCTATGATCTTTACTCACAGGTCAGGTCACTGTTTATAGGATCATCTGAATGGAAGGGCCAACAGGAAAAGAGGAGGAAAAGACTTTTGTTTTCCTTTCACCATCAGAACCTCAAAGGCAATGAAAACTTGTCAATTATGAAATGAAATGGTTTGGATAGGGCTCAGAAATGGCAGTAACAGTGTTTACTGAGTGCCTTATAAATGTCAGGACTACGTTAAGTGCATAATATATATTATCTTATTTAACCTCAGAGGTAAGTACAATTAATTGTCCCATTTTAGAGATGTGAAAACTGAGGCTTAGTGAGATGAAATCATTGGCTTAAAGTCAATAAACTAGCCAGTGATACAGTTCAAACTTAGTTGTTCATGCTCTTCACCATCTCTCTCCATGCAGCCTTCTATATTTTCATGTAGTATAGATTTAAAGTGCTTATTTTGAAGAAGGGAATGGTTTGGGAATCATGAATATGAACCAAGATTCTTTGTAGCCAGAAATCAGACTTATCATTTTATTCCATGATACTAAATGGCTTCTGGGGACAATGAGAACTGGTTAGCATTTAAAAAAAATTAAAATGAAAATTAATAGTATATTGTGAGGTTTTATCACCAATCAGAAACCGGCTTTTAGGTAAGGTGATCAGCTAACATAATAGAAAAGAAAATATAGGTCAAGAAACAGAGAAACTCAAAGTGTCTGTTGTTTGGTAAGAAGATAAATATTTAAAAGATAAGATAAATATTAACTACCATTGACAGTAGTTAAATTATACTTAGAGTTTTTAATTTCCTTCCTGGTTTACTTATCTCCCTCTGGTGAGTTAATATCACGACTCCAACTTCTTTTTTATGGCAGGCTAGGTGTCACTTCCGCTATAAACCCAGTTTTCTAGGGCTGCTTGATGAGCTCTTTGGAAAGTGGTGGAAAACCCCTTTATAACTGTCATTGAGCAAGTTCCAAACATATCATTTTCTGTACTTTGAAAATGTTGAGTACCATTATTTTATGCCTTGAATCTTTACAGGCACTTAGACTTGGCTGCTAATTAGAACCAATTGCAACCTGAGATCCCAAATGTGAGTCGCACCTTCGCTGGCGTGCTCAGAGCACTCCGCCAGCCTCAGGTGTCGCCCTCCAAAGAGGGGAGCTGCTATCACGGTCCTCAACTCACAGGCAAGAAAAGCCTCGGTGCTTCGCCTCACACAGCAACTGGCAAGAGTCAGAACCTCGAGTCACATGCTTTTGTCATCAGGCTAAAGGGCTTGTTGAGGAAAAAGACACTAAGGCTTTCATAATGACAAGGGGCCTGATTCACGGGGCCGGAAGTGGGTCTTATTTGTCTCTTATTTGTCCGGCTCCAGACCAGAGCCTGGCAAGCTGTAGACACCAGTAAATGTGAATTGAACACAGGCCGAGTGAGAACTGATCAGTGTAAGGTGTTTGTGGGGTCCCCAGGGGGATCACATACCCTTCCAAAGGCCAAGGGGACAAGTGCTTCTTTTTGTCTCCCGTCCCCCATGTGACACTCAACATAGAGATTAAGCATTTGCCACAGAAAGAGACCCATCGCCATTAGTTTCATGGTCTTTGAGTGCGAGGAACAGAAATATCTCTAATGGGAAACGCTGATCAAACTTATGGACCATTTGGATGGCAGCTGAGCACGCTGGGCTGATGATAAGAAGGATGGAAGGCGGGAAGTCCACTGTGCCAGGACGGAGATGTGCAATACAAGACAGCGGAATGGCTATCAGCAGGTCTCAGAATTATTTGCCTGCCTTTCAGGTGAACTTCAGGATGAAAAGGTTGTGAGCTAGTAGTTTCTAGTTGATTGTCTAGAGACTGCTTGATGATCTCTACTGTTTATGGAGTTGACAGAGCTTTTCCAAGAACTCTCAGAATGGTCCAACACTGTCTTGTGCAGCTAATCGACCTCCCCTTGTCAAAATGCGATGCAAGACCGTTTTTTTTTTTGGTAGACAGTTATTATAATAAGCTATTTCTTCAAAAGTCCATGATGGCATGGACAGGTCCTCCTGCAAAAGCCTTGGCATGCTTGAGCTGGAGTCTTTCTACCTTCCGTGGGAGTGATAAGACTGGTTCCCAGGGAAGCTGCTCTCTGACAGGCTCCTGGTGTGGCTTGTCTAGTCTTTATTTGTCCCTGGCAAAGACCTTTCCCTTACCCTCCTCCCAGCCACAGTGTTCAGCATAAACCTGCTTGTCCCTCCTCTTTACTCCCCAGTTTTTGCAGGTGTGGGGTGTGATTGGCAAAGAAAGTTGAGGCCAATGTCAAGAATTAATATGGCATAGAGAGTTTTGGGTACAAATATATATGTGTGTGTGTGTGTGTGTGTGTGTGTGTGTGTATTTGTTCATCTTATAGAAGATTAGGTTAAAATAACAAGCAATTTGGCTGCAAAAGCCTGAATTAATTGTTTCAGAGGTCACTGATGGACTAGATCTTGATTATAGAAGCATCCAAGTCCAGCTTGTTCAAGAATCAGGGAAGGTGGTAGACATTAAATCACAGAGCACACAACCTCAGCTACAGCCAGCTGACCTCTGAAATATTGAGAAGTGTAGCCTGCATTTCTTCAAACTCTGAAGACCATCGCTCTCCCCTTGGTAGTTTCAGAAAAAGACCCTTCGGGCTGATGTTCCACAGGTGAGTTTTGGGCTGGCCGTCAGAGAAGATCATTGAAAGGCATTCAGTCGGCCGCCAAGAGTTACTCTGTAAGGCAATTGTAGCAATAAAAAAATGTTAATTGTGCCGGGATCCCCTTGGGGAAGCTCAAAGGGGACAAAAGAAAAACAGGATCTTTCAAACCTGTCATTTTAAAATATTCAGGGGCACCGAAGTGGGAGCCTGAATATATTAAAGAAACATCAAATATTTAAAAATGACTTTTCTGCAAGTGATAAGCTGGAAAACTTAAAAAGAATTTGCACAAAATCTTCAAACTCATACATTGCTCAGTTTTTAACAAATGGCTGGTTTGTCGCCATTTTGAAGGATGTTAATTATACACTTTCCCAGGTGAAGAGAGGATGTGAATGTGCATTGCATAGCTTCACTGTAACCCACATCCTTGATGTTTTTCTCACTTTCCTGAAAGGCATTGGGTTGGGGCTGGGGTAGAAGTGTGGAAAAGGAAATGAGGGTGTAGAAGGAAAAGGAGAGTGACATTTACTGATCACTTACCACGTGCCAGAGACTTGGTTTACATTACTTTGTTCCTCTTGGGAACAACCCTGTGAAGCAGGTTATATCTATTTGACAGATAAGGAAACAGAGACTTAAAGAGAATTCAGGTCCAGTAAGTGGTAGAATTGCCAACTTAGGACTTTCATCGCGTCTTCTTTTTTTTTTTCAATAAATTTATTTATTTATATTTTTGGGCTGCGTTGGGCCTTTGTTGTTGCGCGCAGGCTTTCTCTAGTTGTGGTGAACGGGGCTACTCTTCGTGGCGGTGCATGGGCTTCTCATTGCGGTGGCTTCTCTTGTTGCGGAGCACGGGCTCTAGGCACGCGGGCTTCAGTAGTTGCGGCGTGTGGGCTCAGTAGTTGTGGCTCGCGGGCTCCAGAGCACAGGCTTAGTAGTTGTGGCACACGGGCTTAGTTGCTCCGCGGCATGTGGGATCTTCCTGGACCAGGGTTTGAACCCGTGTCCCCTGCATTGGCAGGCGGATTCTTAACCACTGCGCCAACAGGGAAGTCTTCTCATCATTTCTTTATTTCTTTTTCCTTACATGGGGACAGTAGTAGTTTCCTTAAAGACTTCCAGAAAGGAGAATGATATGGTTTGCTTAACAGGTGGAGAGGTGACTGAACACTGAGCTACACTTGGGAGACATGGCAGCAGCTTTGGGGTGTTTCTATGATTCCATTCATTTATGTATTGAACTCCACTTTCTTGCCTCTGAGCACTCGTTTGACAAGCCAGTTTCTGTCACTTCCCTTGCCAAAGGCTCATTTCCCGGCTTATTACTGATGTTGAACTTATTTTTATTTACAGTCGTTTCCCAACTTCACTGGCTCCAAGGATGACCGTGGGACCTGCCAGTGCTCTGTTATCCTGCCAGACACCACCTTTCCTGTGGAGAGAGTGGAACGCTTGGAAATCATAGCTCAAACTATCTCCCAGAAGTTCGAGAAAGAGTTTTCTAAAGTAAGTATTTTATTCTTTTTTCCTCTTCCAACAATATCTTGTTAAGAACAAACAAAATACTTTTTATTCAGGACTTTATAAGCAGCCTTTCTTCACTGTATCAAAGAGCACATTTGCATCTAATGGAAGCTTTAGCATTTATTTCACAGCAACCTATGGAGTTCTTTATAGCAGGAAGAGTGAGAGCACAGGGAGAAGATGGGATGGAGATGAGTCACGCCACAGGATAAACTCGCTTCAATATCATGGTGTGTGTGCAGCTGGAAAGAAGCCTGAGTTCTCCCTGTAAATTTCAACTCTGAAATCTGTATTTGGTTTTGTGGTTTCTTCCTTTTGGTCTTCTTCTTGGTCATTCCTCCAGCTTTGCCTTCTTTTCTTTCCTCTCCTCTGTCCTCTTTATGTTCTATCTTCCTGCCCTTGCATTTTTTTCAGCCTATTCCATTCCTCCTTTCCTTCATTTCTATTTCTCCTCTTGCCTCAGTCCTTTCTTTCCCTTTTCCTTCTTATTTTGTTTTTTACTTTTTTTGGTCTTCTCTTGCTTTTGGACTTTCCCCTTCCTTCTCCTCCACCCCTCCCACAAATCTCCCTCTCATCTTCCTTCCTTCCTCCCTCTTTTCCTCTCTCTTCCTCCTATTTTCTCTTCTCAATTCACTCTCTTTCTTCTCTCTCTCTCTCTCTTTCTTGGGGTTAGCCTCTATTGTCTCAGCAGGGACATTACATCAGATGCATCCAGCATTAGCCCCAAACCGAAGGCTTCCCTGGGAATTTGAAATGAGACTAGTAGGTGGCTCAGCCTTGATAAAAACCTCCACTTGACCCCCTGATTACTGCTTTCTCCAGCCAGAGGAAGTCATCTCATGGGGTTAGCCCTTCTCTGAGCTGGCTGGAGCAATGAACTTGACATTCCAGTTTTGACCCCTTTAACCTTTTTAGCCAAGTTAAAAATCAACCAAAAGAACTTCCATCTTCTGTACAGGTGAAGTCCAAGCTCGGCTATCATCACATTATGCATTATTTAATACCATTCCATTAATTTACTTACAAGGAGCTCTGGCTTCCCTGCAAGATTCAAAATAGATTTTCCCAAGAAATTTCAGCTCAGCTACCTCAATGAGCCTAGCTCTCTTTTAAGACAAAAGTTCTGATGAGGCTGAGCCCCTGCTTTCAACCTCAATTGGTAGATAAATATTCTAAGTTTAAACAAGTGTCCAGGAAAATGTGTTTGACAACTCCAGGAACCTAGCTTCTTAAGAAATAAAATGTCCTTGAATTAATCAGCAGAAAAGGCACAGAACTAAATTATAAATTCCAGTCATTAATATTCATAGCATAATCAAGTACAGATAAGAAGTTATGCATAAAAACATAACAAGTGGAGGAAATCCTAGGTAAAGATCTTTTCAGTTAGAGTCATTTGCTTTGAAATAGTGGGAACTACTGATTTGCATGTCTTCTTGGCTGGTAGGGATGTGAACGGCAGTTTGAAACCCCAGGCTGCTCCAGGGAGAGTTTTATGAGTCTGGGACATTTCATTCCAATCCTGTTAAGGGGGGGGGGGGGGGGGGCAGGTGGTATCTGCCTTGCTAATAATTGGCAGGGAAGAAGTGTGGAGTAGGTGGAAAAACTTTCAGTTCGAAAGTGTCAGTAGCTGGTTCTAAAAATAATTCATGATTGAAGCCTAAGAAAGGAATTGACCTGCCCACTGAGATTTGCATAATGGATTCGGGGTGTGACAGGTGAGGATAACAACAATAGCAGTAATAGCTTCCCTCTGCGCTTTCCCGTTCTACTCTCAAGCAACCCTTTAAGGCATATAAGCCAGTGTTCTTTTCCCCATTGTAGGGATGGAAAAACTGAGGCTCATAAGGGTAAAGAGACATAAATGTAAAGGTCTTTTGGCTGGTTAAGCCAGGTCAGGAATCTCGGTCTTCGGAATCATTCTCTTTCTTTCTTTTTTATTTTTTTATTTTTTATTTTTTTGTGGTACGCGGGCCTCTCACTGTTGTGGCCTCTCCCGTTGCGGAGCACAGGCTCCGGACGCGCGGGCTCAGCGGCCATGGCTCACGGGCCTAGCCGCTCCGCAGCATGTGGGATCTTCCCGGACCGGGGCATGAACCCGTGTCCCCTGCATCGGCAGGCGGACTCTCAACCACTAAGTCACCAGGGAAGCCCCGGAATCATTCTCTTTCAATCATTATCTTTCCTCTCTGCCGTGCGGTTATCATGCTCTAAGACGAGAGGCACCAGGTCAGTAATGCCTTCCATCCAAAATTATCTCCAGCTGAGGGCTTTTGAGTTTCCAGGGGACAACCTGGAACAACCTAGCTGTCCCTAGGTTGTCTTGGAAATCACCGTTTATCTAGAGGCCTGGGGGAACGCCCGTTTGGGCAGGCCAGTAGAAAAGGATTTGGACTGTCTTACATTGATTCATTATCTGTCAGGACAGGGAGAAGACAGGGACGGCCTCTGCATAAGATGCTGAAAGCATTTTATACTTTTCTGTGGTTATGAGATGTCCCTGTGTAACTGTACTTAGAAAGGAGACAACTCAGAATTTTTTTTTCTCTAGAGGGTTATGGTCTTTGGGGCAAGTTATTTAATGTGACACTTTTGCTAATAGTTCCTCATGCATGAGAGAGTTGAGGCAGCCTGGGAGACATTTAGGCAACCCATAAACAAACAACGTCTACTGAGCCACGTTTTGTGCAGTGAAATATAATAAATTAAAAGGGCAGATTGAAAAAAACCTGAAATCACTGTCTAATAATTGCTGTAATTTATAGGGCATCCATTACACCAGGCACTTAATATACATTATCTCTAGAGTTTACAATCATCGTGTGAGCTTGTTACCGTTACCTCCGATTTATAGGAGGAAATGAAGGCTTAGAGAAATTAAGTGATTTGTCCACGAAGTACTGAAGCCAGATTTGAGCTTAGGTGGATCTAGCTGCAAAGTGCTTCATATGTCTTGATGGCCAATTCAAGCTCAACTAATCTTGTTGTTAAAAAATATATTAAAATGACAGTATGTGGCAAAGTACCTTTATTTATTTCAATTAATCTAGCTATGGTGACGATCACAGGTTTTGAGGAACTGGCAGAAACACAAGCCAACTAATTCTTTAGCTTAATAGCCACCTGGGCTGCATCCTTATCTATTACAAGACCACATTGACTGTATAGAGCAACGACCCCCCAAAGAGACTTTAATGCTTAGAACCCATCAATGACATGATACGTGCATAACGAACAGAAGAATGGGAGCTCTGAATGAAGGGCTGAGCGTTTGAGGGCAAGTGTAGATGAGTCGTCTAAAGCTCAAACTTGTAGTGATGGGGAGCTTTACACGAAAAATGTTGACACGGGGAAGTGTCCCTGTAGGGCTGGACGCATATTCTTGCTACACATCCCCAGGTAAACTGGGCGCCTCTGCTGAGGCTGCACCTCCCAGGGAGAGTTGGGATGTTTCCAGAATTGTCCATTCCATCTCAACACTAGAGATCTGTACACGTGAAGAGTTTAGACTCACGATCTATTTAAATTAGTAACATTCACACCACGAAGCCTTTCTGGCCCATTCTCAAATTCTCTCCTGCCTTCTGTAACTCCATGGACGATTCCAATTTTCCTGAACATCCCGGAGCTATTCTTGACATTCCAGTCAAGTCCAGTTCTTGAAGGAACCTCAAGATTTTCCCCAAACAGATCTGTAGAGACCCTTTACTTTGGGGCAGAACCAGGGCAGGCCCACCATACGTTCTCTGAGGTTTGCAGTGAGAATCTGGGAGAGCCACATTTTATTTAGCAGAAATGACAGTCGAACCACTTATTTTTTATAGAACAACAGCTGTGATATGCCACCAAAATGTGCCAGGAAAGCTGAGGGTGTTTCATTCGTTCCAAGAGCTGGCAAGACCAAATGCCAAGAATATTCATTTCGCAAACTTCCATTTCTGCCATCGGTTGGCACTCCATTATTATTATTTTTTTTCTCACAGCCAATGTTTTATGCCTGATTTTTGGAGGAATTGAAACCTGGCTACCTTATATATGTGTTTGTACTTTTGAGTGGGACTTGCTAGGCATATATATATATATATATATATATATATAAATATATATATATATATATTTTTTTAACCTCCTTATCCACCAAAATGTCACCAGCCTTATCAGCCTCATCTGATGGCAATGAGCATCAGTTGCCGAAGGAGATACACGAGCAGTGCCAAGGGCTGCGTTTTCAACTTCCATTAAAATCCTCTTTGCCTGAAGCCCTAGCCCTTTAGGTTCGTGGCCTATGTGTCTAATTTGTACAGTGGGGTTAAGTGGAAAGGCTAAAAGGACAGAAGTTAGGGCTGCTTTTGGTATTAGAAAGATTAGAGGCTGACATCTGGCTCTGAATTCATCCAGGCCCTGTGGATCAGCTTCTTGACATTAGTGAAGTTTGGGGGAAAAGTATTACTTCTCTTCACATTTTTAAAAAGCATATAAAACCGGCAACTTTTAATGAGCAGGTCCTTAAAAAAGCCATGGCATTTCTTTTAGAGATCAGATACGGAAAGAACCACCAACTGTGTTTATTGAAATATCCATTTGGAGATTCCAATTATACACTAAATCACCATGGGAATTTTTGGAAGTATTTTAACTTAATGATCAGACATTCAAAAATATGCAACAAATGTGTAATTTAAAGGTCTGATTGCAATAATCAGTTCTTGGAATAAACTTGGAATAAATATATGGGTGCACTTAATGAAATGTGCACTTTACAGTTGCACATACCCTCACATATTGTGGAGTCAGTTGGATCTTTTATTTAAATTGAAGTATAGTTGATTTACAATGTTGTGTTAGTTTCAGGTGTACAGCAAAGTGATTCAGTTATACACACACATATATATATATATGTATTTTTTTAAGATTCTTTTCCCTTATAGGTTATTTCAAAATATTGAGTATAGTTCCCTGTGCTATACAGTATGTTCTTGTTACTTACTAAATAGACATTTCACCAGAGAAGATATCAGATGGCCAAAAAGCACATGAAAAGATGCTCAACATTGCTAATTATTAGTGAAATGCAAATCAAAGCTACAATACCTCGCATGGGTCAGAATGACCATCATCAAAAAGTCTACAAATACTAAATGCTGGAGAGGGTGGAGAGAAAAGGGAACCCTCTTGCACTGTTGGTGGGAATGTAAATTGGTACAGACACTATGGAGAACAGTATGGAGGTTTCTTTAAAAACTAAAAATAGAGCTACCATATGATCCAGCAATCCTACTCCTGGGCATATATCTGGAGAAAACCATAATCTGTAAGTTGAGTCTTTATGTCACTCTATAGAAGGCAGAGGGGCTCAAAACTCATTGCATTTGGTGATCAACAAAGGAATTCTTCTCAGAGCATTTCTCCCTCTTCTAGAAAATACTTAGATTTAGAGTGTGTTTCTAAATGGAGGGAAGGGGATGATGGTGGTGATTTTGCCCCTGGGGGACATTTAGCAATGTCTGGGGCATTCTTGGTTGTCACAGCTGGGGGGTGGGTAGGTGCTATTGGCATCTAGAGGCCAGGGATACTGCTAAACATCCTATACTACACAAAAAGCCCCCCACAAGAAAGAACAATCTATTCCCAAATGTAAATAGTGCTGAGGCTGGGAAACCCTGATTTAGAGCATGTGTACTAAGCGGAGGAGGGCGGGCAAAAGACTGATTCAAACGAGTTTAGTTTGGGGTGCTAGTATCTTCAAACATTAAAATGGAGATTAAAATGTACTTGCGAATGATGATTCTGCAGCACAATTATTTTTAGTCTAGGCAAGTGCAAAATCCACCCTCTCCCCCACTGTAATAATAAATTCTTTGTATTTGGATAGATTTTAAAAAATATTTAGGTAAATATATTTTTGATCCATTTCTTTAATTAAAAAAGATCGAAGGCAATCAAATAGTCCCCAAGGACTTGGTTAGTAGAGGAAAGCTGTATGACATCGCTCTGAAAACTGACTTGAGCTGTTTGATTCCCCTCTAGGTGAAGGAGTATGTGCAATTAATCAGCGTGTATGAAAAGAAACTCTCAAACCTAACCGTCCGAATAGAGATCATGGAAAAAGATACCATTTCTTACACTGAACTGGACTTTGAGCTGATCAAGGTAGAAGTGAAGGAGATGGAGAAACTGATCGAACAGCTGAAGGTCGGTTTTGTTGGAAGCTCAGTGATTGTCGACCAGCTGGAAGTGGAGGTAAGGAATGAAATCACTTCTTGTGCATTAATAATGTCTCTTCAGTGAGCAAGTGCTAGGATCAGGATTGGAGTCCCTCTTCTGACGTCTAATGCTGTACTCTCTCATGACCGCCTGGCAAGGCCCGTGTTCTGTTTTGGATGGACACCTGGCTTTGAACAATAAATTACACACGTTGGGAACATGCTGATTGAGGAGTAGGTGTTGTCTAATGGTCAGAGTCCTGCCCCAAAACCAAATGGCCTTTCAGTGTCTCTAGAAAGGAGATGACATAAGTGTGAACAACTCCATGGCCAAGCTAGATCAAGGGGTCTTCTCTGTTCTGGATTTATCCTCATGGGACTGGAAGACCACGGTTTTGGATTTGCTAGGTCTGTTTCTCCTTTTGAATGATCACACAGTCCTGATCCCTCTTGGAATGCTTCTCTACATACTCCACAAGCCTCTTTAAAGGAGTTTCTTGTGATGATGATTTGCGAAGCCTTTTAAGCTCTGTGGATAAACACTATCCCATTAATGTTATGCTTGGGTAATTTATTTTTTATTTTTTTTAACATCTTTATTGGAGTGCAATTGTTTTACAACGGTGTGTTACTTTCTGCCTTATAACAAAGTGAATCAGCTATACATATACACATATCCCCATATCCCCTCCCTCTTGCATCTCCCTCCCACCCTCCCTATCCCACCCCTCTAGGTGGTCACAAAGCACCGAGCTGATCCCCCTGTGCTATGCGGCTGCTTCCCACTAGCTATCTATTTTACATTTGGTAGTGTATATATGTCCATGCCACTCTCTCACTTCGTCCCAGCTTACCCTTCTCCCTCCCTGTGTCCTCAAGTCCATTCTCTACGGCTGTGTCTTTATTCCTGTCCTGCCCCTAGGTTCTTCAGAACCTTTTTGTTTTTTTTTAAGATTCCATATATATGTGTTAGCATACAGTTTTTGTTTTTCTCTTTCTGACTTACTTCACTCTGTATGATAGACTCTAGGTCCATCCACCTCACTACAAATAACTCAATTTCATTTCTTTTTATGGCTGAGTAATATTCCATTGTATATATGTGCCACATCTTCTTTATCCATTCATCTGTCAATGGACGTTAGGTTGCTTCCATGTCCTGGCTATTGTAAATAGAGCTGCAATGAACATTGTGGTACATGACTCTTTTTTGAATTGTTTCTCATGGTATATTCCCAGTAGTGGGATTGCTGGGTTGTATGGTAGCTCTATTTTTAGTTTTTAATGAACCTCCATACTGTTCTCCATAGTGGCTGTATCAATTTACATTCCCACCAACAGTGCAAGAGGCTTCCCTTTTCTCCACACCCTCTCCATCATTTATTGTTTGTAGATTTTTTGCTTGGGTAATTTATATCAACGAGAATTTACTAGCACAGTCATGACATGGGCTATCATTGAGAATTCCAGTTCTGTATTTTAGAATTTAGGTTTTCTCTGGCCCTCACCATTCATTAGAAACTTAATTATAGTACGACATGAGTAAACACGAGTTTATAGGGGAAGGTTATTAGAGGTGAACTTTAATGGACACTTGTGGATACTTAGACGGAGCCTGTTCTCTGTTATTAAAGCTGTTAAAATCTTTGCCATTTTCTTCTTGTCACGCACATCGGCCTGCAATCTGACAGGCATTCACGCTAAACCATGAAATGTATTCTTCCAAATGAAACCAGTCAGAAGAATCTCAGGTGTATTCTCTGGCAATGTTTCCCTAAGTGACATATTCAGCCCTGAATGTTTATGAAGGAAATTGCGCAATAATATAAAGTCACTCTGAATTTTGATTTCCTTAGATAAGGAATATGACTCTCATGGTGGAGAAGCTTGAGACGCTAGACAAAAACAATGTCCTTGCCATTCGCCGACAAATCCTGGCTCTGAAGAACAAACTCAAGGAATGTGAGGACTCTAAAGTCGGAAACCTTCCTGCCCTACCCCCTCCCCCTGCACCAGGTAAGGGGGTCCCATTTTTACCAGGCCCCATTAGGAGCTAAGGGTTGGGTGGGGAAGGGCTCTGGGATTGTGGAGGTGAAGGAAGGATGGGATTTTTGCGGCTCTGAGTTTACTCTTCCCCGCTTTTAAATGTCACCTACCAGAGCTCTACATACTGTCATGTCCTGGGGCGCACAGAAGAAATGTGTCTACGGTGATTGTCTGGTTATCAGGGGCCCGGGGAAAGCCTCTGCAATCCGCTTGGCTTCCCCTCCGGGCTGTCCTGTGGATTGTAAGGGCTGATTGGCTCATTTATGTGATGAGCTGGGTTACGCCTTGAATCCTCCATCCCTCCTTCCTTCCTTCCCTCCTTCCGTCCACCTCTTTATTTCTCCTTCCTGCTTTCCTTAAATGCACGTGCTGTGGAGTGCCTCTCAGGATTCAGTGAGGATTTAACGGATGGTTCCGCATGTCCAGTACGTGAGGGTGTGTCCTGCCGTCCCTCGTGGACTGTGAGTTCTTGCAGGGCAAAGACGGCGTGTTCCTCTCTAAGGAATCATCCTTGGAGGGGGTTAAGTGTAGCGTAGAGGTGGGTGCTCATAAATACCTCCTTGAATGGACTGGTGGAGTGTAGGTGTCAGGGGCGTGGCATTGTGACCCCAAAGACCTGAACTTTCCAGCTATGTAGCCACAGCAGAAAGGTTCTTAATCTCCTCCTTGGTAAAACGGGAGAACAGTAATACCTACTTGGCAGCGTTGCTGTGAGGATTCATAAAACAAGTCTTGGGAGACTCAGAGCTCTGTGATCGGCATTTATACACTGGCGATTTTATTTGTTGTAAATGAGGATAATTGAAGTGAACATCTTGCTGCAAACAAAAGCAGTGCTAGATCCGTGTGTGTTCCGGCACGTCCCTCCAGGAGAACTAAAGCCGCAGGGTCCAGCCCTGGAGCCAGGGTCATAGGGAAGCTCTCTTTGCACATCCTGAGCATCTCAGCCTGAACGGGGACAGTATCTGTTAATCAAATCGTACAGCTCTTGTTATTCTCGTTCATTCCTGTTGTCACAACCTGCTTCCTTTTGGGCCATGGGTTTCTGGATCCTTGTCAGTGTCGCTGGTTTCTTTAAGGCTTTAATTAAATACTGCCACAGTTATAAGCCTCTTGGTGTTGTTCAGAGACCTACCTTCCCTCCTTCTGCAGTTGGGAATCTGTCACAGTATGACATGCAGAGGAGGTTTGGGACAAAGGCCATGCTCTGTCCTCTAACAAACCAGGCTAAATGTGGTCTGGGATCAAAGGTGTCAACGTCGTCATCGGAAATGAGAGCTCATTCTGCGGGGCCACGGAGGGCTCCCTGAGGGCAGGAATCAAGCAGCGACCACTCCTGATACTACCTGAGCAAGTCTTTCTTTCCTTCCTCTATCCCTCCTGTCCTTTTTTCTTTCTCTCTCTTTTTAAACCTCAGCAAATTGTCCTCATGAAATAGCTTTTTCTGCCACAGTTTTCTATGCATCCCTTGGAATGAGGACATTTTAGAGCAGGAAAGAACATTCAGGGCTGTCATGTCTCAGAGGAGGGGACTTAGTGGTGAGGATACTGCTTTTCCTGAGGCCACACAGGCAGCTGGTGACAGAGCTGAGGCCGAAGTGCAAGGCCCCTTGCTCCCTGTCATCTCAGGACCTCGAGGGTTAGGCGTCAGTAACTCAAGGCCGGCGGTGGGGGAGAAAGTACATGGCTTAGTATCTAAGGAAGAAAACAGTGAGTCTGTTTTCTTATTTTTGTTAGCCTTTTTTTATCTAGAACTTTCCCCCACGTCCTCACACTTAGACTTTTGTGAGCCAGCCCAGCCAGCTGTGTTGTTTAAACAAATTGGACGAGATTTCCTCTCACTTTCCCACAACCTTGGCTGTAGCTGGATCCCTGCCAAGCCCCTTGGCCCTCCTCCAGCTCTGTTCATATTATATTTATGATGTTTATATTAAACTGACTTTTTGTCATGTTTTGAAATCAATTTCTTTCACTTGCTCTCTTTCTGTTTGGATTGGTTGATAATGCAGAATTGGAAAGTCCCCAGGCACCACAAAGTTGTGAGCCTGTGGAGACTTTAATTAAAGTTACTCACTATTATGGGACTTTAAAATCTGGCCTGTCTGCTTTTTTTCACTGCAGAGTTGCACGGAGCAAAAAACACTCTATGCAAGTTTCAGCTATAAAGTAATTCTGTGCTCTCTTGGGCCCTCTGGGCAGCTGCAGTTCGCTACCCCAGCGGTCAGCTTGATCTGAGAGCCAGTACGTAGCATTAGGGCTCAATAAAATGTGCCTTATAGATGGCTTCTGCTGCAAATGGCATCCTTTTCTGCTTCATTTCATAGAACTTTCTAATCTAAAATAATTGGCCTTGTGCTCATTAACTGTTTTTCCTGAAAACAACTGCCTTCAGTTTCTCTCTGTTCTCCCCCTGAATCTAAAGGACTGCAGATAGGAAAATGGGATGTGAATGCCCAGGGGTCATCACTGTTGTGCTCAAAGATGCAAGGATCTGTGCTGGCACATAGTAGGTGCACAGTAAATGGTCCCCGAAAGATGTAGGGTGACCGGTCAAAATTCCAAGCCTAGAGAGGAGCAGAGTGTTAGGTAACACATATCCATTTCATCTTAATCATTTTATGATTATAACCATTTTAATTGTATTATCGTCTTTGCTCAAAGTTCACTGGCCCAGGTGAGAGAGGGCATTGATGGATCCAAGATTAAGTTTCCTCTGCTGGTATATAATCTTTAGCTTTAAAAAAAAAAGTGCTACTGGCCATGAGACTTTAAAAAAGCCAAGTTAGAGTATTTTAAAGTCTCACCATGTGGCCTCCCAGGATATTTTCAGAATACCATGGCAATATCCAATAAATTGCATGACAAAGAAGAGATTGCCAACCAAGGCTATCCAGTGTAGAGGGTTCCCTGCATTACGTTCAGTGGATTGAATACCAGGCTCTTGGAAACTTTCAGTTATGTACCAGGGTAAAGAGCTAGTGTTTTATAAATAAGGGTAAGGTGAGTTTGGGGGATTTCATCAGTTTTTATTTCCACAAACATAATTTGGTGTCACTGGGTAGCTGGTCCTGTTCTGGGCACTCGGGTTATCAGGGTAAGTACAGAAACCTCCAGAAACCACTATCTTGGAGGGGAAACAGTCGTGTAAACCTTCAGTTGTAACATGGATGTGATTATAATGCTGACCGTTATCATTTATCGAGTCAAATGTATATGTCTTCTGTCTACTCTTCCTCACAATTCTGCAGAGTATGTATTATTATTTTTCCTTTAACGTAAGGAAACTGAGGCTCAGAAGGTTGGGTAACTTGCTCAAGGATACGCAGTTCATAAGTGCTGGCGTCAGAATTTGAATTGGAATCTGGCAATGTTTTCAGTGTACCAGGCTGCCCTCCACAGATGCTGTAATGGAGAGAGAGGTGCACCTGTGATTCCTAGAGTGACAAGAAAGTTGCAATAAGTCACCAACCTGATTAACACCAAATTAGCTTGGCTTTTTTGCTTGCGGAGTAGCTGAAAGGGTACCTTCGTTCTCATTTCTATGGTGTGTTCTCTTCCATCAGGAAGTGCAAAATGATTCGTTGGTTTTTCATAGTTCTCGGGTCAGGGTTGGGCAGTGGGCTGTTGTTCCACTGGTAGGATAAAGTTGGCATAAAGAAAGAAAAGAATGGAGTATCTCTAAGACCTTGAAATGCAGGCTGGGAAAGGGTACAAGATTAGAAAGGGCGGGGAGAAGCTTGGTGTAGAAAGGGTGGGCGGATGGGGTCTCTGCTTGCGCTAGATGAGCAGTGGGCACTGGGCCGGCTGTCAGTTTCACTCATATTTCTAAGACGGTTTGTCGCCAGGAGTCGAGGAAACCCGCCATAGCCTTGTCAGCAGTTTGTCACTGCTGTAGCCACATCTGTAGCATGGACAAGAATACTTAGTTTTCTTCTTATTTCCACTTCCTTTGATGAGAGCCAGGGCTCTAAAAATGGTCTAAAGGAGATAGAGGATAAAAACAAAAAGGACAGGAGATGTTTAGAGTTGTTGTGGGGTGAGGAAAAGAGATTTAAATGACCTACAGTTTTAATATTTATACCAGGTACAATTTTAATCACCTGGTCAACTTGTGAAATGATGAGACATTAGTAGTAGTAGTGATTTTTAAGAGAAGTTTATTTTGGTTCCTTCATATCTAAGGATTTCCACATCTAGGACAGAATAGTTTATTTTCTTTAATCCCATGATAAAATACTTGAATGTGTTATATGCCTCGTAAGCTTTCCTTAAACAATTGTTGCTGTTGGTTTGGAATCTTTCCTTTCAAGGAGGGCAAGATTCAATTAAGCAAATAATGCCTGAGTCTTCTAACCTGCAAGGAAAAAGTGACTTTTGTTTATTTCCTCAGAGTGAAATGTAGTTGAATAAATAAGTTCTCGGGAAGGTATTTTAACTAGAAAATCCAGTTTGTAACATATGGAAACTCAAACAGTTTTTGTTATCATTAGGCTGAACACACCGCTAACTCTATTTTAATAATTCATGCATTGTTTCATAAACAAAAGCAAACAAGCATTCATCTGAGAGATCACTTTTAGAAAAGGAAATAATAATTTATAATTTTATTATTTCTTTAGAGGAGAGCAGTCTCTTAGCTGAACACACGTTGCTTTTTTATTTATGAAATGGTGCATGCATTATTAAAATAAAGCCGTGACTGTGTTCTGCTTAATGATATGCAAAATTATTTGAGGTTGGGTACAGAGTGGTTTCATTTCTCTACCTGTTGTATGGCTGGCTGGCTTCCCCACCAACTGCGGATTTATGAGAGCATTTAAGGAGCACGTATTTAATTCCAGGACCAAAAAGCCCCAACAGATTGGAAAAATAAAAGCAGGATTTCTAGTGATGGTTTCATCTCTGAACAGTCCTTGAATGAGGAGGGGAGAAAGGGGAGGCATTTAGCAAGGAAAGGAATGGGTCTTTCCATATGTGTCAGAGGCCGGGACTCAGAGGCGAATGCTTTGCACCCTCTTGCTCCCCACAATGTTAATCTCGGGCAATTCTTTGGAGCTCTGCTTCTGGCCCAAGCCCACCTCACACACTCTCCATGGCTCCCTGATTCCCTCCAAGCATTTAAAGGATGAGGGAAAATGATCTCAAATGTATCTGAAGTTGACTTTTCTCTGTAATTCCAATAAAATTTATGACCAGTTTTTTAAGGGTATTTGTTAAGATTCCAGAAAATGTGTGTTCAAATCTTTAGATAGCTATTGTAAAAATACTGGAGGAATTTTATTTTATTTTTTATAGCTCATAAATGGTCTGGGTTGGCAGGCATTTCAGAGAGAGGGCTCTGCAAAGGGCCAAATTGCCCAGACTGAGTTATGCACCCAAGTGTTACAGAGAATGTAGATTCAGGGACCGGTGAGTCTGGTCCCACTTGATTGTACACATTGTGACAGTGACAGCAACAGAATGGGAACGACGAAGTGCTTGCCTGTCATTCTGTGGCACAGTAGACTATGGCTTATGAACAGCAAGGCCCACCTTGTAACTGTGCAGTGAGATGGGTCACCAAGTGATCTATGTGATCGGCTATGTTTTGGGCACAGAGCAGGCAATGTTGCCCTATAATAACTTCCATGGCTTCTCAAGGCTGAAATCCCACCATTAGAGGACCGTTAGAGGACCTCTTAGAGGTCCATTAGGAGACCATCTTTCTGTATCTTTTAAAATGCCATAGTACAAACTTCCTCTTTTGAGAGTAGCTTGGGGCATCATTGGTACCTGGTGTGGATATGCCCTTGGGGTCCCAGGGAAGGGCAGAGGGTGAAGGGAAGAAAGACTTGCCTAGGACAGACTTCTCCTTCATCCCAATTCTCCCTGACCCTGGTGAATAGCAACTTCTGGCTTTATGAAAATAGGGTAGCATTCTCACCTGATCTTACTTTCTTGATTTCTCTATAAGGAAAAGGAAATAAAATAATACTGGCAAAACGCTTTCTCGTAGAAAAAAATATATTAAATTCACCAAGTCCTCCTTTCCACTTTCTGGGCCCTCAACGCTTCTTAATATGGCTCTTGGGAATTTCATTATCCCCGTTTTCCAGATTGAAAGCTCATTCATGTAAATAGAAGGTAGTGCTCTCTAGAACTGACAGCGGGTTTGCATTGAGACAGAAACCAAGAGTAGGTTTTGCCTCTTCTCCATCAGGACCACGGTTGTCATTGAACATCGACAAGAAAAATGTTTATGGATTCCTTTGGTTCTTAGGATATTAAACTGTTTGTATCTTGTCATTCATTTTCTCTAAGAATGCCCTTTTATTTGCTTGTTCCTCTAGGGAGCTGTGCTCACGGCGGTGTGGTGAACATCAGCAGGCCAATTATAGTTCAGCTCAACTGGAGAGGATTTAGCTATCTGTACGGCGCCTGGGGTCGGGATTACTCTCCTCAACACCCAGGCAAAGGACTGTACTGGGTGGCACCTTTGGATACTGATGGGAGACTTTTGCGATATTACAGAATCTACAATACACTGGATGATTTGCTGTTGTACACAAATGCCCGAGAGAACAGCATAAACTATGGCCAAGGTGGTGGTGTAGTAGTTTATAAGAATAACATGTATGTCAACTGGTACAACACCCGGAACATTGCCAAAGTTAACCTGACCACTGCCTCAGTTGCTTTGACTCAAACTCTCCCTGATGCTGCCTATAATAACCGCTTTTCTTATGCTAATGTTGATTGGCAAGATATCGACTTGGCTGTGGATGAGAATGGATTGTGGGTGACTTATGCAACTGAAGCCAGCACTGGTAACATGGTGATTAGCAAACTCAACGACACCACACTTGAGGTGCTAAACACTTGGCATACCAAGCAGTATAAACCATCTGTTACTAACACATTCATGGTGTGTGGGGTTCTGTATGCCACCCGTACTCTGAACACCAGAACAGAAGAGATTTTCTACTACTATGACACAAGCACAGGGAAAGAGGGTAAACTTAACATTGTAATGCAGAAGGTGAAGGAAAAACTGCAGAGTATTAACTATCATCCTTTCGAGCAGAAACTTTTTGTCTATAATGATGGTTACCTTCTGAATTATGATCTTGTCTTCCAACAGATACCCCAGTAAACTTTTATGTGTTAGGGTGGAGAGAAATAAAATTTTTTTTGACAAAAAATGGTCTTCTCCACTTATTTAGGTATCTGTGGGGGAGTGAGGGATGAGGAAGCGGGGGGGGGGGGCTCAGGATTCAAAAGTGTATCTGCTTAGTTGTAATGTTTGGGAGCAGAGTTCTACCACACTAGAGACTTAGGACATTGCCCTGATTGGATGAGTTCTCTTGGAAGCCACCTGCTTCCTGGGATGCATTTCTCAACTGAAATAAGGTCATTTCAGGGTGGACGGGTTGTCAGAGGTCTCGGGGCATCATGGTTCTAAGGAAGCCTTCGGTGAGGTGACATCTGGAAATTAAGGAACTTAGAGAACTCTGTATGGCTTTGGGGATTCTTTGTACAAAAGAGAGGGCTCAAGGACCAGTTCCCCTCCATATAGCTTGGTTAATTCTTCCACACCTGAAAGAAATCTGGGGCTTAATTAGGCAGATTAATATCTGAAACTCCTTGAGGGTCCAAATCTCCAAGTTTGTTTTTCTTACTAGCATGTGGAACGATGTTTTGTATGTATCAGATAAGTAAATTCAGTGTGCTTGTATTCTATCTGTGAAATGCTCTGAGTTTTCTGGAGAAAAGTCCTTTTAGGCATTAAATTATCTAATCAGTCCCAGATGGATCTGCAGAGGAGGTACTTGGGTTTTTCTTTTCTCTTTTGACCTTCATAAGAGTCAGTAGAAGACTCTTACCTCATAACTTCATTCCAAAGGCAGCTCAGAAGATTAGAACCAGACTTACCAATCAATTCCTCTCACACCTCCCCCAAACTCCTACTTAACAACAACAAAAAATTAACCAGTTTTTAATGGAACAAATATAAGATAAACAAAACTAATTTTCTTTTGTTTCATCATGAACTTTTACTTTCATGACTCTAAGACCATAAGAAAAGCAAACGGCCGTGATAAAATGATAGCCTATCTGGTTCTATAGTAAAGCCCTTAGAGCATACGTTAGACTTGTATTAAGTCACATCAACGGCTTCATGCAATTTTTGTCTTTAAGCCTGAAACTTGTAAGAAAATTAAATTTTAATTTTTTTTGAGGAAGCAATGTGAAAAAAAAGTTGAAAGTATGTAGTAAATCAGTGCAATCTGAAAACCTTGCAGGTGTGTGTGCTTCTGTGCTTTTGAATGGCTTTATCATCCGGTCTTGGTCTATTTTCGTTTGATGTTCAGAAGTCTTCGTTGATAGGACTGGCTCCTTAAATGCTGTATTCTTCCCCTTTTAATAAATGATTAAAATGTGGTTTGAAAAAGTGTTGTCTCTTGTGTTTTTTCACTTTTATTTTACTATAAAAAACCCCTCTTACCAGTCCACACTTTGCTGTGAGTTTCAGAGAATGGCTACCTCCCAAGTGCCAGGACACCTAAGAGCAGAGAAGAACATCAATACCTTTTAAGACTCCAAAGTCAGGGCTGGCTCTTTAGTTTTCATTTCCCTTTAAAATCCATTCTCTCTGGCAGCTTTTGTTGTATGAGCCTGCACTCTTTTCTTTTGGGATGTGATCTTATGTACTCATTAATTTGCATGACTGATCTGATTATTTCCAATGTTAGACTATATTTGTGTGGCTTATGTTCCTTTTCCAACTGAGCTATCAACATGGGTCTGAAGCTTCCAGATCTTCCCCAAACAGGAGGTCTTGGATAGAAAGCAAAGAGACTAACTGGCCACACTGGGGAAAGAATACCTTTCCCCAAAAAGAATGTGTCGGGGCACAAGTGACCTAGAGCTGAAAGAAGAGGTAAGATAGTGGAGTGAGTTTTACTGAAAGGCTTATTTTTAATCCATGCCAAGCTTTTTGAGTATTTTTAGCAAGACTTTTTTTCTATCTTTCAGGGCTGAGCATAGAAACAGGTATGGCCTTCAAAATGCAACAAGATATGAAGATAAAGACAGGTATATCATGTGATATAGAAGTTAAAAACAGTGATGTTATATTTAATCTGGCTCTAGGCAATTTTCCAGATGAATGTTTCTACCAAGTACACAGTATGACCTCTGAAGATTCAGGAAAGGAGACAGGAAGCCAAGATAGCTCTAGCAATCAGCTCTGTATTTAAACTTCTACAGAAGCGTTTGCATGAAAATTCCCCTCCAAACCTTCTTGCCACTGGACCTGGTGTATCACCCTGCAGTGGCTGCCTGTAGGAAATCTCCCCGCTGGGAAGTTTGAACAACCAAGGGATTCTGGTCCAAGGGTTTACTGCAATGTAGCTACACAATGGGAATTTTAGCTCAAGGTTCATCAGCTAGCACGCTTTTGGGAAAAAAATGTGTATATATATTTAAATCAGCTTTACTGAGATGTAATTTACATGCAGTAAAATCTACCAATGTTAAGTGTATGATTAAATGAATTTTGAAAAATGTATACAGTTGTGTAATAGCTAGGATAATTACCATATAAAACATTTCCATCATCCCCCCAAATTTCTCTTGTGCCTTTTGTGGTCCACTCTGCCCCTCAGCTCCTAGCCCTTGGCAACCACTGATCTGTTTTCTATCTCTGTGGAATCACACACAGGAAGCTTTTTGAGTTTGATTTCTTCAGGTTTCCTCTTGAAAAAGAGAACGAGTGGGCTCAAATTACTGCAGAGGGTAACGGGACATTATCAGCGACTCTCAGGGTTCCCTACATTTTATTATCTGGGGGGAGGTTAGATAGGGGATTGTGGAGAGCTATGGTGAGCTCTTGCTTTTACAAGTGTTCCCTAGTGAGCTGAAATTGCCATGGGGAGTGGTCAGTCAAGCCCATCTGGCATCACTCCCCAAACTGGGAGGTTCCCTTGCTACCAGCTTTATTCAATGTTTGTTCTCTAATCTCGACCCCTGTGCCATAAGCATCTCGACCCAGGTGGGTCCTGAAACAGAAGAATGATGCATAGTGGGTAAGAGGGCAGGATATGGAGTCAAGTAAAACTGGATTTGACTCTTGGTTCTGGTGCTCACTAGTGGTATGGCTTTGGGCAAGTTCCTTAATTTTTTCTGACACTCAATGTCTTTTTCTGTATAACGGGATAAAACCACCTACCTCGGAGTCCTCTTGGGTGAATTCAATGATACCAAGCATATGAAGTACGCAGTTCAGTGTTTGGCTCACGCTCTGCCCTCAAAAAAAGAGTTATTATCCCTGTTTCTCATATTGAATTTTAGGTTCAAAGTGCTCAATGAGTTGACGAGATATAAAGCTTATTGGGACCAGAGTTTATATCCTCTCCGCTATCAGACTTGTGGCAAGTAGTAACTCTTTAAGCAGGTGCCATTTTGGCTTGGAAGAGTTCCATCCATTGGGACATCCTCTCTTTGTGCTCAGCTCCAGGATTGATCCTCAGAGCTGACGTTTTCTATCTTTTGACTCCAAGAGACACACTGACGTGAGCAACAGACACTGAGGCTGCTTCCCTTGGCTTTTGAGCCACTGAAAACCTAAATGAAGGCTGGCTTTCATCAAGCCCTGGATGGGACCAAAATAGATGCACATGTTCTCCTACTGGCTTTGCTGGAGTCAACAAGCACGTCCGTCCTCTCAGAACATGCATGGGTACTTATTTTGTGCTTCACTCTTAATAAAATCATTTATCTTTTGGGGATTTGTTGTCATTGCCAGCCTCAAGAGTGTGTTTTCCTCTCTTCTTGATTCGTGAAGCAGTGAAAGGGCAATGGCAGTGAACGGACTGAGGGTGACTGTGTGGCCACCTTCGGGATGATGTTTGGGAGGTACTGGGCTTAAGCTGTCAGCCACCTCCAGCAGGTGTCTCACCATGAAAGATGATTAGCCTTCTGTGCTCCAGAATGTTCTGGAACAACAAAAGGGTAAATTGTGACACATCAGAAAATGAAAGGCAGGCACGTTTCTGAGGCCTGCTCCCAGCCAGGGGAACAGACCAGCTGGCCTGGCTCCTTCATGAGAGATGCTATTTGAGTTGTCAGTTCAGCTGCCAGGCCTCACATCTGTAGCTTGGGATGTGCCCACTTTTCTCTGAGATCTGCATCCGCTCCTGGAATGCATTCAAAGGGAACAGCCCTTGGAATCATGGTCCATTGTGGAGAAAGATGGCCTTCACTCTGTCCAGAGGGGAGGCTTCTTCTTGGGTCCCCTCCCTGGACACCTTGGAACAAGGAGTTCCCCTATGAGGATGATTCCCCAGACTTCAGCCCCTCAAGAATATTAAAGAAATACCTATGGTTTATTTGGGGGCTTCTATGTGTTTTTTCTGGTGCTCAGTGTATGTGGTGGGTGGTGGAGGATGAGGATGGAGTGATGGGGTTTATATGATCAAAGGAACTTCATTCCTGAGCTTCCACCCAGGAAATTTATACTGACCTCCAACTCTCTCTTTTCTTAGTTGGATTCTGCCAGCTTACCTATTGTTGTTTGTTTGTTTTTTTTTGTTTTCTTTTCTTTTTGGTTGTGGCCTATAATGTTTTCATGTCAGTATTACCAGTGACTTACTCTGACTTTCACCCTGGTGGCTGTTATCAGTCAGAGTTTAGTGCAGAAACAGAAGGAGCCTCTTTTAACTGGGGTGCTGCTAATGCCGTATTAGATAAATCTCATAATCCCAGGGACTTAGCATAAGAGCAGGTTTTTCCTCCCTCACTTTGGGGACCACTGCTTTCACCATTTCATCCTTGGTGATTGTGTCCATAACATCTTCCTCATCTACCATACCACTTTCCCCCCTAACATACCAGTTGCATACCAGTTGCCACTATGATGGGATGGAGCTTCTCTTCCAAGATGACTCCCCTCCAAACAGTGATTCAGGGACCCAGACTCATTTCCTTCCCTCCTGTGTCTCCAGCATCTTCACACATAGCTTCTAAGGTCACTGTGCTTGTCTGCATCAGACCAGCAGAAGGGAGAAGAGTGTGCAAGATCTTAGGTGGAAGTTGTTTGGCTCAGGTCTGAAAGTGGTACCCAGTTGTGATGCATCATGATAGTTCACCATCCATTGACATAGGGCCACGCCCAACTTCAAGGGAGGCTGGGAGATATAGAGCCCAGCTGGGTACATAGGAGAAAAGGAAATGGGTGGCCAGGCTGCCTCACCACTTCAGGTATTGCAAGGAGAAAAGGATTTAGGTGTTTTACAAAATCACTGGAAAGGCTGGAGGCATGACAACCAGAAGCTGCCATTTTAGCATTTAGCTTTGAGGTCACACTCCTACCAACCACACAGAGATCAAGAAACCACATCTACTACCACATCAGCCACAGAAACCACTGGTGTCATCTCCACCCCCCTTCAAACTGGTACCAGACATTACAACATGGAGTCCATTTGCTGCCAACTCTCACCTCTGCTGGGGTCCACTTAACCCCTTGTACTCCTGGAAAGCTTCCACCTTCCAAAGTGGATCTTGTTCACTGACCCTAAAAGAGCCCAGAACTGTATCTACACAGGAGGCTGGGAAATGCAGTTTATTCTTCCTTCCCCTGGGACACAGGGAAGATGATAGAAAAGTTTGGAATTGATGCCAGTGCCAATAGACAGTGTCTGCACAGCAACCTCATTCGGTGACCACTGCCTACACTATTTCTGCTGCTCCCATTTTGTCTCTGGTGACTATTTCTTTCAGCACATCCTTCGTCCCCGGTTATTCATCACCGTTTAAATTTTTTCTTTTTTTATGCTCACACCTAGTGATAGCGTTGCCTGATGCCACCATAATGGGAGAGTTTCCACTCCAGCAGCTCCTCTGAATGAGCTTAAGAAGGGGACCTTTTACAACTTTATAGCTCCTGTGTCAGACTCTATCAGAGACATTGGAACGGTAACCCATGGTGAATCCATCTTGTGGGCCCACCAGTGCCCTAAAAAGGGCTTAGGCTCTTCAGTTCCTTTTCGAGGGTAAGAATAAGAATCTCTTCTATTTGTGGTACCATCCAGAAACTTCCAGAATTTGGGGTAAGACATTTTCCCCTGTTCATCATCCCTGAAGTATTGGCTGATATTTACCCCCAGCGGACCTAGGGGGTCCTTGGGCTGATGGGCTGCTTTTGGGAGGTGATGCTTTATCCAGACTTCGGAGGTGACAGTGCAAATAGGGATACCCCAGGGCCTTCCATAGGCTCTGATCTGCTCCTGAAGAGAATCCCGGCAGGTATGAGTATGCAGTTTTCCTTCTAAGGATACCACACAGTTTGTGGATTTTCTCAGAACCATTCTGGGAGGGGCTGTGATCCACAGCCCCCACGAGACGATCTGCTGTCTGCTGGAGCCAGGGTGGCAGATTTTCTAGCAGGATCTCAGGAGTCAATGACTGAAGGCAGAACTGCCCTGGAGAGGAGGGATTCTGGCAGCATAAGCTCAGGGAATTTGTTTGGGGAAGAAAGTTTATAATAAGAGTGTTCCCGTTTCTGCTGAATAAAACATTTGGAGAGCTTTTCTTCTCCCGGCAGAAAAATCAAATACTCTGGTGGCAATAGAATGGTTGTTCTTTTTAAATGTTGTTTTTAATAAAAATCAGATGGTTGCAGTCATTTGATGGCTACACTGCCTTCCCTCCTGACCCTGTCCTGAGCATCGTGTGGGAGCACATGGGACCCCATGGCTCGGGGCTAGAGCGTGCGCTCTCATTTAAGCAGATGGGGAAACAGCCATTTGAGCGAATGGGGCATGATCCCGGAGAAGGTACAACCAGCTGCAAACAGACCAGTAAATACGGTTGTTACGCATCTGGTGGGTAGTTCTATAGCGACGCAACTTAATGGTGTTGGTATGTAAACGGCTCTTAGTAGACCCTGGATTCCGTGCACCCAGTTAAGAAGTAGCCTGGAAGCTCTCTCTTGGTGCTCTTCCGCTGTCGTTTGGCTACAGACCCGGCCAGCAGCAGAGCTCAGGTTTGCCTAGCTGTCATCACTGCCTGCAGGGAGAGAAACTTCATTTTTGTCAATAGGAGACAGGAGATTCTGGAGTGGGCCTCGCACCGATGGGGCATCTCAGAGCTGACACTTCCCTTAGCCCTCTCCTGCGTGCGGAAGGATGCCAGCCCGGCACATCATGTGTTCCCAGTATCTGCCTCCGATGAATCCTGAATGGACAAAACTCAGAGCCAGTTAATTCTAGGGATTCAATACTCGTGAGTGCCAGGTTATTCCCCTTAAGCCCTCCGGCAAAGAGAAGAAGAGGAGGTGCTTTTTCATTCTGAATCAACCTCACCTGATCAGAGACCTGGGCAGGCATCTTCCTGCCTCTTATAGGATTCCAAGGACCTGGGCTGCTGAAGGTCACTCCGTCCCTTAGGGATTTGTTCTCAGTTAAAATGCAAATGCTTTGGCAAAGAGAATATGTTCAGAATGGCTTGTTTTATTTACACCTTGCCTGAAAAGTTTGAGTAAAGGAGAGCCTGAAGACTTTGAAGGTGGGGCTACGTGTATATGGGGGAATCTCTGACAGTCTACAGGCTGGGAGGAGAGAGAGTGGCAGGAAACACACATTTTACCTACACTTGCTGACCACCTCCCCTTGGGAAAACACCTGCTTTTTTTTTTTTTTATTGATAGTATTAAAAACAACCACCACCACTATGACCACCTTCCAATATGCTCCACGCTGCACAGAAAAGAGCGGAGATATAGACGCTGCTCGCTGAGAGTTACTTTCTGCCTGCACATCTTGTTCTGCTGGGGCTGGTTGGTTTACGCTTGTTGCCCTGCTGTAATTGTGACTAGTGGGCCCCCTTTCACTCTTAGAAGGTTCTAGTGTGAGCAATCATATAGTCACCCTATCTGTAGGTATCTCATGGGAAAATATCATTTGTTTTGTCTCTTTTGTTTAATCTCTTCATTTAAATTTTTTTTTACTTTTTTGGAGGAAGCAGCAAAGAGACACATGCTTCTACTTTCATAGAGCAATTAAGCGACAAGCAAAAACATGAGTCGACTGGAAAAAAACCATGGCCAGCCTGAAAGAAATCAGGCTTTACAGCGATGCAGAACGAGGTGGAACTCGGGGTTCCTGGTTCCTCTGTAGGCCCCTGAGGCTCACTCAGCACCAATGCTCATCTTGGTGGCCACAGGGGGGAGCATCAGGGAAACGGCCCTGGTGGGCTGGTCTGCTGATGGCCTGGTGGCCTGAATGGGACTTTTTTGGGTAGAATATGCTGGAGATGTGGCTATGTGGTAGGGGTATCCTGTGACAGAGGTGCGCAAAGTGGAGGTAAGTCACCATCACATCGGCTCCTAGCTCCAGTGGCGAAGTGAAGGCTGGTAATGTGACTTGGCTGCCTCCACTGGGGAGAAGGTTTCTTAAAATTAGGAAAAGATGGGCAGAGCTGGGCTTCTAGGCAGTTTGCTCTGCTAGACTGACCTGTGTTCAATTCCCAGGGTGTTTGGAGATCTGTATACATACATGGGCACACACACACACACTTCCATGCATAGTATCTGCTATATAGCAGGCACTTAACATATGGAAGGGAGGTGATAGTGTATGTGATCTGTTAAAGGAAACAAATCTGGTTTGGGGGCAATCAAACTTGGGTTCAAACCTTCCCAGCTCCATGATTTACTAGCTGTGTTACCTTGGTCAGGTTTCTTAAACTTTCGGCATCTCAGTTTTCTTTTTGAGAATGAACTGACAAAATATTTCCCAGCCCTTAGCTCCAGGTCTAACCCACAGGGTCAGAAAATAAATGGTGTCACCAGCTACTTCTCCTCCTTAGCCCAGCTCTAGTGTTTAAGAACCTTTAGGTTGAATATACAACAAGGACCTACTGTGTAGCACTGGGAACTATATTCAATATCTTGTGAATAAGAATATTCACAATGGAAAAGAATCTGAAATAGAATACATATATATGTGTATATATATACCTGCCTATATATTTCTGAATCACTTTGCTGTACACCTGAAACTAACACAACATTGGAAATCAACTATCTTTCAATTTTTTAAAAAAGAACCTTTAATTTGAGCAGAAGAGGCTTGCAGAATAGGAAAATGTGCTCTTCTGGTTAAGGGAGGCTGCCCACAGTCAATCCTTTATTTAGTTCCAAATCATCCAACTTCGTATACTGCATAGGGCTTGTGTGTGCCCACCCCTGGCTGGCTCAATGTGTAATAATTGCTGCTGAATGAGGGAATGACATCGGGTAGGGAGCAGGGAGGCTGTTTTGTGTAGCAGAGGCCTGCAGCGCAGAGTTCCGTCTTGGTGCTTTGAGGTTCCTGCAGGTGGTTCCTGTAGAGATTGAACAAGGGTGTTTGTGTCTTAAAGACATTGCCTGCTGCTCTTTCTGTGTTCTCCTGTCCCCAAACATTAAGGATAATAGGATCTGTCCCCCAGAAAATGGCCTGCGCTTGGCCTGTTTCTATTGTGCATCATCTGGGTTTGGCCTTGACTCTTCTGTGTTCTGTGCCGTGAGCAGAATATCAATTGGTGTGGAGGAGAAGCAAGCCAGGCGCTGCCACCCATTGTGTACAGCGTCAGCGGGAAAATCACGCTACATGCACAGAAAACAACTTCTTTTCTCATTTTATAAATTAGCTCAGTGATCCTTGGGATTATGAACCCTCATTCCCCCATAGATGGTGCTTAAAAAGGAAAAAAAGAAAAAAAAGAAACCGAAAACAAAGAAATCAGAACGCAGTGCTCTTGGCAGTTCCAGAAAGGAAGCACAGGGTAGGAATGTGATCTGACCATCTTTAGAGCACCCAAGAGTTCTCCGCCTGCCCTGATCTCACTTTTTCTCCTTAGCGTCACCCCACTTTGGCTGCATAAGCACATCAAGCTTTGGTTAAGGCTTGTAATCTCATCTGGGGCTGCTAGGATGGGGGGAAGGGAAAGGGGTCCTGCTTTCGAGAGCAGGAAGGTCATGGGAAGGGGTGGATTCCTGTGCCTGGTAGCCTCCCGGCTTTTCAGATATAGGTTTATCCTCTATCCGGATTGGGTCATAGAAATATTGACAATCAGAGCAAGAAATGAACCAAAACATCGTCTAAACCAGGGGTCCACAACTTCCCTGCCGCGGACCGATGCCGGTCCGCCGCCCATTAGGAACCTGGCTGCACAGCAGGAGGTTAGCAGCAGGGCGAGCGAGTGAAGCTTCATCTGCCGCTCCCCACCGCTCCCCATCACTCCCCACCACTCCCCACCGCTCCCCACCGCTCCCCATCGCTCCTCACCACTCCTCACCTCTCCTCACTGCTCCTCACCGCTCCTCACCGCTCCCCATGGCTCCCCACCACTCCCCATCACTCCCCACCACTCCCCACTGCTCCCCATCGCCCCGCACCACTCCCCATCGCTCCCCATGGCTCCCCACCACTCCGCATCACTCCCCACCACTCCCCACCGCTCCCCATCGCTCCGCACCGCTCCCCATCGCTCCCCACCGCTCCCCACTGCTCCCCATCGCTCCCCATCACTCCCCACTGCTCCCCATGGCTCCCCATCGCTCTCCATCATCACTCCCCATCACTCCCCATCGCTCTCCATCATCACTCCCCACCACTCCCCACTGCTCCCCATTGCTCCCCACCTTTCCCCACTGCTCCCCATCACTCCCCACCGCTCCACATCGCTGCCCATCACTCCCCACTGCTCCCCATCGCTGCCCATGGCTCCCCATCGCTCCCCACCGCTCCCCACCACTCCCCATGGCTCCTCATCGCTCCCCATCGCTCCCCACCACTCCCCACTGTTCCCCATCGCTCCCCACCTCTCCCCACCGCTCCCCATCGCTCCCCATCGCTCCCCACCACTCCCCATCGCTCCCCACTGCCCCCCATTGCTCCCCACCACTCACATTACCTCCTGAACCATCTCCCCAGCTGTAGAAAAATTGTCTTCCATGAAACTTGTCCCTGCGCCAAAAAGGTTGGGGACCACTGATCTAGACCAACTCCTTTGTTCCATAGATAAAGAAATTGAGACCCAGAGAAGGTGAATGACACACCCAAGTCCTCACACAGCTGGTCAGTGTCTGGGCTGGACCCTGGGTCCAGGTAAGCAGCCTAGGGCATTGCTTTGACTCTGAAATAAACAGACTTTTAGGTTTCCCAGGGGGAAAATGGGCAGCTCTTTCCCATTTCATTTTATTCAAAAGTAAAAACCACATCCCTATTTGTTCTTAGTCTCCTTATAAATGCTAACAAATAGTCCTAGTGTTAAGTACTGAACATAATTTACTGAATTAGCTAATTGTTAACAGTGGAAAGTAAGTTTCTTTGACCTTTTATAATCCATGTTCCTCCCACAGAAAAGAAGTTCCACTCATCAGTGTTTTGGTGACACTGGCATAAAAGGTGAATCACTTGGCAGGAAACCAGAGTCCAGTTCCTGAGGGTCATGATTTCCTCTACTCAACACCCTACACTATCTTATTCAGTAAAATGCAGTGGAAAAAGAAGGACATTTTTAATTAGAAGCATTACACACACCTATATATTTGCTGAGCGTGGAGGAGAGGTAAGTGATAAATCAGTGTAGGGAGACGGGGGCCAGGGGTCTGACTTTAAGCCTTGCCTCCACCCTTTCTTGGCCGGATAACTTTGAACATAGTCTCTAAGCCTCTGCTTCCTCAGCTGTAATATGGGTTTGATAACTGTGCCTGTTTTATAGACTTATGAAGATTAAGTGGGTTGGTATATACATAAAGTTCTGGCACATAGTAAGTTTTCAGTAAAGGTTATTATTATTGCTGTTGTTAACTTATATTTGTAGAAAAATGTGCAAGTTCCTAAAAGTACAAAGAAGGAAGCTGCCTCAGTTTGATCCCTGAGAGTTTGCTTCTCAACGCCCTGTGGAGCATTGTAATGTATGTATAATTTAGTAGGCTGTTTCTTTCATTTAGCATTCTTTTATAAACATCTTCCCTTATTCTTCAAATCCATGATTTTTAATGTCTACACAACGTTTTATAAATAGACCATAATTTAACTATTTCCCTATTGTTGCAATTTAGTTTGTTTTTTTTTTTATTTTTATTTTTTATAAACATCCTGGCTTGTGAATCTTTGTCTGCACTTTTGATCACTTACTTAGGAGATATTCTGAGAAGTAAAATTATTGGGTCAAAACATAAATATATGTCAGAATCTTGATCCAAACTCCCAAGTTGCTCTGGAAAAAGAAGCTGTGCTTTACTTCGTAAAACTCATTCTCCAAAGCTGCCCATGTTGACATTTCCCACTGGGCTGATTCTGTGAGAGGGGCAATCAAATACTTAACTAACATCCTTGGTTAATCAAGAGTCAGTTTCCTTCTCCTTCTGCTCCTGGGCTGCATATGGGAGTTGGAAATGTCCCCAGCTCGAGGGTCCTTTGGAATCTCCTCTTAGGGAAGCCGTGTGTCCCGGTTTGGAGAGTTACCCAAACCCGAGCTGACCTTGAGACCTCAGCCGATCTAATCCAGTCTTCTGACCAGTGGAATGAATGGCATCCTCCATCATGCCCACCTTTAGAAGCTTTCAGAACAGTCTAGTCCATGGGTCCTTTGCTTAGTCTATTGCTCTTTGGATAATGCCCCTCATTTGCTAGAAAGTCACTGCTTAAGTTTACCCCCCAAATCCTTGACCAGTTTGTTCCCTGTTAAGCAGAGCTCTGCAGGTGCACATCTTCTCTCCACAGGGTGGGTTGTGACCATGTCACAGGTGTGCTTTGCTGCTACATCTCTGGGTCCAGCACAGGGACTGCTTGCCACATGGCTTAGGTATTGCTCAGCTTCTCTTCCTTGGATCCAGCATCATTACCTTTTCTGGGATCAACCTTTCTGTTCTCACTTGCCTTCACCACCCCCCACCCCCATCCAGGGTGCCCATTCTTTGTGCCTCAGGCGCTGCATCCTTACCTAATCAATCTCTCTGCTGCCAACCTCTTCCTCCTTCAATGCGTCCTACCCCCAGTTGCTAGATTAATCTTCCTTAAACATGGTTCCGAGGCTGCCACTCTTCATTGAGGCCCAGATTAAGCACACTCTCAAGGTCATCCATTGTGTAGCCTCTATTTCCTGCTTACCCCATAACACTTTCCAGCCAAACCGCACGGCTCTCCGTTCCTGAATTGACACCATCCTGGTCCAATTCATCATTTCCTCTTGGCTTTTGCTGCCCTTCCTTTTCACATGTCTTTCTCAAAATTTCATCTATTAGTGCCCATCCCAAATACCTTTATCTGAAGCCTGTCTTAACGTCCTTTCACCAGCATGAAAGCTCACCCACCATGAACACTTGTGCACATTACTTCTTTTTCTCAGTTTCTGTCATAATACAATGATTTCTAAGCCTCCCTTTGTCCCAATCTTGGTAGATAATAGAGATTACCAACCTTTATTATCTACCTCTTATTATCTCATCCTCCCTTTGTCCCAATCTCCATAGATAATAACCTCCCGGAAGGCAGGACAGTGCCTGCTCCCTCTGCCCCTTACAAAACCCCACAGAGTGCTTTGTCCATGGGGGACGCTTGTTCTGAGACAGACGTTCTCTGACACAGCCCCCCTCTCATGCTGCCACAGAGTGGGAGTTGCACAGCTGCCTGGATTTATTGCTTTTCCCTGGAGAGGCAATTATCACGCTTTATCTTCCCTCTTTGGCTTTAAGCCAGTGGCTCTGCACCTAGTCTCTAATTTTCTTTTTGTTTAAAAGGATATTCTGTCTACTCAGTTAAATGATGATGGCAATGAGAGTTGCTACTATGTGCTAGACACTCTCCTTTACATATAAGATCTTACTTACAAATCTTCATAAAAATCTTATACATTAGCTATTATTATTCTACTTCATGGATGAGAAAATGGAAGCTTAGAGAGGTTAAAAAACCTGCACTATAAACCCTAAAGTTGTAGATCAGAGTTGGAGTCAAAAGCTGAAGCCAGATCTACTGGCCTAAGTCCTTTCTAGAAAGTCCCACGAGAAAAGGATGACTTAAAGTTAGGGAGTGGATGGGAGGCTCTGGCTCAATGTTCCTGAGATCTAACACCCTGAGGCTTTTCGGTGGGGAAGTGCTTACTTCTACTGTGGCTTAGTTATGCTAAGCCCCAGTTTCTCTTGACCAAGTTGCAGGGCTAGGAGAGGACAGGGAAGTGGAGCAGAGCCCCTCCTTGGGTCCGAGTGCCTTTGGTGAGCAGCACATAATTTATAAGGATCCAAAGATCTTTGACTCTACACATACTCTATGCTTCCTCCAGAAATCTCCAGAGCTTCCAGACCTATCACTGCAACAGTGAGCAAAAGGTACTCTTGACACTAAACTATGGGAAACCTGACCCTGCTACACTCTCCAGGTCATCTGCTTGCTGGGGGGAAGACAGCTGAATGGGCACAGTATATACCAAGATTATGACAATATCAAACTTCTTACTTTAGGCATTAAAACTGGGTATGTTGGGATTATTCAATGCTAAGTTTTAAAGAACTCTAGGAAACAGCATCCTAGCATAGTGCTTGAAATAAAGTAGTTTTAAAAGAAACATTAATTGGATAAGTGAGTAAATGAAGTCAGGAATACACTGTATAGGAATGAATGAATGATACTTACAATCTTGTTTTTTCATGGCAAGCAATAGGGAATAACGGAGAAAACGGTACCTTGCAGTTATTAGTAGTATGACTTTGGGTAACTTTCTCTCTGAGGCTCAGTCTAGTCGTGTGTAAAATTGTGATGCTAATACTGGCTGTCAAGAACTGTGAAAAGTCTAAAACTTTACCCTGCTTTCAGCTAACATGTGAGTCTGCCACAGTTTTAAAGATGCTGGCAGAAGACATGGACTTCTGGGTCAGATACACTGACTTTATTACTCATGGCACAGCAGAACATGAACATCACCATATTTGTAAAAGTTTCCCTTGCAAATGGCTCAGATGGATGCCTGCACGCACAGAGAGCTGTGTTATAAGAAAGAGACCCCAGTCTTAGGGATCCTAAATTTATAATGGGCAGGAAGTATGCCTGCCCTTTCCTCCGGGGCTGCTTGCTATACAAATATCCTTGAGAAGATATTCTGGAACAAAGGGATCTATTGCTTTGCTTGTAAGACGTGCAGAAATGCATGAAACTCAAGAAGAATCATCTCCTAACACAGCTTCTGAGATTTGTTTTTTAATGAGGATCAAATGAACTATCATATTGCATCAGTCAGGATAGTTCAGGTTATGCTGAGCTAACAAATGACTTCCCAAGTTTCAGTGCCTTAAGCCTCCAAAGATGTATTTCTTTTCTTTTTTTAATTGAAGTATAGTTGATTTACAATGTTGTGATAGTTTCTGGTGTGCAGCAAAGTGATTCAGTTACATATATATATATATATATATATATATATTCCTTTTCATATTCTTTTCCATTATGGCTTATTAGAGGACACTGAATATAGTTTTCTGTGCTATACAGTAGGACCTTGTTGCTAATTTTATATATATTAGTTTGTATCTGTTAATCCCAAACTCCTATTTTATCCCTCCCCTACCCCCTTTCCCCTTTGATAATCAGTTTTTTTCCTAAGTCTGTGAGTCTGTTTCTGTTTTATAAATAAGTTCATTTTTGTTGTATTTTAGATTCTGCATATAAGTGATATATGGTATTTGCCTTTCTCTTTCTGACTTACTTCAGTTAGTATGATAATCTCTAGGTCCATCCATGTTGCTGCAATTGGCATTATTTCATTCAAGGAGGTATATCTTGCTACTGTCACCCACTCAGGGAGAATCAGCTGGGAACTCTGTTCCAGGTCATCTTCACTCTGGGTCCCAGGCTGAAGGAGGCTCCATGAAGGAGGCACATTGCCCTGGCAAAGGGAAAGTGAGTGTGAAAATAACGGGCTGGCTCTTAATACTTCATCGAAAGTGACGTGCATTGCCTCTGCTCAAACGTCATTCATCGTCCAAAGAAAGTCACGTGGCTAAACCCAACCTTGAGGGGGAAGGGAAGTGTGCTCAGAAGAAGAGCACGGAATATTTATTTGGTGGGCCACAAGAAATACTGTGATACAAATGCTAAGTCCTTGCACAAGGCCTGGAACATTAAGAATTGTAGCGTCCATCTTTTTTTCCACTCTTGGAGCCATGAGATTGGGCAGGGTCAGAACTGTGCGTCTTTGGTTCAGGGGAAACTCATAGCGGTCAGGCATTCACATTGTTCTCTGGCTATCTGTGGCCGTGGTCAAGAAAATTTGCAGAATTCCCAACATAAAGTTATCTGCACAGCCTTGTAAATCAAGTTAATCAGTACTGATCATTAACATGCATTCAAGTCCACAAATTTGTTGGTCAACATTAAAAAAGAAGGAACATAGGATTTCTCCCAATCCCCAATTATTGCACAGAGATAATAACTAGATTGAGAAAGAGAAGAAAAATGTTGATTTTTTATTCATGATACAATGCAATCACAGATTCAGCAGCTGAAATACTTCTGACTTGAATTGGTGCTCCCCCGATCTGACTAGAAATCATGAAATGTCATAGAATGAAATAAACATTATAGATCATCATGGCCTCCATGCTTTAGAGTTAAAATATGCCAGACAGGTCTTAATTCATTTCTTCAGTAATTAGTCATTGAGACCCTCCTATCTGTTAGATTCTGTGTTAAGGATCTGAGTACAGAGTGAGGAACAAAATACACACAGTTCCTGACTCCATGGAGCTTAAAGTCTAGAGGGAAAAAAGATCCTAGTAAAAGCTAACCCTTATTCACGGTTTGCTTACTAGGGGCTGAGCGCAGGGCTGTGCAATATGTTAGCATTTCATAAAAGACTCAATAGCTTTGTGGTGGTTTATTACTGTGATAACTCTTTGTGGGAATCACAGCTTTGACCTGGTGTAGTCAAGGCTCAGAAAAGTAATTCTGGGGGCACCAGGGTTGCCAGGACAGAATTCAGGTCTTAGCAGCCCAGGTAATAGATGCATCGACACATAGATATTTTCACTAACCTGTATCACAAGAACCAGCCTTGTTCATGGGCTGTAGATCCCCCGTCTTCAGGCTGTGCCTTCTTTTAGTTACTATTCTCCATCAATGATGAATGAATCATTCAGAGAACTAATTGCATACCTGTTAGGTGCCAGACATTGTGCACCTACAATTATCTGCAAGGTAAGGAATGACTATCATTACTTTATAGATGAAGAAATTGAGGATGAGAAGGGAAGACTTGTCTTTTATTCCAGGGCTTCACATTGGTAGAGGGAGCCCGGATTCAACCCATCGTGCCTGAGCCAGAACTCCTCCCAGGGGCACAAAGCTGCCCCTTCTAACCGCCAGTGGGCCTGGTCAGTGGATGTGCCCGGACCTATAACCATGGCTCCTGCCAGCCATCCCTAAGTCCCCCTGCAATAATGCTGGGTTATGAAATCCAGGCAGCTCTAGCAGAAACAGACTCATTTGGAGAACACTGTCCTCTCCTCATGGCAGCAGTACAACATGCAGCTTCTACTCACCTGTTCAAATGGACACAACAAACACTGACTGAACATCTTCAAAGTGGCAGGACTCAGAGGTGAACAGGATGAGTCCCTTGTAGCCCTGCTCTCCAAGGGCTCGAAATCAAGAGTGTGAGAGAAACTTTGAACCACAGCAACTATAATGCAAGTAGATTTAACTCAGGGTTATTTCAAATAAAGCCCAACAGGAGGACAAGGAGAGAGAGACACACACAGTCCTACTGGGGGATCTAGGAAGGCTTTGGGGGCAACTGTGATTTGTCAGGGTCTTGAAGGATGTGTAAGATTCAAGTGCTAGCGACGGGGCAGGGAAGGGCGAAGAGGAAAAGAGTGAGTTTGAAGAAGCCAGGTCAGGCAGGCAGAAGAGGGTGCCGTTGCTTCTAGAGAGGGGTAACCTGCAGAAGTTGTTTTTCCAGAACTCGCAAGGTCTGACCCATTTTCCCAGAGTCCCTGGGGACGAGCAGCTTGTAGGAGGCAGGTGTAGTCGGAAGGGGCTGCCTCAGGGATGAGCAGAGATAAAGGATGTTGTGGACACCTGGAAAGTCTTATCTGAAGGGGAGCCATCTGGTGCTTAGTACCAAGCAAACTTCTTTTTGTTTTCTCCAGGCGTCTGGAGTGTGGTGCCTGGTGAGCCGTCCCCTGGTGCTCTGTAAGGGTGGAGGGGCCCGCGATGGCCCCCGGGCTGGTGAAGGGCTGCATCTCCTGCCTGAAGCCTGACTGGTCCCAGGCCCCACACCTCTGCAGACGGCACCGCCCAGGGTGGGCTGATGACCTGACAGCTGTCTGTTTAGGAGCCCCCTGGGTCTCCACTGCCTCCATGTGCCTGTCCCCTTGCGGGAGAAGCATGGTAGGTTTTTAATCCTGACCATTTACATCTGGGAAAAACAATGCAAATGTTAATCCATCTGGAGAGAGAACGAATCCATATCTTCTGCTACCCGTACCTTTTGTTTTTCATCTCTGGATCTTTAAATATCATTATAAAGCCAGAAGGAACCCCCTGCAAGCCTGTCTCTTACCCTTCAGGAAGTTTTTTTTTTTGCAGTACGCGGGCCTCTCACTGTTGTGGCCTCTCCCGCTGCGGAGCACAGGCTCCGGACGCGCAGGCTCAGAGACCATGGCTCACGGGCCCAGCCACTCCGCTGCATGTGGGATCTTCCCAGACCAGGGCACGAACCCGTGTCCCCTGCATCATCGGCAGGCGGACTCTCAACCTCTGCGCCACCAGGGAATCCCCAGGCAGCTTTTTAAACATTTCTTTGTCCTCCCTCTTCTGCTCCTCACTAACAGACCTCCTTTCATCTGGATGTGGCACTGCTCTCGAAATAGCTAAACAAAGCCTCACTGCACCCCCATGAGGAAAGAGGCGATCGTAACTCGCTTTCCTCCTGCCTGAGAGGAGACAAGCCATGGAAACTACACAGACTTGGTAAAAGTGCTCCCGCAGCCACCCTAAAACAACAAGAGCGCGGCCACAACGTCTGCCCAAGTGTGCTTTGGCAGGAGTGGACTCAGAGATTCAGAAAGAAATTTGGTATATTTCTTCCTAAACAGGCTCCTCCCACTCTGTGCCCTGTTTGGGAAAATGGCCTCAACCAATCCCCCAAGCCTGAAAACTTCAACTGTCCTAGGCTTTAGGGACTTTGCGGATCTCCAGTGCTCATGCGTGTTCTACCTCTTCTCTCGCTCTCTCCAACACGTTAGGGCACCCTGCTTGCCTGGATTACAGCTTGCTCTCCACAGTCCCTGCTCCCACTGTGTTTCCCTCCTAATCCACCCTCCAGGCTGCTCTCGGAGTAATCTTTCTAAAATACACATTTAGTTAGGTCATGCCTCTGCTTAAAACCCCTCTCCATCAGCGTAAGATTTAAACTCCTTAATCTGGCACAGAAGCTCCATGCTCGAGTTTACTAGTCCAACCTCATCTTGCACCTGTGCCACTCCAAACGCTCCCTAACCGGCCATTTAGAACCACTTCCTGTTCCTTGGGCATGCGCATCAAGCCTCTGTGCGTGCTCCGTGCATAACTCTGACCCTCCTATGGAGGAGTTCTACACCGTCAAAGCCCCGTTCAAGAGTGGTCCTCATGACCTTTTTTTTTTTCTTAGATTCCATATATATGTGTTAGCATACCGTATTTGTTTTTCTTTTTCTGACTTACTTCACTCTGTATGACAGACTCTAGGTCCATCCACCTCACTACAAATAGCTCAATTTCCTTCCTTTTTATGGCTGAGTAATATTCCATTGTATATATGTGCCACATCTTCTTTATCCATTCATCTGCCCATGGACACTTAGCTTGCTTCCATGTCCTGGTTGTTGTACATAGAGCTGCAATGAACATTGTGGTACATGACTCTTTTTGAATTATGGTTTTCTCAGGGTATATGCCCAGTAGTGGGATTGCTGGGTCGTATGGCAGTTCTATTTTTAGTTTTTTAAGGAACCTCCATACTGTTCTCCATGCTAACACATATATATGGAATCTAAGAAAGAAAAAAAAAAGGTCATGAAGAACCTAGGGACAAAACGGGAATAAAGACACAGACCTAGTAGAGAATGGACTTGAGGATATGGGGAGGGGGAAGGGTAAGCTGGGACAAACTGAGAAAGTGGCATGGACATATATACACTACCAAACGTAAAATAGATAGCTAGTGGGAAGCAGCCGCATAGCACAGGGAGATCAGCTCGTTGCTTTATGACCACCTAGAGGGGTGGGATAGGGAGGATGGGAGGGAGGCAGATGCAAGAGAAAGAGATATGGGAACATATGTATATGTATAACTGATTCACTTTGTTATAAAGCAGAAACTAACACACCATTGTAAAGCAATTATACTCCAATAAAGATGTTTAAAAAAAAAAAAAAGAGTGGTCCTTGCTCTGAGCACCAAATGGAACCGACCACTTGCTCCTTTGTGGCACGTTATATCTCCACTGGTTTTCTGTTAGAACACATAGTAAGATATCATGCTTATTATTGACGTACTTCCACCTCTGCCCCCAAATGGTCTGTGCGTTCCTTCTCGGCTAGTGCTGTGTCTTGCTCATCTCGGCCTTGCCAGTAACTGGTACCGACCTTGCAAATAGTCATCCAATAAAGTTTGCTGAATGAATAGGATCATAACATCAGTTCATGGGAAAGGGTAAAACTAACAGACGGGGAACCTGAGGCCAAGGACAGTTAAGGAGTTTCCTTAGACTCATGTTGTTAATTTAAGTAGCAATGCAAAGACTAACACCCAAGTCTTCTGGTTTCTAGGTCATGAGAGCTTTCCAGCCCTTAAAGCCAACAAATATAGCAAGCTGTTTCAGAGGAGATTTTGTATTCCTCTACATGATACAGGTAACATTCATTCAGATATTCAACCAGTATTTTTGAGTGTTTAGCATAAGGCAGGCACTCTGCTAGATATTGAGATTACAGAAGGGCACAGGACAGAAAGATATCCTTTTCCACCAGAAACTTTCTACTGGAAACGGATACAAAAGTGGTTAAATAAGTAAATAAATAAGATATAAGGTGAGCAGGCAGGGGCCAGAGCAGGTAGAGGCTTGGAGGCCATCACAGGGAGCCTAGATTTTATTCTAAGAGCAGCCATTGGCTTCTTCAAGCAGGGAGTTCGATGACTGTGGGGACGAGGGTGTGGAATAGGGTGGATGCAGGGAGATGAGTTGAGTTATTGCACTGTTCCTGAAGAGATAGGATAGGGCTTGGATCAGGGTGGTGGGAGCGAAGGCAGGTTGTGGTTAGAATCTTTGGTCTGAAAGAACGGTCATAAGCCATTGTTCTCATGTACCAGCATCGAGTGGATGACTACAGAGGCAGTAAGTTAGGATCCTTGAGTCATCGAGAGATTTCAGCATTTGGTCATTGCCAGCTGCTTCTGTGAACTACCCCAGTATACTTAGGTGAGCAATATTATCAAAGTCCTCTTTCAGGGGTCAGAGTTCTTCTTGTACCTCTTAAGGCCAAGGATGATGGCAATAGGATCCTGGCCATGGACCAGTCTGGCTTTGTGTGTGGCCTCTGACCACACCTTCTGGGGTTTGACATGATGGCCAGGGTGGTGTAGGAAGAGCATGGGTTTCGAAGACGTACTGTGCCTGTTTCAAACTGTGTAACCTTGGGAAAGATTTATAACCTAAGCCTCAACTGTCTGATCTGTCAAATGAGCATTAAGAATTCATATCTCAGAGAGTCAGTGTGAAAATTTAATGACATAAGTAAAATGCTTAGTTGGCCCTCAGTGACTTTTGATTCTTCTCCCCAAAGTCAGTATGTGGGTAAAGTTGAGGTGAAGGAAGGAAGAGTTTTCACATTCTCGGGCACCAGCTGGGGCCCTGGTGGAACTGCACCCACAGAATCGGCATTTCCATATCCCTAAATAGGGGCTCATCTAGTCTTAGGGAAGAAAATTTTTCCTCCTGTTGAAAACTTGAGGAGATATACTATGGGGCACAAAGTAATTCTTTTCACCAGCTAGTGGCTTGCAGTTTCCTCTGTTCCCAGTGAGGATAACCATAGAGGAATAATGACAGCATGATAAAGATGTCCATCTTGAGCCAGTACTGTGGCATCTGGTGTTTTTGATTCTGGACCTGGGAGTTAGGTGGAAAGTACAAGAGGAGACTCCTATGAAGAGCCTTATCTTACTGACTTTCAGAGGAACGTGTGTTTTGAGTTGGTGAGTTTAGAAGGGCATCTCTGTGGCTGGTGTGAGCATCTCTGGCATAAGTTCTTCCTGCAGATCATTCACTTGACACAAGGTGGTCCTCAGAGGAAACCAGAACTTGGAAGGTGGGCTTTAGGCAGGCAGGAAAAGGAATGTTCTAGCTTTCTCCTAGCTCTGGCCTTTTAGATAAGGACTTTGAGGAGTGTAAAGCAGGGATGAGTAAAGCAAGCTGGTTTAACTTGGACAGATTGGTAGTTGATACCTAGAGTACTAAATCTACTCAGCTCTCAGTGAGGAAGAGTTCTGTGGTTGATTGGTGATGTCTGCCATGAGCAGTATAGGGAGAACATGACACATGTGGGCTACAAGTCAACCATCTCTGGTGTAGAAATTCATGAGATCCCTGTAGGATGGCATGGGCTAAATGTGGCCTCCACAACATGGAGGCAGCTGGACTGCCGGGAAGGGAGGCATCCCCATAGGGGCCACTTACTAAAGATGGATAAACTACATGGTGTAAATCAGATGATCTGGCTGCTTGTTACTTTTTGTTGATTTATCTTTTTTGATCCCTAAGCCATTAGTATAATCTCCTAAAAATGCTGTGGCCAGGTCTCTGCTTTATCTCAAGGGGCTGGGGGAGGGTCCATGTTTGGGCTGGAGTACAAAGGGGCAATAGTGGCCCCTGAGAACAGTGGGGCAGGCAGTGGACAGAGCCCTCAAATCCCAAGGAGAAGGCCAACCTCAGGGCCCAGCCCTCCCTCCTCCTGTGTGGATTTTTCCTCCTTTGGAAGCTATAGGCGAGATGAATTCTTAATTCTCTGCAGCTAGCGCACCATTCTTCTTTTAGCTTCACCTTTTTCAGAATTTTGCTGAAGACTATTGCCAAGCTAGTTAATCAACCATTTCAATTCTTAATTCCATTAGGAAAAGAAGGGAAAATTACATAGACGGGGAAGGCAACCAAGAAGACTTAAATTGAGTGAACATTTACCAAGTATTTTTATGTATTTTATTTATTTTTTATTCCTTTTAAAAAAAACCCACTTTATTGAGGTATGACAGATGTATAAGAGCTGGATATATTTAATGTATACAGACCCGATGAATTTGGGGATAAATACACCTCTATGGTTGTGAAACCATCACAACCATAGAGGCCATAAACATATCCATCGCCTCCCAAAGTTTCCTTTCACATCTGTTTTCATCATCATCATCATCATCATCATTTGTCATAAGAACATTTTTATCCCGCAATTACCCTGTGAGGTAAGTACTATTGTCACCATCTAAACCATGATGAAACTGAGGTTCAGGGAGGTCCAGGAACAGGTCCCAAGTCTCAAGTCCAGCCAAAGGCAAAGCCATGCCCCCAGTACCAGGAGTGCCAGTACCGAGGGTGCATGCTCCTTGGGCCCACCGTGTGGCCCCCACGGAAATTTGTGGTCCTAATGGAGCCTCTGGGTAGCCCGGCATCTGGGCCGACAGAAGGCTGGGATGCCCGACGCTCTATGAGCGGCCTTACTTGCCGAGAGGGGATACTGTGGACCAGGTGCCCATAAGGAAAAGTCCGAACAGCATTGCGTTGCAGGGACCCCTCGGGGCTCCTCCTGTCCCGGCTTCTGTACTAAAAATGCTTTTAACCACAAGATTGGCTCTATGGATTTTTATTAATAAAAATTTCAAAGCATTGCATGGAGTGTTAGCTATATAACTTTCACTGAGTTTGAATGAAAATTGTGTAGCTAACTTCCCAAGCCAGGCGTCCTTGTGAATGTGTTAGGGAGATGGAGGTGGGACAGCATGATTTGACTTGATGTCACTATGAATATTTTTAGAGACCTTTTGAATCCTCTGTAATTACACTATCTGTGCTTTGGGCCTAGTGTTGTTGTTCAGTTTACAAAATACTCCTTGCTAATTACAATAAACAAAGGATTTCATTTCTCTAAAAAAAGGATTCTGAAGCTTCTCTTTGCTTGAGCAGCCCAAAATACCTACCCAGATTTTTAAAAAATAAATGGCTAAGACAGGCACACCCAAGACAATTTTTATCACAATTACATCTGTATTGCTTGCAAACAAGGAAGGCTTTCTTCACATGTTTTGTCTGAATGTGGTGGCAGAGATTGGGATGTTTGTGTGCAAAGTTTAAACTGAAGCCTGGATTTTGTGTGGCTAAAGAGCGATGTGTACTCCAACATCGTTCGTACCCTTCTGGTTTCAGTGTGCTGTGTAGATGGAATCCCGGGGATTCTTCTATGAGTTAGTGGAAAAGGAATTGAGGTTTGTAGCCTCCCATTTCACAGATGAGAGGGGCAGAGGAGAGAAAAAACACAAGCTGCTGAAATTTTAGCTCTGCCAAGTGCTGTGTGACCTGTGGCAAGTTACTTTGCCTCTCTGAGCCTCATATGCAAAATGGACAGACTATCAGTACCTCCCTTACAGCGTTGTTGGAAATGGATGGAAAGCACTTAGTACAGCATGCATACAGGGTGTGTTGATATGGAGTTGGCTATTATTTTTAAGATGTGCTCAATAAATATGTGGTGAATGAATGAAGAATATTTATTCTGATCACGAGATGCTTCAGGCAGCGTTTTCAATTTTAAGTTATGCTAGGAAGAAAGCCTAATGTAGTACCAGCCTCCTCTAGGAACCTTGTAACTTCTGATTGACTCCAGGAAGGCTGGCTGCTGTGCCTCCTCTGTAACTGTGGCTGTCTGTACTTTGCAGCAATAGTAGTCAGGAGATCTGACCCGAGCAGGGGTGGAATTAGGACTGGGCTGACAGAGTAGGGCCCCAGGGGGCTGGTGAGAGCTTCTATAGCTATAGATAGTTCATGCTGACTGAACTCTTGCCACCAGGCCCTGTACTAAGTGCTTTATGCTTAGAACAACAATCCTACCAACAGGCACTATTATTATTCCCATTTTACAGATGGAAAAACCTGGGACAGGCAGATTCAGTTAGGAAGACTCTTGAAGTCCCCGGCTTGTAAGGGATAGAACTGGGATCTGAGTCCAGCTTTAGCACTGACCACTGTGCTCTGTGGCCTCTCTGAACCCTGCAAATCTGAGGGTGCCTTGAATATGACATATGTGATGAATTGGGATGCAAATTGGGAAGAGGATATTGGTCCTCTGATCCACAGAAGCCCTGCTAAGAAATGGACCCAGAGTAGGAGCTCCAACTGGGAGTCTGGAGCTGGCCTCGTTTAAATCTTCTATGTGCATGGTGGCGCATGTACACACACACACACACACACACACACACACACACACACACACACACCTGTTTGTGGGTCTTAAGCATTTCATGGGGCTTAGACAGGAAGAGAGAAATAGTGTGAGGACAGGAGGACACAGCAGCGTCCCTGAATTAGGAATTTGGAAGACAAGGGAAGAAATGGACATCCAAATACGTTGTGTTTGCTGGAAGGCTCTCACAGATTCATCTGATTTCCATTTACTCTTAATCATTTTTTCAGGCTTGCCTATCTGGGTGGAAGATAAAGTCACAGTCCTTCCTAATGTGTCCATCTCCCCTGGGGACGCTCTCCCCACTTTAGGCGAGGACAGCCTTCAGTCACAGAGACAGTGCTGGCAGACAGACTCCAGCTTGTGCCCTGGTCAACACCCTCCCGCCTTTCCTCCTGGGAGTACAGGGCTGTGTGAATCAGCTGTGAGGAGAGTTTAGCAATTAAGGAACCTGACACCTAGGTGATTGCTCCATCCCCAGGGATTTCCAAACCTTTCTGAGCCATGAATTTCTGTGTTCAAGCAAAATCCTACCCAGACACCCAGTGTGTGAGGCAGCCAGAAGCAGAACTGCTCTGGTGGAAGCCGGGATCCTGGAGCCCTGCCCCTTCTCCCCTGATGAAACCCTGGGGTAGAGAAAAGCGATTTGAAAGCCCCACTGCGCAGCTCTCGGCTTCCCTTTATAATCTGAAGACCAGCTTGTCCCTCTGCAGTCCTCCATCCTTCTCATCCTCTGGGTGCCTGTGATCCATTGGTTACAAACAGGCACAGCTAGAACGCAGGGATCAAAAGGCAGTTTTAAAGGGCCAGACAACACTCATTCTGCTCCAATCTTCCCTAAAAAATGAGAGAGGTGATGGTAAAAAGTTATCAAAAGATTGAATAGTTTAGAGGTTAGGAACATGGATTGTGGAGTCAGTTGCCTGGGTTCAAAGCCCTGCTTTTCTACTTACTAGCTGTGTGACCCTGGGTAAGTTTCTTAACGTCTCTGTGCCTTAATTTTCTCATTTGTAAAATGAGGATTAAATAATAGCAAACTACCTCCTTGGGTGGTTGTGAGACTTACCTGAATTGATAGAGATGATGCATCTATTAACAGTTCCTGGCACATGGGAAGTGCTCAAATAGTCTTAGCCATTTTTATTTCAATAATCTTTTCTCTCTTCCCACAAGTGAATTCCAGTGTATCCTGAGGTATAAATGACAGACCTTCTAACAGGGAGGTTATTTTTTGAGGGGAGGAAGAGCAGAACGGTAAAGGAAGGAAGAAAATGGGAGTCATGGAGGGCAGAGAAACCACAGAAATGGAATCCCAGACTGTGAAAGACATGACCCCTTCCCAACACCCCATGCCACATGGTCTTGAGCAACTGAAGAAATGGGGCTGTACCTTATACATACCAAAGAGAACAAAAAGACTCATTGGAATTTTATATAACAGTTTCGTTTTATGAACCAGCACTATTTCACCCAACCATTTTATAGTAAGTCGTTTTCTTTCTCTTGTTTTTGGAGTCGGACTCCCCTTTATTATGGGACATGCTGAAATATTTCAAGCCCTGGAACCCTGCTCCAAGCGCTGGGCCAGAAGAGCATCACTTATTCTGGCCAGAAGACTTCCTGAGGGGTTGAAGGAGGCTTCAGGGCAGAAATGCCAGGTTACTCTGGAAATCACTAGCCTGCTAAATATAGCGGGTGATTATACCCGTTATTCTGTTGATGTTTTTCTAATCACAGTTTACCGGAGGCCTTAACCTTTAGAATTCTTCACAGCAGGAGGGCTGGAAAAACTGTTCTGGTATCTTCTTACAATGAACATCTCTGAAGAATAATTAAGGCATGGCACTGCTACCTCTATTTCACAGAACCAAGCCTAGAGTGTAAATGTTTGGTGTCCAAAGCCAGGGGGTCAGGAAATAAACAGACTTCAGCTGATCTGAAGCAAGGACACAGGTACCCCGGGAATGTGGAATGCAAGCCGGGCAGCACCACAGATACAAGGGAGCTGAGTTAGAGGATGCCACTCATTAATTCTCCAATTTTTTAAAAGCTGAGAGCAGTAAGAGTTAAGTCCAACATAAATGTAACAGGATGTGATGTTAGAATCTAAAGAAACATTAGACATGTATAATCATAGGACATAAATAATACATTGGGCAATGATAAGACATAAATAAAGGCCATGATAGGAATAATTATGATTGAGGGAGTGATAAATAATCTGCAAGGAAAGTATGATGGTCTAAAGACGTATTTCCTCTCTTGTTCCTCACAATTTTGACTTTGACAGGACTTTGATTCCAGAGTCTGGTGGTCAAATATTTTAGTTTGGTGAGACCATGGGAGAGTGAGAAGGGACAGCGGCAACTAGACATGGCTTTATTGCCAACGACTCCGGTGGTTATCTTGGCCCTGGGTTTGCAGGAGAAGTCTAGAATAAAGTTCGTCCAGAGTCAGTGATGAACCTGGAGGCAAACAAAAGAATAGGACAGATGCTGAATCTCTAGAGAAAGCAGAAAGGATGTAAGAAGAGAATACCCCTCCACCCCAAAATTCTGGGGTCACTGGGGATGAGCAGGATAATTTGGAAGGAACTCACAGCTGCTCTGAGGCCCCCACTGAAAACTCCTAGTTTGTAATTTTTATTTATTTAATTTATTTTTTAACACTGGAATCTATGTACTGTAATCTTTAGGTATATATACTTTTTTTTTCTGGTTAGACAAGTAATTCATAGTAAAGAAAATTTGGAAAATCAAGAAGGTCCATTTAAAATTTATATAAAATGCTACTTCCCAAGAATAATGTCTTTTTTTATTATATAAGTTTCAGGTGTACAACATCATAATTAGACATCTGTGTACACTGCAAAGTGGTCACCACTACAAGTCTAGTTACCATGCACTGCTGTACAGTTGACCCCTGTCATCCATTTTTCCCATCCCCCAACCCCTTCCCGTCTGGTAACCACTCACCTGATCTCTGTACCTATGAGCTTGTTTCTGTTTTATTTTGTTTTGTTTATTTAGATTCCACATATAAATGAAATCACAGTATTTATCTTTCTCTGTCTGCTTTATTTCAGTTAGCCTGATACCTTCAAGTTCCATCCTTGTCACAAATGACAGGGTTTCATTCTTATTTATGGCTGAGTAGTATTCCTCTGTGTATATATACCACATATATTTATCCATTCATTCATCAGTGATGCTTAGATTGTTTCCATAAGTTGGCTATTTATTGTAAATAATGCTGCAATGAATATAGGGGTGCATATATCTTTTTGAATTAGTGTTTTCTTGTTCTTCCAGAGTGGAATAGCTGGGTCATATGGTACATCTATTTTTAATATTTTGAGGAATCTCCATTCTGTTTGCCATAGTGGCTGTACCAATTTATAGTCCCACCAATAGTGTATTAGGGTTCCCTTTTCTCCAAATCATCTCCAACATTTGTTATTTCTTGTCTTTTCCATAATAGCCATTCTAATAGGTATGAGATGATATCTCACTGTGGTTTTGATTTGCATTTCCGTAATAATTAGTGATGTTGAAGCTTTTTTCATGTGCCTGTTGGCCACATGTGTGTCTTCTTTGGAAAAACGTACATTCAGACCCTCTGCCTGTTTTTAAATTGGGTAGTTTTTTGTTGTTGTTGTTGCTGTTGAACTGTATGAGTTCTTATATATATTTTGGATCTTAACCTCTTATCGGATATATGATTTGCAAGTATCTTCTTCCATTCAGTAGGTGGCCTTTTCGTTGTGATGATGGTTTCCTTCACTGTGCAGAAGCTTTTTGGGATGCAGCTCCCTTTGCTTACTTCTGCTCTTGTTTCCCTTGCTTTTGGAGTCAGATCCACAAAAACATCACTAAGACCATTGCCAGTGAGGTTACTGCTTATGTTTTCTCCTAGAAATTTTATGGCTTTAGGTCTTATGTTCAAGTCTTTAATCCATTTTGAGTTGATTTTTGTGTATGGTGTAAAATAGTGATAATTTTTATTTTTTAATTTACCAAATATTTGTTGAGATTCTGGGCTCTATTTTGCATATTGAAGGATGCAGAGTGGGGAAACAAAAGTAAATAGATATATTCCCTGATCTCAGTTTAAATGTAATGAGCAATTTAGAGATGTGTACGCAAATAACATAAAGCAGCAACGGGGGAACAGGGCTTATTCTAAAATTCCTCAGTCTTATGTTTCCATGTTTCCAGATTGGAGCACTGGGCTGGGTCCCCTGTTTAAATCCCACTGTGGCTACACGGTGCATGCTGGCATGTTTGCCCAGGTCTCAGAGCAGAGAACAGGTTGAAAGAGGGGGTCCTGTTAAAGCCTCATCATTTTTTGTCCATGTGGGAAATCCCACCTGGCTCTGGGGCACTTTAATCTTTGTCAAAATTTGCTGTGTTTTTGGCCATTGTGCCTGAAAAACTGAACGTGTCAGCATCTTTCTTCTGATCCCTCTGGGGCAGGGGTCCCCAACCCCCAGGCCACGGACCGGTACCGGTCCGTGGCCTGTTAGGAACCGGGCCGCACAGCAGGAGGTGAGTGGCGGGGAGCGAGCGAAACTTCATCTGTATTTACAGCCGCTCCCCATCGCTCGCATTACCGCCTGAGCTCCGCCTCCTGTCAGCATTATGGTGAGTTGTATAATTATTGCATTATATATTACAATGTAATAATAATAGAAATAAAGTGCACAGTAAATGTAATGCACTTGAATCATCCCCAAACCATCCCCCCCTGCCCCCATCTGTGGAAAAATTGTCTTCCACAAGACCAGTCCCTGGTGCCAAAAAGGTTGGGGATTGCTGCTCTGGGGGAGGAAATATGCAGGAGGTCAGGGAGCAGACTGGCTACCCGTTTAGTCCCCCTCAGCATTTGGTCCTGAGCAGAGGCAGCCGGCTTCGGTAATTAGACTCAGAATCCTGATGGAGGTGCTTTGTTCAAAGTTCAGTCACCGTCTGAGATGGAGAACTCTGCATGCCCACTTCCCTTGTTAATAGCTTTGCTGACCTTCTCCGAAGAAAAAGTCATTAGAATGTTGAGTTATGATCTGTTTCTTGCAAAATCGCACCAGTCCCCCATTTATAGCCCTGTATTTCAACCAATTCTAATTACCTCTTAGAATATACTTCTCCCAGCCCTTGGAGAATATTTCAAATCCTGATCCAAGCAATCAAGCATCCTTCTTGGTTAGCAAGCTGATTGTGTCCCGAGGCACACAAGTCTCAGTGAGAACCCGCCTCCCCTTTCCCAGTAGCCACATAATCCTTATCTCAAGGGCTCCAAAGAGCTGGTCTTTTGGTTTCTTAACCTTGGAAGATGACCTTTCATGGAGGAGGCTGGGTGTCAGGAAGCTAATGAGGATGAGCAAAAACATTCTTGTCTTTTCCAATCATTTATTGCATCTCCCCAGGGAGGTTCTTTCCGTCCCTCTCATTACTGACATCATTTGAAGTCACTGGCCGTCTTCTTCTTAGACCTATGGAGAGTATGCTGGTTCAGTTCAGAGTCCATTGGGGGGTCCCGGGTAATGGAGTTCTTGCCTCACTTTTGCTTTATTCCTGCGAAAAGCCCACAAGGTGTAAAAAAAAAAAAAAAAGTCTTTGTTGGCTTATGAAGTCAAGAGCTCCTTGGTACATCTTGAACTTGGCTATGTCCAGTGGATTTTTTTCCCTCTTCTACCTCGTGCTATATATTAGCCTCTATCATTTCAAGTGACTCAAAGATTTTTGGAGGTCTCTGTTCCTTTTACACTTTGAATAGGACTAAACTCACCAGCATTGCTGAGAGGAAACATTTTTATAGACTTTCTAAATCTCTCCACTGCTGAGAAGAATTAAAAAAAAAAAAGTAGAAACATTTCTCTCGTCTCTTTATTTCTAATCACTTTTTCCTTCTAACATGACTGAAGCACCATGAGAAACGGCACTCTTTTACGGCAAGGACTCATTTGCCCATAACGAACACTGAGTACAAAAGCAAATTTAAAAAACCCAACCCTATGCTTAGAGAGACCATTAGGAACGATTTGACATTTATTGAACAACAGATGGCGATTAAAAGCATAAAAGCTAGATTGCCTTGCTGGAAACAAAGGGTAGTTCTACTGAGGAAGTCTAACGTTTCAATTAAAATACTTCTGAATGCCAATTAAACCATACGAAGATAAGACTGAAAATGGTTTCTATCTGTACTATAATCAATAGTGCAGTTAAAATCCTCATCAAGAAGCACCCAAGTTTTTAATTTGACAGTTTGCTAAAAGATTAGCCAAAGCTTCAGCCAACCATTTCCTTCAGTGTAGGGTTCAAAATGTAAACATTTAACCGGGAGTGTTTCATTCGTATTAAACAGATTTATTCCAGTGATGAGAAGGCAGCCTCAATGCCTTTGCTTTGTTTCAAATCCCACCCACCTTTCTGTGGATGAAGCATTAGTAGGGGTGGAAAAATAATCCCATTATTTCCATAGCAAGAATGTTGCTTTAATGATGTTCGTATTCTTTTGGGAAATAGCGAGTTGAAGTAGAGAGGAAAGTGGTTTAGTGGTGAGACAGACCTGTTTTTGAATCACAACTCAGTCACTTTGGGCAAGTGTCTTAAATGTTGACAATTTGTTTTATCATTTGTAAAATTGTCATCACAGTATCACCTTTCCTGGAGTGCCTGTTGCATTCTTGGGTCTCGGTGAATGAGGGCCCCTATCTTTATCCCTCTTTTGGAAGAACCTCAGGATATAGAATCTATTCTAGCAGATCTTACCAAAACTGAGTACAGTGGGATACTTGTTCTGCTACGTATCCCATGCCAAGAGGTTACTCTGTGTTATGGGTTGAATTGTGTCCCCCTAAAATTCATATGTTGGAGCCCTAACCCCCAGTACCTCAGAATGTGAGTTTATTTGGAAACAGGACTGTTGCAGATGTAATTAGTCAAGTTAAGATGAGGTCATACTGTAGTAGGGGGAGCCCTAATCTAATATGACTACTTCCCCTTTTTATAAGTTTTCTTATAAAAGGGGGAAATGTAGAGACAGACATCCACACTGAGGGAAAGGCCATGTGAACATGAAGGCAGAGATAGGGGTGATTCTACAAGCCAAGGAATGTCAGGGATAGTCAGCAACGTACCAGAAGCCAGTGGAAAGGCGTGGAAGAGATCCTCCCTCACAGATGTCAGAAGGAACCAACTCTGCTGACGGCCTTGATCTTGGACTTCTAGCTTCCCAGACTTCAAGGCAATACACTTCTGTTGTTTAAGCCACCCCGTTTGTGATACTTTGTTACAGCAGCTCTGGAAAACTAACACACTACGTCAAGTACAATTGGTAAACATTGGTACAGCATCCTGCTTTTGAAGGTTCATAAAACGGTTTACCAGAGTCAAGTCTGAGAAATCCTGCCCTAAGGATTATCTCTATCTTTATTTAATCCAGTGTTTCCCAAACATCTGGCCATGGAAGACTTTCTTGCCTGCATAAATACCTATTTATATACTTTGAACTCTGTTGGGAAACAATGCTCTGGAATGTTTGCCTTTAACCCCCACCTCCTAGCTTACATCACTCCCATGTCCTCACCTCAGCCCCAGGGCTTTCACTCCCTGTCTTGCTTCCTCACCAGCCACAACCAGTCACCTAGTCAGTGCGCTCAGCACCGCCCAGAATGATGTCAGCCCCTTAGTCATCACTGCATCCTTAGGCAACCTTCGCTGTTGCTCCCACCCTCTTTTCTCCACTTCTGCTCTGCAGGTGTCAGGTGTTGCTTGAGAACGTAATGAAACTGAGTTAAATGATGAATTTGGATTTAGGGCAGTGAAATGTAGAATGTCTCAAGCTGAGTCTCCACCTCTGCTCAGTCATCCTTATTTTTTTGTATTGCTTTTCCATTGCTTACATGCCTTCCTTCACGCCTGCACTCATTTACCTCCTAGTGTATGGCCCACTGTTAAGCCTCTACTAGTCACAGGGTAGGTAGGGGAGCAAGGGCAGGCCCCGATGAACCCCTTCCCTCATCTGCTGTTGGTCTATCAGAAGAGATAAGCTAATACTCTCTCATAGAGAGTATTTCTCTCATAGAGAAAAAAACATTCACAGAAATAGTTTCATGTTGAACAGAAAACGGAACAGAGTGAACAAGAATTTGCCAGACAAATGTGGGAGAGTATATTTCAGGCAGAAGGAATAGCAGATGTATTCAGGAAATTTCAAGTTCTGGTCAGGTGTTAGGTTACTAGATGGGGGAAAATAGAATGTGAAGTTAGGAAGGAGCAGGGATAAAATTATTACATGCTAAGGCATTTGCCATTTATCTCGTGGGGAAGGGGGAGCCATTGATGACTGTAAATAGATCAGATTTTCATTAGGAAAGGTCACTGTGAGATTATAAGTGACTTTAATTTTCTTCTTTGTCTTTGTTTTGGTATTTTCAAAATTCTCTGCCTGTTTTGGTTATTGGAAATATTATATGTATTGCATGAATATATTTTTACTAAAAGTATTAAAAAATTCAGACATATACAGAGAACATCCTGGGTTTTCTTACCACTCTCCAAATCAACTTATATTCCCTCCCAATAAGTTTGGTTTATTTTTTTGGTCTCTCATTTATCTTTCTATGAATTTGTGTGTATGTATACATGCACACACATATACGTATGTACATCCATATATGTATACACACACATGCACACACATTCATATATATGCATGTGACTCAAATTTGTTAGTTAAAAAACATGGATACGGGCTTCCCTGGTGGCGCAGTGGTTGAGAGTCCGCCTGCCAAGGCAGGGGATACGGGTGCGTGCCCCGGTTCGAGAAGATCCCACATGCCGCGGAGTGGCTGGGCCCGTGAGCCATGGCCGCTGAGCCTGCGCGTCCGGAGCCTGTGCTCCGCAACGGGAGAGGCCACAGCAGTGAGAGGCCCGCGTACCGCAAAAAAATTAAAAACAAAAAACATGGATACAATCATGCTTTGCCTTTGTTTGGTGACATATTTTTTCACATTTGCAATGTCCTGGAACTCTTTCCACATACAGGTTTATCTCATTCTTTTTAATGGTTTCATAGTATTCCATACAATAGATGTAATTTATTTTAACCTCTCCCTCATTGTAGGAAATTGCTATTATTAGCAGTACTTCAAGGGTATTTTGTACATAAATTTTAGTGCACATGTGCGAGTATTTCTTTAAGATTCCTAGAAGTAGAATTGTTGGGTCAAAAGTATAGCATTTAAAAATTTGAAAAATATTGTCAAAAATGACTTCAGAATGGCCTCAGTGATTCACTCTTCTACTATGTCTTTTAGTGACTGAAATTATCAATATTTTAAATTTCTTCCAATTGTGGGGGCCAAAAGTTTTATTAAAAAATAGTCATCTTCCTTGCTACTAATGAGGCTGAGGATCCTTTCATACATATATTGCCCATTTTTATTCATTATAAATTGCTAATTTTTATCTTTTGCCCATTTTAAAAATTGAAACTCTTTACCTTATTAATTTGTGGAAGCTTTTTATATAATTTGGATATTAATCTTCTGTCATTTTAATATGTAACATTTAAAACTTTTCCAATCTGGCACTGAAAAGGTAAACTTTGCTTATTTTGACTTTTATTTTAAGGAAATTTTAAATTTCTATAAAATAAGATCCGATAATTATTTTTCTACGACTTCTAGGTATTATATCTTGCTTAGGAAATTTTTTTTATTTTGTCAAAATTTTTATTGGAGTATAGTTGATTTATAATGTTGTGTTAGTTTCTGCTGTAAAGCAAAGTGAATTAGTTATACACATGCACATATGCACCTTTTTTAGATTCTTTTCCCATATAGGTCATTACGGATTGCTGAGTAGAGTTCCCTGTGCTATACAGCAGGTCCTTATTAGTTATCTATTTTATAGATAGTAATGTGTATATGTCAATCCCAATCTCTTAATTTATCCCTTCCCCCCTTCCCCCCGGTAACCATAAGTTTGTTTTTTACATCTGTGACTCTATTTCTGTTTTATAAATAAGTTCATTTGTACCTTTTTTTTTTCTTTTTGCAGTACGTGGGCCTCTTACTGTTGTGACCTCTCCCGTTGCAGAGCACAGGCTCTGGACGCGCAGGCTCAGCAACCATGGCTCAGGAGCCTAGCCGCTCCGCAGCATGTGGGATCTTCCTGGACCGGGACATGAACCCATGTCCCCTGCATCGGCAGGTGGACTCTCAACCACTGAGTCACCAGGGAAGCCCATGTACCATGTTTTTTATATTCCACATATAAGTGATATCATATGATATTTGTCTTTCCCTGTCTGACTTACTTCACTCAGTATGACAATCTCTAGGTCCATCCATGTTGCTGTAAATAGCATTATTTCATTCTTTTTCATGGCTGAGTAATATTTCACTGTATATATGTACCACATCTTCTCTACACATTCCTCTGTTGATGGACATTTAAATTGTGTTTTTTCTTTTGATGCTTCTATAATTTTAGGCTATAATAGAGTTTATTTTTGCACACAATGTGATATTGGGATCTAAACTATTCATTTTATTCAAAAATGGTAATGTCCCAATACTGTTTATTGAATAATAATTACTATTATAATCAGAAATAAAGTATTTTAAGTATGTATCAATTTGGTGCCATTGAACAAGAAGGATTGGAAAGGATGAGAAGAACAATTAGGGGATGAAAAAGAATACAACCTTAGTAGTTAAAATATAACTCAGAGCCCTTAAGGTTTGTTACTACAAAGAAAATTTTTAGGTAAGGAAGTCTGGTAGCTTAAACTAAGGAATTGTCTTAGTCACCGTAATAGGGTGATGGAGAGAAGAGGGCATGAAATTGAGAGATCTTTAAGAATAGAACAGACAGGGATTTGTAACTGACTGACTGAGGAAGAGGGAGGGATCCCGTGTGGTTCCCATGTTTCCAATCCTGGTGACATTAAGTACCAAGGTGTTTCCTCCTGGACATGAGAATAGGTTGAACACAATAAAATATGCTTCCCAATCTAAATTAATAAAAATGCTGGGTAGGGCTTCCCTGGTGGCGCAGTGGTTGAGAGTCCACCTGCCAATGCAGGGGACGTGGGTTCGTGCCCCAGTCCAGGAAGATCCCACATGCTGCGGAGTGGCTAGGCCTGTGAGCCATGGCTGCTGAGCCTGCGCGTCCAGAGCCTGTGCTCCACAATGGGAGAGCCCACAACAGTGAGAGGCCTGCATACCGCAAAAAAAAAAAAAAAAAAAAATTGCTGGGTAAAACATTAAAAAATAAAAATTAATAGAGGCACACCTAAAATCAAAAAGGAGGTTCTCTAATGCTTAAAACAAAAAGGGAACCCAAAGTGGTGAGTAGGAAGCAAAGCCACCTTGCTCAGGGAGGCCTGGAACCAACAGAGACTTTAGTGGCTATGTTTTGAACACCATCTTGGGGATGGAGTAAAGTCCACAGGCTCTTGGTTGGGGTGAGGGTCGCAGAAATTGAATGCTCCATATGAGGCTTTGGGCTAGAAATGTGCTTCCCATCCTTGTATAGTGGGGAAAAAAACCCAAAAAGCAGAAAACACTGCTCACTACACAGGGGCTGCAGCCAGAAACAAGCTTGCTGCCTCAGGCTAGGGGTGGAAACCATTGTACCAGGTCACAACTCCAGGGCAGCATCAAGTGCAGATAAATAGGGTCCAAGTTTATAGCACCTATGTGGAACAAGAATCTGAGACCATAAACTAACTTAAAAAGTATTTTAGGGCTGGTCAATCCCATGGGGCCTGAGCAGAGAAACTGTAAAATAGGACAACTGACTGGCTAAGATGTAGGAAAACATAGAGATAAATAGATAGATAGATCGATAAAGAGATAGATAGATAAATTCCACACCTAGACTTTTAATAGTGCAAGTGCAGAATATCAAGTATAATGAGAAATCCTGAGAGCCAATGGAGGAGGAAAATGACAAGGTTAACTATAATTACACAGTAATAAGATTGGCAGCATACTTCTCTTCAACAGCAATAGTTGTCATAAGGTAGTGGAATATACTTCCAAAGTCCTAAGGGCAAATAATTGGGAATTTAGAAATCTATAATGAGCCAATCCATTATTTAAGACTGAGGATTTTTTGTACTTCTTGAATTTGTATCAGGTGCTTGTTTAACCTGTTCAAAAAATTAAATAGAAGAGTGAAAGTAAGATAAAGACATTTTAGGCTGACTAGGAGTTAGAAGGTTTACTGTTCACAGTAACCCAAATAGATTACACTCACTAAAAATATTACTAAATGATATACTTTAGTTTGAAGAAAAATGTATTCGGGGAAGAAGTGGGATGCTAGTAGCAAAGGGAACAAACAAATTATGGTGATAAATCTAAATAAGAGTAGAGAATAATAATAATAATAATCAATGAGAATAATAATATTGTTCATAATATGTGCTTAAAACAAAATGAACCAAAACATCAAATGAACAAACAAAACTAATAGCACAATAGCAGGGGAGTTGGGTGGGGGAATTCTGAAGGGAGTTAAAGTATGCAAAAGTCCTAGTTCAATTAGGAAGGAAGGCAGATGTGTGTATTAACTTTAGCCTTTGATAGAAAAAATTAAACTATATATCTATATCTATCTATGCAAAATTTAGGTATAATAACTAAAGGAACAAACATAGACTGTTTAACACTAAATGGGCAAAGGAAAATAAAGGAAATGAAGAACATGTGATTAATGGACAGAAACTAGGACAGGAACGTAAACAAAGTAGAGTGAAAGCCCAACAAACACCAGAGGAATTTATCAATAGATCATTGGAATAGCATAGAGACTGGAGAAAATAACTTAGCATGGAACTTGGCTTATTACTGAAGGGACATCAAAATCAGTGGGGGAAAAGATATCCTGTAAAATACATAGCATTGAGACACCTGAGTTTCTGCAAGGAAAGCAATAATTAGATGACTACATCATATACAAATGAATTCCAGACAAAAATGTGAAAAATAAAATTTTAAAACTACCAGGAAAAGCATGTTGAATAAAATGTAGAAAATATGGAAAAAATATGAACTTAGGATAAGAAAGGAATTCCTAAAAAAGATCAAATAGCACAATCTATTAAGGAAAAATAGATAAATTTGACTCCACAAGGCAAAATACCCTATAAACAAAGTTTAAAAACAAACTAGGGACTAGGAGAGGTATTTTCTGTGTACATGATAGATTAGTATCCAGAATAAATAAAAAATCCCTACAAATGAATAAGAAAAAGACAATAGAAAATAGAAAAAAATCCCCCCAAAGAAACCAGATATCATCTCTCCCTCTGTTTATGAACCAAATGTTTTTGTCCCTCTCCAAATTCTGATGTTGAAACTCTACCACTCATTGTGATGGTACTAGGAGGTGGGGACTTTGGGAGGTAATTAGGATTGGATAAGGTCATGAGGGTGGAGCCCTCATGAATGGGATTAGTGTCCTTATAAGAGGAAACACTGGAGAGCTTGCTTCTCCTCTCTCGTCTTCGCCATGTGAAGATACAAAAAGAAGTTGGCGGGCTACAATATGAAAGAAGGCTCTCACCAGAACCCAACCATGATCTCAGACATCCTCCTTCCAGAACTGTGAGAAAATAAATGTCTGTTGTTTATAAGCCATCCAGTCTATGGTACTTTGTTTTAGCTGTCTGAACAGACACCCTCCTTGACACTTTATCTCATTTTGTTTGTACCTTTTTATGGATCTTAAATTATTTTGTCTTTGTTAGACTTATTTGTTAACATGTCTACTTGTCTTTATTCTCCATTCTCATCCTTCCAAATGGTAAAATTTTTGAAGGTTGGCACTATTTATACCTGACTGCCCTGTAACTCATAGCATACTCTCTTGGATATAATGGGTACTCAATAAATAATTTGTTAAATTCGATTCAATAAAGGTAAAAATCATGTAGTCTTCACGAGAAAAATGTGCGAGCCATGAGAATTCACTGGGAGTGAATCTCCTGGAAGTTTCATGTATCAATTTAAGGGGCTTTGTAACCTACAAATAAAAAGGATATTTTTTTACCCCACCTCATTTTTAAGCTTTTCCTTTAGACCAGGGGAAAGAACTCATTGACTTTATTTATTTATTTTAGGAAAATTGTGCTTAAAGGAGGAAATGAGAATTATGGTAACAAACATCCTGAAAATGCATTGGAATTTCCTCAGTATTGGATTTGCTTTTCTTCAGACCAATAATGCTCTCTTGGCATTCTGATTACTAAAGACATCAGGTCTCTAAGTTTCCTGGAAAGGGATTTTTTGTTTAATTAGGTCTCACTGTATGAACTACAATTTGATTCACACTGGTGGCAGAAAGGGCCAGGAAAAGAGTAATTCTACTGCAGTCTTCCTGCCTGTTTCTTCCTCACATCTCTTCCTACATCTCTTTCTAAACCACCTCTCTTTTCTACTTGCATCCTTCCTTCTTAGTGCTTTTCACCCTTCTCCTGCTGTTCAATTATAACTTAGTTCCATTTGTTAAAAACCTCTCTTAAACCTATACCTGTTTCAGCTTTTCCTTATCTGCACACAATTTATCTTTCTCAAGGAGGATGACGAAGAACATTTAGTATTGTACAGACACATATTCTCCAAAGCACCCTAGAAAGAACTATCACCATTATATGAGTGTACTCTGATGGTTAAAGACAAGGGGAAAATTTAGCAACCCAGCATGCCTGGGCATCACTGGGCAGAAATAATTGCTAATTAGTATCCTACTAGCTTGGGAGCATTAACTGGCTTTGGGCACCTGCTTTCTAGACCCTAAATGTATTTTGTTCATTTTAGCTTGCTTTATAGGATGAGAGGAGAATGACAATTACAGAAATAGTTTCATTTCAGTAATTCAACCTAATGAAGACTTGTCATTTGAATGATTATTCAGTAGTTGGTACTTGTTTTTCTGCCAAGTTTTCAGAAAAATGAACTCAGATATTCTTCAAGACTGAGAAAACACATCCTTTCCTTTAAAATAATTTAGAGAATTTTATTTTATTCATGGATACAGGAGTGTTCCCCACAGAATTTTCATCTCATATGACTATATAAGTAGAGAGAAAAAGAAAGAGGGTATCTTTTGAAACATAACATTTTCATTTCAGAACACATCAAGCAATCATATAAAATAAAGTGCTTCAAATTGATATCTTAAATTTTCTCCTAGAAAAATGTGTCAGCTATTTCATGATTTTCAGAGACTAAAGGCATATGTGAGAACAAGTTTTGTGATTAATTAAATGAAATTACCTGAGCATAATACTCATAATGATATTATCTTTGAATTAAAATACACTTGAATAAGATTGATGACATTTTCAATCAGTAGATTAATTAAACTTTTGTTAATTACACGTAAGTCAATATGTTTGGATTACATATCAATCAATATACTGAAAGCAACACCCACTCTCTTTGCTCTGGAAAACTGCTTGGCTGATATTTTTCTAGCGGCTTTAGTTTAGAAGTTAGAATTCTTTCATTTTCTTTATATCAGAGGTCTCGATATTTAGCAGATTGAGATGTGAAGATAATTATTGCAACAATTTTTTTTTTGCTTATTTTTTTTATCATTGTGAAAGTCTTTTTTGGGTTCTGATGATTGCTTTAATGATTATTCTCGTAACTGAATTTCGACTCTGCCCCGCTCAGATGTTTCTGTCGGAACAATGCCATGATGGAACTAGAGATGGGGAAGTCTGCAGCTGTCGGCTCTGCCCGACGCCTGTCTGATTTCAACTCTTGTCTGCTGTTCTGCTTCCCACTTGCAAGCAGGGTGCTGACTACAGTGAAAATTTCTATTGTGTTTAACATCCTGAAGGACTGTTAGCTCTTTAGGTACCTTACTCTTCCTTTGCCAATTTACTTCACTCCTCCTCTCCTCCCAAGTCTCATTTCTAGAGGTTTAATTCCTGATGAATTAATATTTGTCTTTGTAGGTAGAGGCTGGGGGTGGGAAAGTGACTAGTTTTTTTGGCACAAAGCCATAGAAAGGTGAATTTTCTTACAGTCTTAGGTGCACTTGTGGGTCAGTGATAAGCCCACATAGTGGTAACTTTTTTTCAGTGCCTCTATATATTGCAATAAAAACAAATGGTGTGACTATTATATATAAAATAGATAGCCAACAATCCTACTGTATAGCACAGGGAACTATAGTCAGTATTTTGTAAAAACCTTTAAGGGAAAAGAATCTGAAAAAGAATATATATATGTATAACTGGATCACTGTGTTATACATCTGAAACTAACAAGACATTGTAAATCAACTATACTTCAATATAAAAAGAAAAAAAAGAAAAAAACCAAACGGTGTGGTTGAACAATCAACTCAGAACCTCTCCTATCCTCCTCCTCCAGTTTCTGAACACTGACTTTCTCTATTTTTATTCATTAGGCCAAATTATTTTCTCAATCTGGCAGGAGTTTACATGCTACAAATAACTACCCTTGAATGGGTGGGAGTTTTCTAGGCTCTCAGTGAATCCAGTTTGGGTTGTCATTTAGCTCCTGTCAAAGCCTGGCTAAGACAATTGATATATGGGAAATAGAGTTTATAGATGTGCAGTCTCCTCCGTGCGCTAAGCTGTATGTATCCTTGATCACCACAAAGATCTAAATGTGATCTCGTTAGCTTAGCCTTTCCCAGTGGAAACTTTCATGAATCATGGTTTGGTACCAGGTCTTTATATATATATATTTAAAGCATTAATATTGGAAACCCTGAAGTGAAGAATATTTCTGTAGCTTCTGTAAAAACTGCTTAAATATACTGCCTATTATGTTGTTCAATATTCCTTGACAAGAACTCATGCGATGGATTCCTTTTAAAATTTATTATCAGAAAAAAAGTTTGTCTCTGTTGAAGAAGTGAGTGTTTTGCTATTTTCAGACCACAAACACCATATCATTTATTGTTTCTCTTTATGTATTGGCTGTCAGGAGGCTCAGAATGAAAGTACATGCTGTATTAGAAGAAGAGAGAGTAAGAAATCACAGGCAGGTTCCAGGAGGAGCATAGGAGTGAATCTGTCTTTGTCTTTCCTGTGTCTGTTCATTTACTGATGCAATGGACATTTATGAAAGGACCATTGTGTTCTAGGCACCATGTCAAGTGTTGGGGAGAAGAACACGGTCCCTGCTCTGGAAGGAATTAGGGTCTAGGAGGGGAACAAGATAAGTGAGTAGACAAATGAAAGGAATGCTAGAATAGAGGGACGCATGTGGTGCTGCAGAAGGGGAAATAAGGAAGCACTCAGTTCTGCCTGGAGACAGGAAGTTCTCTTCAGTAAATTATGAAGAATAAGTCCCCACGGTAGATAGGGTCAAGGTGGAGGGCAGAGCACAAAGGCAGAGAGGGAGAAGTAGCCAAGCAGCCACAGTAGTGTGTGAAGGGAGGGTTATGAAATGAAGCTGGAGAGATGGGCAAAACCTGAACAGCAATGACTTCAGTGCCTTGCCTAGAAGTTTGTGGTTTATCCTCCAGGGCATAGAGATTCATATTTTAAGCAACACGATCAGATCTGAATTTTAGAAAACCTTCTGGAAACGTAGATAATTTGGGAAGGGGGCCAGATGAGAAGCAGAGGGTTCAGGTGGTAGGTTGTTGGAAAAGTACAGGATATACAGGAAGGACCACACTGAGGCTGGGGCCAGGGGGCAGAAGAGAGATGAAGTAGACAGGGAAGAGGGATTAGAATCAACCAGACTTGGTGTCCACAAGGAAAGGAAGCAGGAAGGATTACAACCCAGGTTTCTGGCTTAGGAGACTGGATCATTATAAGAGGCGAGCATATGGAATGGGGAGCAGGTGCACCCGTGTGGGTTGGGAGATGATGTTTGAGATTTGGTGATGTGGCGCTGAGGTGCCTGAGAGATGAATGATGGAAGATGCTTTGTAAGCAGCTAGATTTAAGGGTCTGGACCTCAGGAGAGAAGTCTGAACTGAAGATGTAGGTCTGGGAGTTGTTTCTACATTGGAGAGAGGTTGAAGTCCTCAGTTCCATAAGATCCTTTGAGAAGAGTGGGACATGAGTGTATGGGGAAGGGCAGACATACAGGTGTCATAAAGGGAGACTCGAGAGGCGTGGGTAGACAGGAAGGAAGGGACCTCAGAAACACCAGTGTTGGCCTATACTTCCCCTGCCTTTGTGGTCAGTCTATGAGGTTAACCCATGGGCATCTTGAGTTCAGTAAGTCAAAAGCTGAGTTCATCCTTCTCCTCCCGACGCTACCTCCTTCGCTATTCTCCCTTTGAAGCAGAAATCTACCCATTTCCCAAGCCAGATTTGTGGAGTCACCCTTGAGTCCTAAAGTCTCCAAGCCTTAGAACATTCAGTTTCTTATTAAGCCCTTCCCATGTCTCCATCCCCCAGTCACTGCCTTAGTTCAAGCCTCTGTCACTTCTGGCATGGGTTATGAGAACAGTCCCTAGTGGATCCTTGTCTCCAGTCTTGATCTCAAATTCAATTTTCTCACAACACTTCCATGGTGAAGATCATACAATGGATTCCTCTTTCCTGCCTGACGAAGTCCAAAGCCTTAGCTTGGGATTCAAGATCTATTTAACCAGTGTGATGTGAGACAACCGTTTTGATGTCATTTTTACATATGCAAAGTGCAAGATACAAAGAAAGATGTCTCCATTGTCCAGCCTTGCTCCGTTCCTCCCGATTAACATTTTCTTAGTCTAAGGATGGCAGTTGGAGGCTCCACCAGTCCAAGGTCAGGAGCAGCAATGGTACCATGTTTTGTGGAATCGTGAAATGTACCCCTACCCTTCCATCTTTGGCTCATTTCCTGATCGTGAACTGCAGTATTTTTTTCTTTTATCACCACACTTTTGTACATGTTATTTCTTTTGCCTGGAATGACTTCCCCTTCTTCATTTTGATAAGTTTATACTAGAAATAACAGAGATGTAGTGAGTTCTGTACAATAAGGGATGTTTTGTTCAGATTATAGTTAGCCCAGATGTTGTTTTCTTTCTCTACCCGCCCCCGCCCCCCAATCTGAGCCAGAATTTATAAAATCTTGCCCATAGCTACAATGGAGTTCAAAGAGACAGAAGGAGAGATCAGAACAAAGAACAAAGTCACCTCTGGGTGACTCTTAGAGGCAGCTGCTCTGTGTAGAGAGTGCACTGTGGAGGAAACCAAATCTCCTCAGAAGTAAGCTTGATGACTTAAAGATAAATTTTGAACAATTGTTGACTGAGAAACTGAAAATTCTCTGTCATTTGAAGGAAAGCCCTGAAACAGAGAAGCATCCTTTTCAGAGCTCAGAGGTTTCAGATGTAGACTTTTGTAAAGCAAAGAAGAGGATCAGCAAATAACGTAGCTCCAGGGCAAAGAAAAAAGGGAATTTGCACAGTATCAGTGGAGAGACATTTCTCTTAGCAATATTTGCCTGAACGTTTCACTGGTTCTGAGGTGAAGAGGAATGGGTAGTTTACTGTGTGTTTTCATGCCTAAGTTAACCATTTAATAATCCATATACAATCAGTTCCAAAGTAACCGTCCTCCTCGGTTGAGGAGAAAAAATTATAAGCCTAAAATCCTTGGTTAAAATTAAAAGCAACTCTAAGTCATAATGCTATTTGATAAGGTCAGGAAGAAAAGAATCCTATATGTCAAGGGCTTTGAATTTTGAAAGTGCTTCACTGACCAGATAAAGATATTTACATTCTGTGGCCACAGCAACAGAGCCAGCAAAGAACACAGGAGGGGAAAGAACAGACAGGAGGGGAAGGGCTGTATTTAAATTGAAATTTACACAAGCTTTGTCTGTTATCAAGTTTATTGGAAAGGAGCTAGAGGCTTCTGGACCAATTCAGTAACTATAAATTTCTCCCTGAGATAGTCATTTAATGTTAACTACAAAATTGCTGCTTAATATTCATAGAATGGAATTTTCCACTGCTGCACATGCAAAATATTCTATTATTTACTTAATCCATATTTGTTTTGTAGGAAATAGAATTCTTAAACTTCATTTGTAAAGGAAAGCAAGAGCCTTGTGTTAATCTATGTCAAAATTGTTCTTGCATTAGTTGGAAAACCCTTCTATCTCTGGGCCTATTTTTTTCTTTGCAGATTGCAAGTAAATACATGCCTTTAGCAGATACAGATCCAAACACAACATGAGGATTGGTGCCTGCAACACCCTCACTTTAATTTATTGAGCATTTCCTGTGTGTCGGGCACCATACTGAGCACGGTACTCATTGTCCTCTAATCTGCCTGTACAAGTCAAGTTCAGCCAGGGAAGCAGAGCCACTGGGAGTGGCATGAGAAGAGGGGCTTCTTCAGGACTGCACTGGGGCTGGCTTGCACCAGCTCCGGGGAGCACTGTGACATTTCTTCCCAATTCCATGTCTAGTGACTTAATGTTGGTAGCCTGAAGAGTGGGAGCATTTACCCCACAGAAATTAACAAAAGCTACAAATCAGGCTCTAGCATGTCTATTACATTATTGTGGAAGGAGCTGGGGAAATGAAGGTCTGGAAGAAGGAGTTGGAGGATGAGAGGTGTCACTTACCAGAAGCACTCAGATCTTGTAGAGGAAGCCAAGCACATCCATATGTGGAAGGTGGATTGTGAAGGGGAAACTCTTGGTGGGGACTGTGGAAGCTGTTGCCTCTGTGTAGCTGCCTTTTTGAGCTTGCAGCCAAGGTCTAGGGGTGCCTGCTGTTGATGAGGACAGCCAGCATTCGGGGAGGAGGAGACAAACTAGACAAGGAACAGAGGGAAGTGAGGTACCTGCTGGGACCCACCAGGCACTGCTGGATCCCCATCACTGTATCAGACCGCAAAGGAGGCCTTCTGCCCTTCCCCTCCTCTCTGCTTCACATCTACCTCCCAAATTTTGGGCAAGTTCCTTTTTTGGCCAATCCTACCCCGGAATCATACAGGAAACAGGTGTCTGGGAAACACAGTTCCCAGCTTAACCAAGGTGACACGGCACAACACAACAACTTCCCAACAGTGCAATGACACAGATACTATTATCCCCATTTTTCAGAAAAGCAAACCAAGATGTAATGAGGTAATTTGCTTGAGGTTGCACAAATCTATCACTAGGTCTGTTACGTTCCAAAGCCTGTAGTCTCAACTACTCTAGTGTACTGGGAATGTTTTTGTTTCGCCTTTTTTTGCTGTTTTAAAAATAATGACCCCAAGTGAAAGAATCACATTCCAAAAGCACTATAGGTAAGTATTTGAGATAGATGAACCCATTTGACAATGACAGTTAACATTCTAGTGCACAGAATGGCCAGACCAGGTGAGCATTTGAAGAAGAGATATGGGGATATATGTATATGTATAGCTGATTCACTTTGTTATAAATTGGAAACTAACACACCATTGTAAAGCAATTATACTCCAATAAAGATGTTAAAAAATAATAATCTTTAAAAAAAAAAAAGGAAAACCTATTGTAACCAGGCTTAGTTCAGTCTGGTAGGCTCACCTTGCCCTTAGCTTCTGGGGATACAAAGATGAATGATAAGAGAGGATTCCTGCCGTTAAGGAGTACATGGTCTATTTCACAAAAATAGGCATAGCCATAAATATGGTACCTGACCATTTTATGTCCTCTTCCAGATTTCCTCAGCCCCACCTGCACTCCAGCCTTTCATGGCTGCTCGATGGACAGCCTGCCCAACACTGCCATAGTCTGAATGCTACCACCATCAACTGGGCTCCAGCATGGGCTGCATTTTGTCCACAGAAGCAGGGACCTTGGGGCTTCTAGGCTCAGACCTGGCTTGACCAAACTTATAGAGGTGCTGATTTCTCCAGCACTTCAGGGCTCAGAGGAAGTGTTGCATAGTTGGCTGTGGACTGGCTTCTCCAGCAGCTTCCCAAAGGACAGGATATCATAACTCAGAAGTAGATGGGGGAGTTGACACTGGTAGGGCCAAAGATAAATGATAATGACCAATAATAAGCAGGAACTAGTGGACCCTGGCAGGTACATCCTCCCTCAGGTGCAGTGGTACCACATAGCTGACCAGAAGTGAGGGTCCTGTGATTGAACAACGGACTGTGTTTTCTAGGAAGATGCAGGCAGGTCAGCAGTATATCACTATGTTTATGTCTGCCACCTTCCCTTACTCATTCTCCTTACCCCTCACTGTTGCTTGCCCGGGATTGCACCTCTTATAAAGACTTGGCCTCTAAACTTTGCCTCAGATTCTGATCTCTAGGGAACCCAGGCAAAGATGATTACCTAAAAGTAGACACACGCTAAATAAATTACAATAATGCCCTGTTTAAAGTACTGTTGGGGAGGATTGCTAAAAATATATATAATTCTTTTACTTCCATTTTGATGCTTGTCTTATGTTTCGCTATTCAAAGTGCAAGTCTTTGATACCCGAATCATTAACTGATTTCTTAAACTAATTCTTACGTGAGCACATGCCATGATGTAACAATATATCATGATCCACAGGAAATATTGCTTGTATTTTAAATGGTATCTTATTAAGTCAAAAGGTTGAGTAGAATGGGGATTCCATATTGCAATGTGGGGAAGATGTGATGGAGGCTCTCGAATCACATCCTGTCAGTGGTGATCTACTCCATCCCAACATGATAATCATATGAGGAAGACTTGCCACAGCTGAGACGTGACTTTATGTTATAACGTCTATTACAATTACTTGAATTACCACTATTGGGAAGTAAACAACTACACATTTTCTTCAGTAGAGCTAGTGAGTGCTTTCTTTAGAAAAGATATACAATTTTTATTATATATGGTTATGGGAAAAAAAAACCACTTCATCTAGAAAATCTGTAGTCAAACTGTACTAATCTCACTATAAAGGCATAGTGAGATTCTATTAAAATTAATAGAATATGGCAAAACTAACAGATACCTTGTATTAATGATTAAAATATTAGGAAAGCTTAAAAGCATATTTCTAAACTCAGGGTTCACATGCATGTGTTCATATTTTTCAATGAGATTGTTTGGAAACTGCAGAATGGGTTAATTAGCTTCCTTTATTAAAAGAGAAGAATTCTCCCAAATTGACTTAGGGGACCAAATCCCAAACTGTAAATAATTGAAAATAAAGTTTAAAAATGCATAGGCTGATACAGCAGTCTCCTAGAACAGAATGCACCATCACTATCCAATTATAACTGGGTATACCAAGGGAAAGATTAAAACAGAAACTGTTAGTTATGACATTCTAACCATAAGGACTTTTAGCAGAACCTTGTAAAAATTAGGACAAAGGTAAATGGGTATATTTACTCTAAAGCATCTGAGAGTCTTCACAATAATTAGAAAAAGGAATTTTTTTCTGTCAAGATTTTACTTTTTCTTTTCTTAGTTAGAGACAGAATCATCTTGATGGAAAATTAGCAGTCACAGAGCAATATTCAGTTTCACTAAATTATGGTACAATTCTGGTGCTGTATGTTATGAGGAGCCTTTAATGCCATTGCTGCGGGACAACCAGAGATTTTTCCAGTTCTTGGTACTTGAATTGCAAAGGAGAATATTAATAAGATAAAATCCTAGGATGGAAAATCTTTCAACTCTGAAATTCTATGCCTGGAAGGATCATAAGATAGCATTTTCTCATAAAGTCCCTTTGCTTTAGAAGATCCACAATCTGATTATTATTCAAACCTAATTTCAGCTCAGAAAACTTAAGTAAAAGACAATCTTCAAGTTCTGAGGATTATAAAAGATGACAGGAAGTATGTACTGTTGATCAAAAATGCACCGGGGGCAACAGCTACCCACAAAAAGACAGCTCAGAGAGGCTGTCAGTCAGACTAACAGGGAGGCAAGTCAGAGCAAATCACTGTGTCAGACTCTCGGGCAATAAAGCCATCACTCCTTAAATGCTGGGCAGTTAGGAAATGTTGCTCTATCGTGAAAATGACATTATGACATTCTCGGTTTGTCATTTCCCTTTAGTTTTCATTTAACGTTTTTATACTCGAAAAGGCAACCAAATTACACATTGTCCTTGTTAGGTTTTGAAACATAGCATAAGATTCGTCTTGTTCTTCAACAAATATTTATTGTGTGCCTGTTATTTACCAGGCACTATGCTAGGTCCTGGGGCTATAAAAATGATAAGATTTTGATCTTTGTTCTGTAGGAGCTTACAGTCCAGTGGGACATTAGAGTTGGAGGTACAATTAGAGATCATCTATTTTTGTAGATGACGACCCTTGGGATCTGAGAGGATTAGGGATCTATTAAGGATGAACAGAACCGGATTCATGGAGACAGAGGCGAGGTGATCTATGTCCTCCGATTTCCACAACAGAGCTGTTTAGAATTCTTTATTCATTCATTTATTTGGTCATGAACACATATTCGAGAGCCCACTCTGGGCCGTTCGTGTCCTTCCTGACCTGGAGGTAACAACTTCAGCAGAGAAGGCAAATATCAAAATGGTGAAGATGCTACAAATTCTTTAAGCTATATCTTGGATCTATAAATAACATCACTTAATTTTTAATAAGTAAATTTACGCAGTATTTTGAGCTCTCCCCCCGCCAACGGTGGCACAATATTTAGCATGATCAATTCCAGGTGCATCCTGTTAATACTGGTTGTTTTTTCACTCTTTCCTTCTCCAAGTTGCTATAAAGTTTCCCCTGGAATTTATGGATTGTTGAGGACACTCATCTGGTCCTAAGTCATCACCTGCCAGTGATGGCAAGAGATGTCTGATTTTCCCCATTCTTGAGTCCTCAACCCTCTTCATCGATCCCATTGGCATCTACTGAGATATCCATTAACCCCTCTGGTCTACACTGCCTGGGTTCATGCAGTGAAGTCTCCTGTCTGCCGTTCCAGCCTCCTCCAGATGTTTTCTTTCCTTTTCTTTCTTTTTTTTTTTAATCTCTTCTTAGATTAGAAAACTCACTCTGACATCTTGCCTTCTTCTAAATTCGTTGCTTAACTCATGAATAGTATGCCTCTTAGTTCTTTAGGGCTTTGTCTCTTGACTGAGTGCTAGTCAAGTGCTAAGATTTTTAGATTCCAAATTTAATCCCTTTAAGCCATTGTCATAGAGATGATTCTTGAAAAACCACTTTGAAACTTAAATTTAAAAAAAATAGACACCTTTTCTTTTAATAACCTAACCTGAGAACAGTAGTAAGAGTAGGGTCCCAGTGTGGGTTGGTTATGGCTCAAAACGATAATACTCATTTATTATGTCTCACAGTTTCTGGGGGTCAGGCATTCAGACAGGGCACAATGAAGACAAGTTAACTTTGTTCCAATGTGTCAGGAGCCTCAGGAAGTCGTCAACACTGGGGTCTCGAATCATCGTAAAGCTCGTCCATGCAGTACCTGGGAGGTTTCTGTTGGCTGGGGGCCTAGCTGGGGTAGTCATCTGGAAGATCCTCACATGGCCAAGGCCATGGGCTGTGGGTTTTGTCACATGGTGGCTAGGTTCCAAGGGCAAGAGGAGAGAGAGAGAGAATCAGGCAGAGGCCATATTGCCCTTTATGATAAACCTCATGCGTCACAAAGCGTCCTCTCATTGGTTGGGGCAGCTACAGGTCCAGCTGTCTTCAAGGGGAGGGAACTGCGTGACTCCACCTCTGGATGGGGAGGCTTGTTCACGCCACCCTATGAACATGTGGAGTGGGACATATATTGGGGGGACCATATCTAGGGAAAATGTAATCTGCCACGGGGGTTTAGCAGGAAATACGGAGAATGACAAACACTGGGTAATACTCTACAATATTATTTTGTCACATATGGTCTGCAACGATGACCGTCATCTATGTGAGCAGGTGTGGCCCCAAAGAAGTAAAGCATGCACTGACAGAGAGTCAAGCTGTGTGTGGCTGGCTTTTAAAAAAACAAACAAACAAACAAAACCTCTCATTTTAGGATGAGAGGCCTTTCCAGCTATTTGTGTCCCACTAGGGAGATGGTTTTGCCCTGGAATATTTACAAAATAGGCGCAATTACCTCTCCAGCCATTCTTTTTGTTTATTGCCCTTTCTCTACTTTCTCCAGGGACTGAGTTTGTTTATGCTGGATTTCCCCCACATCTATCACCAAGTCCAGCCTGTTTCCCCTTCTTTCCCATAACATAATTTAATGGTCTAGCCTTGTGCTGGGGAATTAATTGGGTTATCATGTCCTTAACTAATAAGTTATTTTTTCTTTTTTTTTGCCCATGAATTTTAACAGCTGCCTGATTGAAGTATCCAAATGGAAAAGTAATAATGAGAAACTTAGGCTTTGAAAGCCTGACTGCAGAACTCATTTCTGGATGAGACCAAGGCAGTGTGGGCAGAAGCAGTTCAGTAGCTCCTAATCACGCCATGCAGATGCCCAGGGCGGACCTGCTTTCAGGAAGCTTAATTAGCAGGGTGACAAGAATTGCCTCCTTTCCATGATCCAGTGAAGGGATTGATCTAGAAGAACAGTGGAGCCTTGATGCTCTCCTTTTTATTATTATATATTTTTAAATAAAATATTTTAAATTATTTTATTCTGGTTATAAAATGAATGCATGCCCACTTTAAAAAATTTAAACATTTCCAGAATGTATAGAGAAAAAAAAAATCACCTGAGGTCTTACCACTCAGATTTAACTCTTGTATCATTTTGGTAAACTTCCGTGTGTTTACGTATCCACTGGTAACTTACAGCTATACCCGTACATAACTCTGTATACATATTATATGATACATACATTTCTGTACCCTGTTTTTTTCATTCAGTAATGGGTGGTGGCTATTATTTTTCATGTCAATAAATATAGACTCACATCATCATTTTTATTAACTGCAGAATATTACTCTGTGAGATATACCATAATTTATTTAACTAATTCTATTGAACAACAATTATGCCTATTGCAATTTTTTGATGTTATAATCAATGCTCTGAAGAACTTTCTTGTATACCCATTTTTAAGGACTTGTCCAAAGATTTCATTGGCATATATCCCCATAAGGAGAAATTGATGGGATTCTTTCTTTTAAGAAGGACAATAGGGGGACTTCCCTGGTGACACAGTGGTTAAGAATCCGCATGCCGATGCAGGGGACACAGGTTTGAGCCCTGGTCTGGGAAGATCCCACATGCTACAGAGCAACTAAGCCCATGCACCACAACTACTGAGCCTGCGCTCTAGAGCCCACAAGCCACAACTATTGAGCTTGCGCATCTAGAGCCCTTGCTCCGCAATGAGAAGCCACCGCAGTAAGAAGCCCAAGCACCACAACAAAGAGTAGCCCCCACTTGCCTCAACTAGAGAAAGTCTGCACGCAGCAATGAAGACCCAACATAGCCCAAAATAAATGCATACATTCATACATACATAAATAGGACAATAAGAAGCCGTGGGGGAAAGAAATCTGGGTGAGCAGCCTAGTTTCAGAGAATTCATGTAACACATATGCATAGAAGTCTACACTCTGTCAGGAGACTGAGCTAGACTGCTTGGGATACAAAGATTAAAAAAATCTTTAAAAAATTCTTCTAGCTTAGTAGGGAAGATAGACCCATATACGAATAATTATTACAGTAATTTCAAATTCCCAGCAGAATTATGAACAAAGTACCACAGGAAGGGTTTTAAAAAAGGAGCTATTAAATCTGGGCAAGAGTGATGGGGGAAGAATTAACAGAGAAAGCAACAAGCGAGCTGATCATGTGGCTGAGAAGGAGTTAAAAAGGTGAGAGTATTAGTTTGCTAAGGCTGCCATAACAAAATACCACAGACCAGGTGCCTTAAACAGCAGAAATTTGTCATCTCAGAGTGTGGAGGCTAGAAGTCCAAGATCAAAGTGTTGGCAGGGCTGGTTCCTTCTGAGGGTCATGAGGGTAGGATCTGTTCCAGGCCTCTCTCCTTAGCTTATTGATAGCCATCTTCTCCCTATGTCTTCACACCATCTTCCCTATGTAAGTATCTGTGCCCAAATTTCCTCTTCTTATAAGGATACCAGCCATATTAGATTAGCGGCCACCTTAAAGACCTCATTTTAACTTAATTACCTCTTTAAAGACCGTACCTCCAAATACAGTCACATTCTAAGGTATTAGGGGTTAAGAGTTGAACATATGAATTTGAGGAGTACATGATTTGGCCCTTAATATTGAAAGAATGGAGAAATGCTTTTATAAAGGCCCAGAGTCAAGCAAGTGTGCGGTGATGGAGGAAGAAAAAGGGAACTCCATAAGCTAGGTGGAGAAGGTCTGGGGGCTAGAATGAGGAAAGGGGATCACGGTAGAAGGTGTGTCCATACTGGGAGGAAGGGCTTATAAACAGTCCTGAGAAAGGTGGGTTTTATTCTGCAGCGGGCAGAGAACCATGGGTAATTTTAAGCAGAGATGTGGCATAATCAGTTTTGTTCTTTATTTAGATGTTGCTGTCAGAATATCAAGTGTCAGCAAGGATGTGGAACACCTGGAACTCTCACACACAGCTGGTGGGAAAATAAAATAGAATAACTATTTTGGAAAACAATTTGCTAGTTTCTTTAAAAGTTACCTACTCATCTACCATATGACCCAGCATTCTCTCCTAGGTTTTAACCCAACAGAAATGAAAGCATGTCTAGACAGTAATTTATCCATGGATGTTAATAACATCTTTATTCATAACTGCCCAAAACTCAAAACAATTCAAATGTCTATCAGCAGGTGAATGACTAAAAAAAATGTGGTATATCCATTCAATATAATACTACCTAGTAATGAGAAGGAAAAGAACTATTGATACCCACAACAAATATGGATAAACCTCATAAATAATTATACTGAGTGAAAGAATCCAGGCTAAAAAAAAGTACTTACTGTGTGATTCTGCTTATATAAAATTCTACAGGAAATAGAAGCTAATCTGGGGATGACGGTTTGGGGCAGATGGGGTAGGCCTGGGAGGGAGAGATTGCAAAGACGCATGAAGAAACTTTTGGAGGTGATATAATTGTTCATTATCTTGAGAGTAGTGATGGTTTCATGGGTGTATATAGATATCAAACTCCATCAAATTGTGGACTTTAAGTACAGGCATTTTATTAGGTGTTGCTTATAACTCAATGAAAAACCAAGCAATTATACCTCAATTAAAAAAGGAAAATCAAAATAAAACAGAAAAGAAATATATGGAGTGGATAAAAAGAATATTGGAACATAAACTCTGGGAAAGAAGACCAGTTAGGAGGCTACTTGCAAGAGCTTCATCTGAATGAAGCTGGGTAGGTGGTGCCCACTTGGCTTTGCTCTACCTCTGTTCTGAGACGTGAACTTTTAGGAACTGAACTGTGGGCAGCAGAAAGGCACTTTGTCCCAACGTGATGATGGAGGACACTAACCTTTCTTCCTCTTCCTCTCTACTATATGCTAGGAATAATTTTAGACATTTGTAATAGTGGTGAATAAGATGGACAAATATCTTTTGTGCTTAGGAAGTTACTGTGCAAGTGGGAGACAAAAAATAATATGTCACAGAGAGTTAACGTCTACAAAGAAAAAGCAGGGTAATGGACCAAGTAATGGATGGGCATTGAGTGTGGGAACTATTTTAGTGAGATGTTTAGAAAAGGTCCCTCTAGAGCAATGACATTTGAGCTCAGACCTGCATGGAGGGAGGTTAGTTGAGATCAGGGACAGGTATTCTAGGTGGAGAGACTGGCAAGTACAAAGGTCTTGAGTTGGCAATGGAAGTGACTTGTCAAGGAGAAGGCTGGAAAGAGTAGAGTGATAGCAGAAACTTAAGTAAGCTCCTGATTTGCCACCAACCTGTGCCTGAACCAGCTCCCTGGTAATTTACACTGGACATTTCTTCTTATAATTACGTTCATGCTAGAATGTTGAAAGAGTTAAATGCTGACTGAAATACTGTTCAGTTGGCTGTAACTTAGATTCTGTTTCTCAACCGTCTCTCCCCTCTTTCTTTTTTTTGTCAGCTTGGGGTGGGTCATGGTATTTGTTGTAATGGAATTTAATCTACATCTCATTACACTCTAAGGTGTGAAAAATGCCTTCCAAATGTGTCTTTATTTACCATCTATCTTAATGCCCAGTGCTAGGTGGAATCCCATATTAAAACAAATCTGAGTATAACTGAGAAATGGGTAACCTCTAGTGTTTGAAAAGTTAAGATCATCGATACATCCTTATAAATTCTGCCTTTAAAAATATAGTCTTAAGAGGAAGCAACAAACATCCTTGACCACCTATTATGAGGTGAACATTTCCACCTGTCTTAATTAATTCTTTCAACAACACTATCTTTAAACCATTTTGCAGCTATAGAAACCAAGGCTCAGAAGCACTAAATAACATGTCCAAGGTCACAGGGCTAGTAAATGGCAGCATCAGGATTTCAAGTCACATCCACTGCCTCCTGTTTGGAACCCCTGTCTCTGCGCCATGTCAGTCTTAATGCTACGCCTCCACATGCATAATGCCATGCTGTCATGGATTGAATCAAGAGACAGTCCTTCTAAGAAAGTAAACAACTTCCTTGAGAAAGAAGCCCCAAATCTTTATCTCTTGACTGTCAGACCTACCTATCTGTCTGAATGTTTCAGAGGAGTCTGTGCCTGGCTCAGCCACTCTTCCCTTCCAACAAGAATTCTCCAGAGGGACTGGTGGCAGAAAGAGGATGAAGGAAGTGGCTGGGTCAGCGGGTATGATTGAACACTGTTCCTCTGTCAAAGGCCTGATAAAAATCTGGGGTCTCTGGGCACTCGATTTTTAAAGTAATCTTGTCAGTTCCCTAATAATAGTAATAAATTAACCAAACAGCAGATTCAGTGGTATTTTATGTCCTGGGGGTATTGCTTTCACACTTCAAGTTGATAGCGTGATTTATCAAGAGATAAATTACAGCTGGGAACAAATGGATTTACCGATGTCAGGGAGATGACAAGTATATTCTGAAGATGTTACCAGTGATGGGTACGTACCTGACAGGCATACTTGAAAAGCCCCAAGCAAAAAGCTTCTCTTCAAAGGCTGAATAACTTTAATCTCCACTTTAGATGTAGGTCGTTGCAAGGACAGGAGGAATTTGATGGTCTAATTATCCCGTCCTCAAATCATTATGACCTGAAAGTATTAATTACTTTGCTCTTTGGAAATGGGGTTATGCAACCACCTCAAACCTTTTCTGAAAGCCATCTGGAGGATAAGTAAATGCATTAGTGTGGGCTTGTCCTACTGTAAATGAATGCATAACTGCCAGCTCCCCCACCTTCCGCTGCTAATCGGCCATTGCTGCGTGTCTGTCATGCTCTTATGGGTGCTCATGACTAAGAATGGATGGACTTGCTCACGGAGCAAGGCTCGGTGATATAAGGGAAGGTGGGATTACTTCCTGGAAGTTGCTCAGAAGGGTAACCAGAAAGTAGAATTGAGAGAGAGCCCAAGTAGAGGGCAGAGAAAGCTTGGGCTCTCAGGTTTAGATGAAAGCTCCCTGGAGATGTGTGAAGATGTCCCGTCCATAAGGAGGCAGACCCGGGACTCTGAGCTGAGAATGGGTTCTGCCCTGCAAACTCACAGATGCTTGTGGGGCTGTCGAGTATGTACTTTCAAGAAAAGACATAATAGGAGAATTCTTGGTGAGGAATGGTCTAATGAAAGTACCCTTAAAGTAGGATTTGAGTTTTTTATGAGAATATTAAGAATGGGCTTATTTTTGTGGGCAGGAGTGGTAAGGAGATGTGGAGGTAGGGTAGAATGTGTGCTGTTAGCTCTTAACAGTGTCTTGCAGGAAAACTAACTCTAAGCTTGGGGCGTCTACTTTACAAAAGAGGCAAGTTAAGGGTGTCTTGAGCCTTGAACATTCAAAACATATTTTTACAACAGACTCCAAAGTCCAGCAGTGTACAATGAAAACACAGACACATAATATTTTGCCCAACAAATCAAAGCCGAGATATAAATCAATAGAAAAAGTAGATGTAGAAATAAGATTTAACTTCAGAACCAAGCAAGCAGATAAGCTCATTAATGAACAGTGCACTCAAGGAACAAATAGGATTTAAAATGCTCTCAGCTTTTGGATGGTTTAAAGCTGGCCATAACTATACAACTATGTACACAGATTAAAAGAAAATGGTGCAATGCAGTTTCCTATTAAATCACTTTAAAGTTTTCCAATAGCCTGAAGCATCTGTCAAAATCCCAGGGAGGTGCTACGAAGAATTATTTTAAACCCCCAAATTCAGGACACCTGAAGAAGTAAAGGTCCAGGTCATTTTCCCTCTTGGGGATAAACAGCTTTGCCATATATAAATTGTGAAATCTGTTATAAACATATAACACTTTTACATCACATAGTCTATGTGGAGCTCTCTAGGCTTGGATAATTTTTTTTAATTCTAAAAATAGTTAAGTTGCTTCATGAATCTTTTTTTTTTTTCTGACCAAATCCTGAATATGTTTTTATAGGAAAAATACTATCAAGTGTGAGATAGAATTCCTGGACTCTGGGGAGACGTCTCGTTTTCAAGATAAACCCCTAAGACAAGACCCCACCATCTTGGACATCTGAATTCCAGATAAATTCTTCAAAAATGCCCTAAGAGCTAGAGAAGCCATCTTTAATATGCATTCTTCATACTGACTTAAGACAGAAGATGCACACAGGCTAACATGAGAGGCAGAGCAGAACTGGACAGAGACTCTTTCTCCCTGAGAGTCAGTCTTGGGTGTGAGGGTGAATTTTGATAGGTGTCCAAAGCAAGTGTTGGTCTCGATGCTCTTACAGTCACCCACATGTCTAATGAGCAACCCAAACCAAGTGTATGCAAATTAAGGAAGACAGAAAACCCAAACTTGGCTAACTGCTAGCCTGCTATGCTATCCCTTTCTCAACTCCACCTTGTATCAGAAGTAGGAAGGTGGGGCAAAGGGATCAACTCTTCCATCTCTTCTGTTATCACCCTTCCTTTGAGGCTCAATTTCGTTCATGGTGAGTAAGAAAAGGGAGACTGCTGATAATATTTATTTTGTCCTACCCAGAAACATACTGTCCCAGCTTTTCATCTTTTTTGGAACAATAGACCCAACTATTTTTGTTTTGTTTTAGAACCGCGGTACCGATTTTTTTCTGCTTTTGGTTTGTTGAAGCAAAAGTTGCTATGAATCTCAAATTTGACCTGCTTTATAGGAACATTTAAATATATTGCACTTCAAAAAAATTAAATGGAAAGAAATGACACCATTTTAAGTGAAGTATAACATATCAATTATAGAAAAACATGGACCTTGGTGAATTTTTACAAACTACAAACTGAACATTCCCATGAAACCTCCACCCAGGTGAAGAAGTAGAAAATTACCAGAATGCCAGAAGCCCCCTATGCTGCCTTCCAATTCCTATCCTGACAAGGCTGACCACTATTTTGACTTCTATTATCACTATTTTGATTGATCAATATTTTTAAAACAATTCTTCTTTTTACTTTAAATAAATGGAATCAAACTGTATGTATTTTTCTCCATCTCGCTTCTTTCATTCAACATGGTGGTTTTGAGAGTCAGTTGTTGGTGTAACAATTGTTCATTCATTTTCATTGCTCTCAAATTTCACTGGGCAAACATGCCACAGTTCATTTACCCTTTCTACTTTGGATGCACATTTGGGTTGTTTACAGTATTCGCCTATTACGAATAACGTTGTTATGTGTATTCTTGTACATATCTTTCGCGGAACATACGTGCCACCTCTGTTGGTTATATACTTAGAAGTGGAATTGTTGGGCCAGAGAGTGTGCATATGTTCAGTATTAGTAAATCCTAACGGTTTTCCAATGTAATAATAGCACTTAACACTCTGGTTTGAGAGTTTGGGTTGTTCTACATTATTTGATATTGTGTCTTTTACATTTTAGCCCTTCTGGTAGCTGGGTGAATGGCTCCATTTCTGAGAATATACATTGTAAAACAAAATATTCAATAGTTAGGTTAAAAATAAAATAAAGTACATTTTCATGTTTTGAAGATTAAATAATGTCCTGAGAGAGCCAAATATGTGGATGATCTCACTGGGGAATACTGTTGAAAGATTATTTATATATGAACAAAGTAAAGTAGCTGGTCTTAATTATTCCATAAAAGATGAGCAGTGTTGCTTTAAAATGTAGGAGCTTAGAATTTAAATAAAAATAAAACATTTTTCATTCTATTCTGTGTTTCACAGGCATTTTGAAGAATTGTGATCAATACCTGATTGCAGGCAATTTGACCACTGGTTAATGTACATCAGCACAAAAAAAGTGCTGCAGAAGGGAGTCTGTTCATATGCTAAATACTCGGAAGCGTTTTTACCTGAGGTAATCTAGATTTGCTGTCCCTTATTAATTCACTTTCCATTATTTCTACAAAATCAAAGTTCTGGAAGGATGTCTACATGTGTTTCTTATTGCATTAGAGGCGTTAAAATTCATCATTCACTACTCTGAAGTCACACTGAGCATAGTTACAAAATGCCTAGTTCTGTGCTTACCACACAGCAACATCTCATCATAACTGTTAGGAATGCATTTGGTGGCAATAACAAATTATTGTTATTTTTATTGGAGTATAATTGCTTTACAATGTTGTGTTGATTTCTGCCATACAGTGAAGTGAATCAGCTATATGTATACCTATATCCCCTCCTTCTTGGAACTCCCTCCCACCCCACCCCCCCAACCCGCCCAGCTAGGTCGTTAAAGAGCACCGAGCTGAGCTTCTTGTGCTTTACAGCATGTTCACGCTAGCTATCTATTTTACACATGGTAGTGTATATATGTCAATCCTAATCCCCAATTTGTCCCACCCTCCCCTTCCCCCACTGTGTCCACATGTCCATTCTCTACGTCTACATCTCTATTCCTGCCCTGCAAATAGGTCCATCTGTACCATTTTTCTAGATTCCACATATGTGTGTTAATATACAGTATTTGTTTTTCTCTTTCTGGCTTCCCTTACTCTATATGACAGACTGTAGGTCCATCCATATCTCTACAGTTGACCCAATTTCATTCCTTTTGATGGCTGAGTAATATTCCATTGTATATATGTGCCACATCTTCTTTATCCATTCATCTGTCATTGGACACTTAGGTTGCTTCCATGACCTGGCTATTGTAAACAGTGCTGCAATGAACATTGGGGTGCATGTGACTTTTTGAATTATGATTTTCTCAGGGTATATGCCCAGTAGTGGGATTGCTGGGTCATATGGCAATTCTCTTTTTCGTCACATTGAACATAGTCACAAAATGCCTGGTTCTGTGTTGACCACACAGCAACATTGGATCCTAACTGTTAGGAATGTATTTGGTGGCAATAACAAATTCATCAGCCAAGAGTAGCTCAAACAAAGTGTTTATTTTCCTCACATAAAGAGAGTGACATATTTGCTGGTTTTAAGACTTATTTACCAGCTAGTTGTTGTTACTGTTCCAGGTGCTCAGCAACATCTTTCAGTATCCAGCTTTCAATCATTCTGTTCCATCATCCTAATGCACCAACATTCACACTCATGCTTGTTGCCTCATGGTGGCAAGATGGCTGCTACACTTCAGGGATCACATGTACATTTAAGGAGTAAAAGAGGAAAAGAGAGAAATGAATCACCAGGCATACCTTTCCCATTTACCTGGAAAAGTAAACAGCCTCCAGAAGGCCTCTGCTTATACCTCTGTATTAATTACCCCCTAATCAGGAGTAAAACAACAATAACAACACCACCACAGGAAATAAATCAGATGAAAATAAAAATTAAATAATTATTATTTTACAGTTTGTATGGATCAGGAATGCCTTAGAGGCTCAGCTAGGAGGGTCTGGCTCAGGATCTTTCATGGAGTTCCAGTTAGGATGTTGGTAGGGGCCGCCATCATATGAAGGCCTGAGCAGGGCTGGAGGATGCTTCTGAGATGGCTCACTGCCAAGAGGGCAGTTGGCAGGAAATCTCAGTTACCCACCATGTGGGCATCTTCATAGTCTCCGTGTTAGATCCTCATACCATGGATGTTTCCCCTGGAACAAGTGATCCAAAAGAGAGAAAGGCAGAAATCACATTTTTTTTTTTTTTTTTTTTGCAGTATGCGGGCCTCTCACTGTTGTGGCGTCTCCCGTTGCGGAGCACAGGCTTCGGATGCACAGGCTCAGCAGCCGTGGCTCACGGGCCCAGCCACTCCGCGGCATGTGGGATCTTCCCGGACCGGGGCACGAACCCGTGTCCCCTGCATCGGCAGGCGGACTCTCAACCACTGCGTCACCAGGGAAGCCCCAGAAATCACCTTATTTTATGAACCAGTCTTGCAAGACTAACACCGTCACTTCTGCCTTTTGAAAATAGGAGTACTAAAGAATTTGGTGGACATATTTTTAAACCACTACTGCTTCATTGGCCAAAACGGATTCACTTGTTGAGTCTAATTACAGTGGAATCTGGGAAATAAATTTATTATCAGAAGCGATACCCATTTTTCCCTTGAACAAAACAGGGGCTCTACTATCCACAACAAAATGGAAAGGAATATTGGGAAGGCAACTAGCTCATGAATTTGTACATAATGGAGTTTTGGAGATCTTCACCAAATAATTCTAGAGCTTAACTGAAGAAATGAATAATTTAGAGTAGATATAAAAATTTTGAAAAATAAGGCTTTTTAAGGGTGAGTAGACACCTATTTGACTTAATACAAGATGAAAGTTCATATAGGCAAATAAATAGAAAGCAAAGTATAGTACATAGATGTTAATGTATAAGAAATTAATATTGAAATGGATGAATTATTTCCTAAATGACATTGGAAAATATGTGTTTGAGAAAGATTCATTTACATTCAGCAGAGTAAGTTCTAGATGAATTAGAAGAAGAAACATGAAAAATGAAATCACTTTAAGAAGCTAGAAGAAACTTTGGGGAATATTTACCTTATCTCAGATGGGAAAGGACTATCTAAATACATAAGCAAGAAACTAAATAGCAAAGGAAAAGACTGATTTTAATATTTAAAATTACAAGCTCTGTGTCAAAAAAATCATAAAAATTTAAACACAAACAAGGAAATTATATTTTATAGATATTTTGACGGGATATATTTATTAATAAGAAAAATACCTTAGCTTTGCTTGAGGTCTATGGCCCTTTTCTATGGAGCAGATATTTCAGATTAAAAATAAAACAGTGAGAAAAATATTAATATATAATGAGTTAATATAAATGGTAATAAACCTCTATATTTTCAATGAAATGGACAAAAACATAAACCTATAGTCCACAGAACAGATAAGGCAAAGGCTAGCAAACAGGAATAAATGGTCAACTTCATTAGTAATCATAATGATGCCAATTAAAACAAAATAAAATTTAATGTTTACCTATCAGATCAACACAGATTGTTTACTGTAAATACTCAGGGCTGGCCAGAATGTGGTGAAAAGTGTTTGTCTAATACTACTGGTCTATGCAGAGCAATTTGACAATCTTCATCAAGCCTTTCAACATGTTTATACTTTTTTATCTGATAATTTTAGTTATAACAATCTAGTCTAAGGAAATAAATGAATTTAAAAGCATATGTATGAAGTTGTATGTCTCAATATCATTTATAATGGAAACAAAAAGGAAATTACTTGAATGTCCCACAATAGACTCATAGCTATACAAATCATGGAATGTCCATATAAGGGACTATTTGGTTGTTGTGAAAATATTTTAATGAATTTCAATGACTTAGAAAAATGTTTATGATACGAGTTTAATTATAAAACCAACACATAGTACATAAAGTCTCTATGATAGTATATGAATTATGGAATATGTATTATATAAGAATAAAAGGTTTGGGAGAAAATAGAAAAAAAATTTTGCAGCGTTTCTTGAGAACTATTTTGGGAGGCTTTGTAAGATTATGAAAAATTTGTGTCTTATTTAGATTTGTGAACTTCTCAAGTTTTCTAAAGTATGTTGCTTTTGAGATCAGAAAAAAGTCCTCAGTAAACTCTAAATGGATTATTTTAATCTTATCATCTAACCTGTCTTACTGCTCTTGACAGTTGTACTGTGTGTATATGTGTGTGTGTGTGTGTGTGTGTGTGTGTGTGTGAGATAAAGACAGAGAGAAAGAAAAAAAGAGAGGAGGAGGGAAAAAGGGAAGGAGAGAGAGAGAGAGAGGGAGTTTGCGCACTGTAATTTTAGGAAACATGTATAAAAAAATACTAAAGCTCATTTTGTCAGGAAGTGGTAGATTAAACCCTACAATAGTGCATTAACTCTTTCAGGTCACTAAGGGACTAATTAGTGCATTATGCTAAGGGATACTAAACTGTATCCTACTTGCCTGGAGGAGACAACGCACGTCCTGAAGCTCTAACTCATATCACCACTGGGAAGTGATTCAAATCTGGGAAGAAGTTGGTTCATTGAATATTAATTGAATGGGTGAATAAATGAAGAAAGGGCAAAGAAGAGAGCTAACAAGCTAACATTTATTGATTATTTTCTGTGTGCCAAGGGCTTCCCTTTCATTATTTCATTTAATTCTCATGGCAACCATATGAGGCCGATATTATTATTATTAACATTTTGCAGAAGAGGAAACTGAATTTATACGACAGACACATGAATACATTCCTGCCTTTTGTATAGGAAGATGCCGGCACTGACCTGAAATCGTCACTTATTTGCTCATGTGCTCTTGGCTCTCCACAGTCTTCTTTTAGGCTGATTCATGAAATTCCACAATCAAGGTATTCCTTTTTACTGTGGTTTTTCTGAGTACAGTAGTCCCCCTTTATCCACACTTTCACTTTCTGTGGTTTCAGTGGCCTTCGGTCAACCACAGTCCAAAAATATTAAATGGAAAATTCCAGAAAGAAATAATTCATGTTTGAAATTGTGTGCCTTTCTGAGAAGTGTGATAAAACCTAGCGACATCCTGCTCCATCCCACCCTGGGTGTGAATCGTCCGTTTGTCCAATGTTTCCATGCTGTGCACGCTACCTGCCTATTAGTATAGGAAAAAACATAGTATATGTTTTTGGTAACATATGGAGTTTGGGGCAACCACTGCAGGTATGTAGCCCTCAAGGATAAGGGGGCACTACTACATTTCATAGCACATAGTATCCTGGGGACAAGTAGGTAGGAGAGAGTTCTGGAGAAGGAAAATTCTTTGGGATAGCAATCATCACACTGAAAAGAAGACATTTCAAATTACTTTCCGATAACTATTTGTAATTTAAAAAAAATTAAAATGAAGCAGAGGAGAGCAAAGATTATTGGGTGCCAAAGAAGAGCAAAATGGAGTGCCCCAAGACGCAGAAGATGGGGGCTGGGGTGACTCACTACTAACTGTTGGTGCCACAAGTGTGCTTAGAAGCCATTCTCCATGAATCTCTGAAAAGCAAAAGGCAGGTGTTTGCAAAATAGTTTTCTGGGCTGCCCGGTGCGGGCACAGGCTGTTTTTGTGCCTTGGAGCAAAGGAAATTGCTTCATAAAGAGAATATATTCCTGACTCATTTCATTAACAAGAAGCAGTAGCCCAGTAAGGTGGCTAGTACAGTTTTATTAAATGGTACCTGAAACTGACATAAGAAAACACAATACTGGAGATGAATCCATTTCTCATAGGGATCCCGGGCGAGGGGAAGAGTTGCTTGCTCTGAATATTTCATATTTCTATTTAGAAGACTTTTCCATCTGAGAGGGAGCACTTTCCTGCACAGGTAGTGAGACGCAGTTTCACCTTGTAGACCATTTAAAGTTTTGAGTACAAAGTTCCACATCCCCATAGTTTTATTTATTATTATTATTATTTTATTTTTTTCTTTTTGCGGTACGCGGGCCTCTCACTGTTGTGGCCTCTCCCGTTGTGGAGCAACAGGCTCCGGACGTGCAGGCTCAGCGGCCATGGCTCACGGGCTCAGCTGCTTCGTGGCATGTGGGATCTTCCCGGACCGGGGCACGAACCCGTGTCCCTTGCATCGGCAGGCGGACTCTCAATCACTGCGCCACAAGGGAAGCCCAATTATTATTAGTTTTTTAAGAAATAGGCATCTCTTTATTTATTTTTTTACTTTAATTTATTTAATTTATTTATTTTTGGCTGCGTTGAGTCTTCGTTGCTGTACGCAGGCTTTCTCTAGTTGCGGCGAGTGGGGGCTATTCCTTGCCGTGCGCGGGCTTCTCATTGTGGTGGCTTCTCTTGTTGCGGAGCACGGGCTCTAGGCGCACGGGCTTCAGCAGCTGTAGCTCGCAGGATCTAGAGCACAGGCTCGGTAGTTGTGGCGCACAGGCTTAGTTGCTCCGAGGCCTGTGGGATCTTCCCGGACCAGGGGTTGAACCCGTGTCCCCTGCATTGGCAGGTGGATTCTTAACCACTGCACCACCAGGGAAGCCCCATAGTTTTATTTTTAAAAGAGAGATTTCAATTTCAAGAAATTGAAAATTCTAAAAGAAGCCTTTTTATTCTTTTCTGATTTTTAGTTTGGACACATTTATATTTAGGCTTTCAAAGAATGAAGGGGCCAAAGTGTTTCTTTCTAGAAAGAAAATCCAAACTAGTGACATCTTTAAATAGATTTACATCCAAATTATACACTGTAAGTCTACAAGCCATATTATACAAAATCACCCACGTGGCCTTTTGTATCGTGATCCTTTGTATGATACTGAAACTCCTGCAGGAGGGAGAAAATAATGATTAGGCTTAAGCAAAGTGAAAAGATATTTTCTCAGCTGGAAGCTGTTAATACTTCAGCTGATAGAGGCTTGGAGAATAACTCTGCTGTTGTGTGTTTAAAAAATAAATATACAAGCACTGGAATAATTCACAGGATGAGAAATCACAGGAGGGAGATAACAGCCGAGCAGATCTGAGACTGATCGTTTTTCTGCTTATGGGGATGTTGCTCTTTCGCCCTAAGTCTTGGACTGACAGCTCTTCTGGATGTTGTTTCCAGTCCTCTGGGTCTTGCTGTCTTTGAGTAAATACAGTATTTCCAAGTCAGCCAAGGGCTTTACATTTTCACAGCATTTTGGTAGGAGACATAATTATTGGAAGCACAGGCTTCCAGAGAGTTTAGGATTCTAAACATCTCCCACACTTGAAAAATTAAATATAACTTCTTTTTTCTTATTGTAAAAGCAATATATGCTTATGAGAGAAAATGTAAGAAATGCAGAGAAGCAAAAGGAAGAGTCTATATACTAATCCTACCAATGAGAGTGAATTACCGGTTAGTAGTGGAGTAGATCTATTCTTCTACCTCTTTTTCAATCCAATAGAAGTATATTTGACAAAAAATTTTCCTCACCTGGTACATACAGTTTTTTAATCTTCTTGGACCTGCTCCCCTATCCATTCCTATGAGTAATAGCTAAGAGTTTACACTTTGCAATCAGAACCTACAACAGAGAGAATTCTGAGTCGGCTACTTACCATCTGGGTGATGCAATCTCAACTTCCTCTTCTGCAAAATGAAGATAATAGTATCCAATTTGCAAGGTGATAGGAGGATAGAGATAATGTGTATAAAGGGCTTGGTACATAGTAAATGCTTAATAGATATCAGCTCTTACAAGTTTTCTTTTCTTCTTCCTTTTGCACCTCTGCCCTGCTCTGTCTTTTGCTGGGTTCAACTTCCCCCAGTCTCCCTTCCATACTAGGTCTATTTATAACTATTCCAAAAGCGTTCTTTAGTCTTTGGTGTCCTGTTCCCCAAGCCACAGCTCTCTTGAGGCTGGAAGGCATTGCTCCTAGCCCAGAGTTGCCTGTATCACAAGTGTTATCCATTCAACCTTGAGACAGGACATTGGCTTCACAACCATCCAAGAAAAACTCACTCCTTCACATATCTCATTTTGCAAAGTAAGTGTGATGGGCTTTTCCTGATGATTCTACCTGCCAGAAATGGATGGACACATATAACCTTTGGATATCCTCTGAGTAACCTTGGCCATACATTGTTAATCCTAATTTTTTGCTTCCTTTGCCTACTGGTAAATGCCTTTACTGTTTGACTGGAAATAATGGATGTAACCACATCCATTACACATGCAACCTGATCCGTTCCTCTACTTCTTCCCATTCCTCTGGCCATTCCCAAATGTCCTTGGTATATTACTACCTTCTGCCAGCCATACTGAGTGTTCATGTCACATAGTCTTCTGATCTCTGTCCATAGACTTCAATCTGTTCTGCTACCTTGATCCATTATTAGTATATATTATTAAAATTATTTATGGATCTGCTAAAAGCTAAATTGTACAGATCCTTGAGTTGCTCCCCATATATTACTAAAATTGTAAATGCCATTCAAACCTCTATATATCTTAAAATTTTTCCTTGACAGATGAAGTAAGGAGTGAAGTTTTCCATCAGGGTATGATCACCTGCATTAAAGCAAAGCAGTACTGAATATGTTTAGGCTAGAGTGCTGATTGTACTTTACTTTAGAATATATGAAGACTAGAAATGTTATGAACAGGTCAGGACAACTTGGAGTAGAATGTTTTGATTCCCAAAATGTTTGGGGAATGTTTTGATTTCACTATATCCTACTGTCTCTTTAGGTAAGACGAAGAGTTATGCCAATACCAATGAAGGTCTCCCTTGTCTGAAGGAGAGATCAAAGGACTAAGAGAAGGAGGTCCCTAACTTTGTTGGAACAAGCTTTGGGGAGAGGGAGTGTGGGGATGAGGTTCTATTTTGATGGGCAGGAGCAGGGAAGCAGCATAAGAAGGTTGAGCCCCTGCAGGACCAGGGCTGCAATGGGACACACATCCCTTGTTTCAGAGTGGACTGTTACGACTTTCCTTGGGACAAGCAAGATGGAGGTGGCTGCCTAGAAACTGTTAAGTCATGGATTAAGGGCTATCACATACAGTAGCAAATCTGAAAATATTCCCACTGAGGGAGTGCTGAGTCTCGGGTTCAGCAGTGGGGCAGTAGGTGAGGAAGGGGCAGTCAGTTGCACTGCCTTCTTTTCTTTCTTAGCCTGCTGTACCCAGTAAATAGAGTTATTTCCTTGCCTAAGAACCTGGTGCAATGGAATGCTCCAGGTACTTGGTCAGTGTGAATGGGCCTGGGAAGATTAAAAAAAAAATTGTTTTATAACGGAAATTTTCAAACATCTGCAAGATTAGAGAGACTAGTATAATGAACCCATGAACCACCACACAATTTCAGCGGTTCTCAACATTTAGTCAATTTTGTTTCATCTTTTAACTTATCACTTACCTTCCATGCCTCCCCTGTAACTACAATATTCTAAAGCGAATCTCAGAGATTTTCTAAATGCTTCAGTAGCTGTCTTTAGATAAGGACATAAAAAATAACATAATCATAGTACCATTCATACCCCTCAAAATTAGTAGTAATTCTTTAATACAATCTAATATCTATTCCATGTTTAAATTTTCCTGACTGTCTAAAAACTCCATTGGTTTGTTCAAATCAGAATCTAATCAAGCCCTACACATTACATTTGATTGTTAGTTTTCATAAAACTATTTAATTATAACAGTTCTTCCTTCCCTGTAACCTATTTTCATGCCATTTAGTTTTTGAAGAAACTGGATCATTTTTCCTTTGGAATCAAGGCAGAATTTGGATGAGCTCTTTCTTCAGGTCTTAAGATTTTCTGGGTAACTGAGAGGTCATGTGGAACAGTATAATAGTATGTCCGCGAACATGTTAATGTCATCCATCGTGGTGGGACCCAGATGACTGAGTGATTGATGGGACAAGAGAGGACAGCTTCAGCCACAAAATGTGGAAGGCTGAGAACTACTGCTTGAAAGAAATTTCTTATGCAGAGAAACTTAAATAACTGTCACGCAGAATGGCTGCCTTGCCAATGACCTCATTAATCATATGTCTGTTCTTTTAAACATCTCACCCTGACTCAGGGGCCATAGAGTGAGCTTGGACTTCACAACTCTTCCTCTGTACAGACCACTCTTCTTCAACCACTGTGGTTTGCTGGTTTTTGCTAGAAATACACCACCTTTTCCATGTGTAGAGTCTCTTAGTGATTCCAGTCAGCACACTGGGAGCAGTTATCCATGTACCTTCTATCTGCTCTGGGGCAGAACAGAGGTGGAGTATGCCATTTGCAAGGTCTCACTTTTTAATCTCAAATTCAAAGACTAATTCTCTTTGGTTTTTAAAAGCTACTTAGTTGATTCTTTGGGCTTTGAAGCCACATGATACTGCTAGGAACTGGAAAAGGAAAACAAGTTCTGTCTTGAACTCTGGGTTAATCTCAGCCATTCTGCCATCTTTGGGGCTGTAAGTAGGTGGTGACAGAATAGCAGAGCTCCGAATTCCTTCATGGCCCATGCTCATACAGACTAATCAGTATTTCTTGAACACACTGTATGTTTTTCCAGAATCACATACTGCTCTTTTCTGCCTCCACTGAAACCTCTTTAAGGTTCAGTTCAGATGACAACTCCTGATAAACAACTGTGTAGCCAACTGTGTAGCACAGGGAACTATATTCAGTATCCTATGATAACCTGTAATGGAAAAGAATCTGAAAAGAGTATATATATGTATATATATATATATATATATACACACACACACATATATATATAAATCTATATCTATATATACACAACTGAATCACTTTGCTGTACACTTGAAGCTAATATAACATTTAAATCAATTATACTTTGATTAAAAAAATGACAACTCCTTCATGAAGCCTTTCCTGAGCTCCCCAACCAGGTGTGCATTCTTCCCTGAATTTTCAAGGTGCTAATGTTCAGTGGAACGACTGGCACCAGAATTTGTGCAGAGACCAGAGCTCTCATTTGTCCTCTTTCCTCTAATCCCTTCTAAAGATTGTGGCCAGTATCTGCTCAAGGAAAAGAGGACACATCTGGGCACATCTCCAGTTAGCCAACAAAGAAACAAAAACCAAACAAAAATGGCAGTATGTAATGATAAACACGTAGTGAGTTATCCTTACCTGTGCCTTGTTATTGAGTGGAAACTTCAGTTCAGTTCAGGAATTTAAAAAAAAATAATTATTTCCGTGTTTGCCATGTGCCAAGGAGCATGCTAGATATGGAGGGCACAAAGAATATAATAGCTAATATAATATATAATATATAATGCTTATGATGATGAGGCCCTTTGCAGTTGTTATTCACTTAATCTTCAGAACAACGCTTTCAGGTTGGTACTACTACTGTCTCCATTTTATTTTCAGAGAAACAGGCACTGTGAGGTCAAGCAACGCGTGAGGTTAAGCAACACATGAGGTTACACAGGCTTCATAAGTGACAGTGCAGGGATATGAAGCAAAGCAGTGTGGCTCAAAGGAAAATAAGACATAGTTCTTTAGCCTTCAAATGTTTCCAGTGTGAGGGTCCTAACAAAAGGGGGAATGTGATTCTCTTCCAGTGTTAGAATCCCAGATGCATTCCACAGAACTGGACGCAACCAACAATGTGTGCAGAATACATTCTGGGCTGGGACGCTGCCGGACAAGGCCACAGCTGAGGCCAGTGTTGAGAGTGGCTGTCCCAGCATGCACCAGGGCAATGGCAAACGAGGGCTGAGCTGTGTTCCCCAATGAACCGTGAAGCTTCCTGAAGAGGGTGCTATTGGGCATTGTCCTTCAGAAGTGGCAGGGAGGATCCTGTATATGGAGGCTGGTGTTTCCTTGAGGAATTTGCCCTTTGTTCTTGTTCATGACCATTAGTGAATCTAATGGCACAATGGCATTTTGTGGTGCAGACTTACTGCCTATTAAGAAGTGTTCTGAGGAGAGCTCAGCATATAAATAACCCTTTGGATATTTCCTTCCAAAGCAACAGATCCTATGGCAGCAAAGAAACTGCTGAACTGAAGCCACGTGGAATCATAGCCAAATGTTAGGATGGCATAGCAGTCTCCACAAGCATTTCTCTGGAGGTTTGGGATGTTCAGAGTAAGCCTCCATCTTAAACATTGTGTCTTTAAGCCAAATGGGTTTTCTGAGAAAGAAGAGGTTTTAAGGGCTTCTCTGGAGATAAATGAGCATATAATCATCTGCTTTAGAGGGAAATGGTTCCAAATCTCTGACATAAATCTGGGAAGTGGTTGCCTTAGAAACAACTAATGCTGTGTAACTCTCTTCCCTGGACAACCATTTAGGGTCTCTATAATTTGCTAACTTCTACCCATGGTTTTTAAACCTTTAACCCTAGGTGAGAAATCTTAATCCCTCTCTCCAATGAGAATGATAACAAATAACCTTTCTCATTTCTTCAAACATTAAACACTTGGTAGGGACCTATCCTCTTCTTCTTGAGTGGGATTCTGTTAATATAGTGGAGAGGAGATCCTCCATAACAGGACCATTGCGGGTTTGATGACATCTGTTCTGGTTTTCTCAGGACTGGGAAGTTTCCTGGGATGCAGGAGTTTCAGTGCTAAAGCTGGAATGGCCGTTCACCATGGTAAGGGCATAGAGAGCTCTCCAAGCGAGGATACCCAGCTCCATGGTCTCTGGGCTCTGAATAGCTCTGAATTCCTCCCCCAGCATCTTCAGTGGAGGACAGCTGAGGGCGTGGTACCTACTGAACTGTCCAGTGATTGCTCTTTCAAAGATTCTCCCACAGCAGAGTTGCATTAGAGAAACTGCTAGAAATACTACACACAGCCAGATTCAGTTCAGCTCATTCAATTTTACTCAATTTATCAAGCCTACATGGAGTTTCTATAAATCTGTGACACTGTACTAGAGGAGGGAGGATACAAAGATGAATAAGACACAGTCTTGCTTCCTAGGGGCTCTTAGATTAATAGAGATATAAACAAAGAAGCACCTTCCAGTGTGATGGATGCTGTAGTAGACGTGGCACACAAGGCATAGGGGAGGGACATTACTAAAGTAGCTGACTGCTTAAGGTCAAGAAAGTTTTCACAGAGGAGGTGTTGCTTCATTGGAGAGTTGGAGGATAAATAGGCATTTGACAGCTAGACAGGAGAGAAGAACACTTCAGGCAGAGGCAAGAACATAGAGCAAAAGCACAGAAACAAGAAACAATCTGCCGAGTAGGAACTTCATGGTATATTTAGGGAATAGCAGGTATGGTTGGAACGCAGGATTTGAGATAGAAGGAATGGTAAGAGAGAAGTCTGGAGGCCAGGAGCAAGAGACAGACCATGAATGGCATATATGCAATTACAGTCATCACTGCTGGGTACCTAACACAATCCTTTTTCCATTTTGCTGATTTTGTGCAGGTGATTCATCCTCCCCCAGGTCAGGGGCTTCTTTGAGCCAATCACAGTGATCTAATTTCTCTTGTCCATGATTTAAGATTTGAGCTGAGACAAATGTATGGCCATAGATGTGAGGAGCTGTGCGTCTGTTGAGATCTACATAGAAAGAAAAGCTCTCTGCTCCTGGCATGTCTACGTGTGTGGCAGCCATATTGTGACCATGAGGATAGCTGGCCTGAAGAAGCTGACTTGCTGAGGATGTTAGATCAGAAACATGGAAGTTCCTGGGGCCTTGGAGTCACTTTTTCTTAGAACATTTTGTTATATGAGGTAAGAATTTTTCCTCATTGTTCTAGATATTTTGAATTCAGATTTCTGTTACTGGTGGCTAAAAGCACTTATTGATATGGTATAACATGTTAAAAAGTTGAAGCTTTTTGTGACAGGAGAAATGGATTATGTTGTCATGGTTTCATTTTAGGACATTGACTCTTTTTTTTTTTTTGCGGTACACGGGCCTCTCACTGTTGTGGCCTCTCCCGTCGTGGAGCACAGGCTCTGGACGCGCAGCTCAGCGGGTCCAGCCGCTCTGCGGCATGTGGGATCTTCCCGGACCGGGGCACGAACCCGTGTCCCCTGCATCGGCAGGCGGACTCTCAACCACTGCGCCACCAGGGAAGCCCAGGACATTGACTCATTTGTTGGTAGTCATATTTCCCAGATGCAGAAATTCATTTATTTATTCGTTCACTCAACTACTATTTTTTTTAACTTTATGCCAAGTACCATTCTAGACCCAGTAGATGCAAGGTCAAATAAGTTATGCTCTGTACTCTTAGAGGATTTGCAATCTCTTGGTGGAGATGGGTAAGTAAATCAGCTTCACAGTATACTGTATCAAGTGCTTTGGTAAAGTTATACCCAGGGTACCGTAGTAGTGCAATAGGGCTCCCAAATCAGTCTGATAAAGTATAGAGTGCTTATCAAGGGGGTGATACTTGGACTAAACCAACTGAAGACAACAGAAGCAGTAACTAGTCATCCAGACAACTCCCACATCTGGGAGTATCTGGGCCCTGGTACACCTACATCTGTGCCCATCTTTTTTCTGCTGCGGTCCTTTTGACTTCAACCCATTTCTGGATGCCAGAGACCTGTTCTTATGTTTGACCTGCCTCAGCTCTGCTGGATATAGTTTTTTGCTCTCATCTCTTGAATTGGACAGATCATCTATTCCAACTTCCCTTTTTGTTGGTTTCATGGTTCCCACCTCCACCTCCAGAGTCTTCCTGAGTATGTGCTCATATTGTCTTGACTTCACAGATTCTGGGTTTTTCCTGCTGCTCCTGGACATATTCGTGCTCAAGAGGTTCCTGGCTCATTTCCAGCCTGACGTCTCCCTTGTCCCTCAAGCCATATGTGGACCATGGCATTTGATGCCAGAGCACATGGGTTCAGTGTACTAACAATGACTGTGGGCCTCACCATGTAATTTTTTTGAGACTTATGTAAAAGTTCAGATTGGTTTAGAAAATTTTGGAGTAGGTAAAAATTAGGTAGGAAAGAATTTCCATTTTCCTTCTCAGCATCATTTTTTTTGGGGGGGTGGGGGTGAGTCTTAAGACTTTTCAAACATATGGAAAAGCCATATATGCACAGCAGTATAACTTCCCATTTACCACAATTATTTGCCTTATGAATGATGTTGCTTAGTGTGGGAAGAATATTAACAACCCATTTAACATTATGTAAAAGGCCTTTCTCTAGAGGGTGAAAGGGAAAGAAGGTTCTCCGGCTCATGCAATTTTCCTGAGAATTGATTAAGTGCATCAGCCCCGGAGAGGTAAGGAATTTGGAAAGGTAGAATGGTTTTTCTAATGGTTCCCTGTAGGTTTAAACAGCTTAATATTTACCCTCTAAGGTCACTGAGCTTGAAATTGAGTAGGTAGAAGGACTTTAAGTAAACAGCAGAGATAAGAATTGGCACATATTTTATTACATTTTAAAAATGAGAGATGTCACATATTAAGCGTCTCTCAAATATTATATATATTTTCAAAAAGAATAATAACTCTATTGAACTTATAAAAACAATGGAGCTCGTTATAAGGAAATCAAGCAACAGAAAAAGGTACAAAGAAGAGAGAAAAAAATGTCAATCCAAATCCACAGAAATAACCATCCTTAACAATTGTAAACATCATCCCAGGCCTCTCCTTGGGATAACATTGCACCTATTCAGAATGCATGGTTTAAGGCCTCTACTAGTCCCATTTCCTGGTTTCATTAAAGACAAGAAAGGTTATTTTCACCAACATTTTAATTATTATTTTTGGTTATCTATGGGTTTTGCATATACATTGCTGTAGAATGACCTTAATTGTGCTATTTCTTCTTCTTTTTTGTTGAAGTATAGTTGATTTACAATGTTGTGTCCATTTCAGCTGTACAGCAAAGTGTTTCAGTTGTATATATATACAAATATGCATATATATATATATATATTCTTTTTCAGATTCTTCTCCATTATAGGTTATTACAAAATATTCAATATAGTTCCCTGGCTATACATTAGGTCCTTGTTGCTTATCTATTTTATATTTAGTAGTGTATACCTGTTAATCCCAAATTCTTAATTTATCCCTCCCGCCCTCTATACATTCTTTTGACTAGAAAAATTTCAAATATCTTTAAAATATTTTAAGTGTAAGATGAAAATATGTGGGTTCAGAGCTGCTCTGAGGTACTGAGCTTCATGGTTTATACTAATTGGTTCATCCTCAGGACTCCCATTTTGAGGAACCATCCATTCGTCATCAAATATTATTGAGTATTTCATAATTGCAAGAATCTGTGCAAATCCTAGTAAAAGACATAAAAATGTGACACATTTTCTTACCTTCTAAGATTTATGATTTAGTGGTAAATAGAAGTCATTCATTCATTCATTCATTTTACTAGTCATTTGTGGAGTGCCTGGCATCTGGCACTGTGTTAGATGCTAGAGATAGAAAGAAAATAGATAAAGATGTAGTTTCTGCCCCTAAGGAGTTCACGGTCCAGTGGGGAAGATAAAGACATGGACAAATAGTATTTGCATCATATGCCATGTGCCTCTGATATGTATGTAAATAACAGCAACAACAAGAAATAGTATCTGTCAAGTAATTTATGAGAAATACAATTAGTCCATGAACAGGACTTAGGAAGGAAAGAGTGATCCCACCTTGAGGTCTTCATAGAGGAGAATACTTGAGTTGGTTCTTAATGGAATTGCAGCCTTTTTTGGGGGGGCTGTGTTGGGTCTTTGTTGCTGCACGCAGGCTTTCTCTAGTTGTGGCGAGCGGGGGCTACTCTTGTTGTGGAGTACGGGCTCTAGGTGTGCGGGCTTCAGTAGTTGTGGCTCACAGGTTCAGTAGTTGTGGCAAGCGGGCTCTAGAGCACAGGCTCAGTAGTTGTGGCACACGGGCTTAGTTGCTCCATGACATGTGGGATCTTCCCGGACCAGGGATCGAGCCCATGTTTCCTGCATTGGCAGGTGGATTCTTAACCACTGCTCCACCAAGGAAGTCCCAATTGCAGCCTTTTAATTGGCAAAGATGAATGGAGACAGTATTCTTAGAGAAGGCAAGGGCACTATAAACAAGAGCACAGAGATGAGCAAGAAAGGAGAGAAACTGGGCAGGGCAAGTCATGCAGATAGTGGGAGCTGAGGGTTCATTTTTTGGTAGTTGGGAAAGATATGGTAGTTGAAAGGTAAGTTAGGGTGAGACCGATAATGCAAAGATTTGGGTTTTATCCTTACTCAGTGGGAAGTGACTGCAGGTTGCAATGAGGGCAGCGACATGATTGAAGCAAGGCTTTTGGTGGATTGGATGCTATCCCCAAGCAGGGTGGATTGAAAGAAGAGAAATGCAAAGGAACTAAATGTATGGGACACCTGGTATATACCAAGCTCTGTGAAGTTATTGCACTTCAATCCTCAGGAATATATCCACAAGGAGGCACTTTTATTTCCATTTTAAGGCTAAAGAAACTGAAGCTTGGCAGCATCTAGCTTTGCTATGAAAGAACAACCTGTTGAGATTATTGCATCAAAGGTCGTTGAACATTTATAAATCTTGATGGTGATTAAGACTCAAAATGGATGATGGCTGGTGGCTCTTGGCTTCTGTAGTATGACATAGCAGTGTGACAAAAACCTAAAACAGCGGTAAGGGTGATGGTTGGCCCAGAGCTTGGAATCATCAGACAATACCTGGGATGTTCAGTTTGGTTTTGAATGCCACGTGGCGGAAGTGAAAGGAACAAACTTGAGCACATTCAGAAGAGAGCAATGAAGACCAAAAAGTACCTAGAAACCCTGAGGCACTGAGCACGTTGCATTCATTCAGAGAAAAGAGCCTGACGTGGCACATGAATCCTGGAGTTAGACTGGTCGTATGGTGTTCTAGGCAGATAAAAACAAATGGGTACCAGAAGTGAGCTCTGTGGAAGGGATAACTTTTCTAACAATGATGAAATGGGCTGCTGTGAGAGGTAATGAGCTCCCTAAGATCAGAGATGTTCAAGTACATGCCACTGATAACCTTCTAAACAAAGATTCTGTCGTATTATGATTTCCTAGTGTCTTGCAGGTGACCTGTTTATACTAGTACATGCACAGCTGTCAGGTTATGATTGATGCCTCTTTCCTTTTCTCAGAGTCTCTTTTCAACCCAGTCTAAGCTGGCTTGTGTCCCAACCACCCCATGCAGATGGCCTCTGTCAAGTCATCAGTACCTCTCAGTCATCATATTGAATCTTCTCTGTCCCTAAACTTTGTAGGAACATTTAGCACACACAGTGGTAACTCCTACTTTCTGGAAGCAGCTCTTTCTCTCAGCTTCCAGGACCTCATACTCGCCCACTGGTTTTCTTCCTACTGCACTGACCTTCATCTCACTCTCTTTTGCTAGTTCTTCCTCCTCCAGCTCAACTTCTAAATGTTGGAGTGCCCCAGGGCTCTCAGTATTCCCTTCTCTTCTCTAACTATGTTAACTCTTCGTGGTGGTTTTGAAACATGTCTGCAGTTTACTTGACTCTCCTCCCTTCCAGAGATGGGAGTCTATGTCTCCTTCCTTTGAATCTGGGTTGAACTAGTGACTCATCTTTAATGCAGCAGGAGAGATGATTTCTAAGACCAGAGGCTAGATCAGAAAAGGCGTGAAGCTTCCACTTGGTTCTCCTGGGACATTGGTTTTTGGAATCCTGAACTTTCGGAACTGAGGAGGTCACACTGGGAGAAAGCACAGGTCTCTAGAGAGGTGATGTGTGGTACTCTAGCCAACAGCCCTGCTGAGGATGCAGGCATTCTGGAGTAGTACTTAGCTGTATTGACTTTTGTGGGATTCACTTTTGAATGATTTCCATGTCTCAAGTCCAGACACAACATGGAACTTGATTTAGCAGTTCAACAAATTAATAGATTAGAATTAATATATTGACCTTTTCCAGCCTTACCTCATTCATGCTACAGCTTCAGCTGTCTCATCTCTGTTAATAGAATTACCAGAGATTTTCTAATACACAATTTCCATGATTAAATTTATGACAATAACTAACAGTTACATGATACTTATAAGGTGGCAGAGACTGTTTCAAACACCTTACATGTTTAAACTCATTTAACCACCACGGCTCTCCCATTCTACAGATGAGCAAAGTGAGGCACAGAGAGGCTGAATCACCCAAGGTCACACAGGTGGTAAGTGGCAAAGCTGGAATTTGACCTCATAGTCTAACTTTAAAGTCCTTGGTCTTAACTAGTACCTACTCCTCCACTCATAGCGTATAAACTTTTGCAAAACCCCTCCATCACTACTCAACACAGGAATAGTCTGGTTACTAGGTTCATGCAGAGGTATATTTTCAAAGGTATGCAGAACTTGCAGCCTCTTAATTTGTTTATTGTATGTTAATTAACTGTATGAAGTTAATGTATGAACTGTACATTAACTGTATGAAGTTAATGTAACTGTCTACCATTTTAGACATTTAGACATGTAACTGTCTACATTTTAGACATTTAGTAACTGTAACTGTCTACCATTTTAGTGGGTGTCTTGGACAGAGAGAGGAGAAATGTTGAAATGTAAGGACAGACATTCTCCGAAGTGCTCTTTGAAGTCATTGTTTTACCCAAGGAACAGATTATGTCTCTAAATCTCTCTCAGATCTGCCCTGGCTTATAGTCATGGGAGGGCTTTCAGAAGTTTTTCTGGCTTTTTGGCAGGAAGAGAACAACTGTTAGCTTGGTTATGACTGAAATAAATACTCCCTTGCTCCAAAGATGTTATTGACTCAGTGGTACTTCCCGTGTTACACCATCGAGCACTCCCCCTGGCTGTCACAGTACAGGCTTTTACTACTGTCTAACTGCTTCATTCTCTGTCCGTGAGGAGCTATACCTACCCTTTTGGTTCCACTACCCCGTCTCGCCCCCACTGCAAACGTCTCTCTACACACATTTTGAGATTTAGCCTGTAATTTTCCAGCAAAGAAATTCCTCCTGCACTGAGGATGATGATCAAAGGCAGACAACAGAGGCAGTACCTGTAGCCACGTCCTGAGACGAAGTAAACATCACCCAGCTTCCTATTCCTTCCTTTCTGAGAAGGAATAGCAAGGTCTGGAAAGCCAGGAAGAAAAAAGTGGCCAAATAAAAATAAGTTATTGAAAAATACTCAGGGTCCCTTTGGGAGGCCTGTCACTGATGCTGTCTCTACAGGGAGCCAGCCTCTCCTGCTGGCTTCACACAAAGGACCTGAGCCCCAGCCACCATTGTCTTTGGCACATGCTGTCTCTGGGTAGAAAGGATGCTATTTTTTTTGTTGTTGTCGAAGCTGAACATTCACCTGAACAAATAGCAGATGTTGATGAATATTAATTTGTGCTTAGATTAATGCTTCAAAGTGTCAATTTAATTTCTGTTTTACTATTCTGTCCCTGATTGTAATGAGCTACTTCAGGATGTGGGAGCACACACCTGGCTCAGAGGAGGGGCTGGAGGGCTCCAGGGAGCTGAGCTGGGTCCTCGGGCTTTTATCTCTCTGCTATGGGATGATTCCAGTGGAGCCCAGCTGGCCCCTTAAAGTCATGCAGCTCTGCGCTGGCCCAGTGGAGAGCGGGTACCTCCTCAAGGCAAGGAAGGCACACACACATCAAACAACCTTCAGGAACAGCCAGGAGCTGAGCCAGTGCCCACGCTGGGCTCCAGCCTCTGGGTGGAACAGGCTGCTGTGTGACCCCTGCATGGTCTCCTTTTACCCTACCTCAGTCCGTGTCTGTTGCTGACTTTTCAAATTCCTGAGAGACTTAATGCTAATTTGTATCCTGACAGGTCCACATAGTGAGGGCAAGGGAGCCTGATTTTGGAGTCAGGCATATCAAGGTGTGAATCCCAGCCCTGTATCTTACCGGCTTAGGCGTATTTCTGAGCCTCCGTTCCCTCACTTATAAACAGAATCATTGAGAAGGCTAAATGAGGTGCCTGTGCTCCATGCTTAGCAAGGGGCTGGCACCAAGCAGCACACAATAGATGACGTTCCCCTCCCCTTTCCTTCAGATGGATAAACCCACTCTCGAATAATGAAAATAATAAACTTCCTTATTGAATGTCCAAACATCTCTCTGTTATAAATGTTTCTCTGCGTTGCCTGATCTCCTAGGTCTCTGTGTGCCTTATTAGTAACCTGGTAAGTAAACATGACCAATGTTTCTATTTAGAATAACGCCAGAATAACGTGAATGCGATGACTTTTTTTTTTTTTTTCGGTACGCGGGCCTCTCACTGTTGTGGCCTCTCCCGTTGCGGAGCACAGGCTCTGGACGCGCAGCTCAGCGGGCCCAGCCGCTCTGCGGCATGTGGGATCTTCCCGGACCGGGGCATGAACCCGCGTCCCCTGCATCGGCAGGCGGACTCTCAACCACTGCGCCACCAGGGAAGCCCTGCAATGACTTTTTTTAAAGGATACGAACGGCACCCTATTCCATCTTTGTCTTGTTCCTCATGGACCAGTGTTGCTGTTTCTCTGTGAGCTGGACAAATAGAATGGATTTTTCCCTCATGGAAAATCACCTTCTGCAGCCCAGCCTCTGCCTGCCTGGGACTTGCTTTACCGTTCCCCCTTCTTGCTCCTCCCACTTTGCCCGCCATCATCCCACAGACACTCAGGTTGTTGGCACTTTACTGAGCAGAGCCAGCACGCAGGATTACAAAGCCTGGTTGTTCTGTCACTGAAACTCTCGACGACAGGTTTCCGCACACTCTGTGGGTCTCCACCTCCCTCCTGATCGCTTTCTGTACTTAGATATTATATGTTTCCTAGGGCTGCTTAACAGAGTACCCAAAACTGGGTGGCTTACGATATCACAAATCTATTGTTTCATATTTCTGGAAGCTAGACATCGAAAATCAAATTGTTGGCAGGGCCCTGCTCCCACTCAAGTCTGTAGAAGAGAATGCACCCCTAGCTTGTGGTGGTGGTCATCCATTCTTGGGGTTCTCTGGCTTCTGACAGTGGAATTCCAATCTCTACTTCTGTCTTCACGTGATATTCTCCTTGTGTCTTTACATCATCTTCTTTCTGAACATGTATGTGTCCTAATTTCCCCTCTTTATAAGGATATCAGTCATATTGGATTAGGACCCACCCTAATGACCTCATCTTATATTGGTTAAATCTATACAGACCGCATTTCCAAATAAGGTCACATTCTGAGGTACTGGGGTTAGGATTTTGACATATCTTTGTTTTGCAGGGGGTACATAACTCAATCCATGACATATGTAAATTACCTCTCACTTCTTCCTTCTTGGGCTGTAGTCAACCCTTTGGGATTTTACCTCTGTTTCAACCAAAACAAAAAAGCCTTTCATAATCTGGCCTTTCTTCATTTGTTCATTCATAAAAATATTTATTCAACACTTACCATATGCCTGGACTGGAAGGTTTTTTTTAATTGAAGTACAGTTGATTTACAATGTTGTGTTAGTTTCAGGTGTACAGCAAAGTGATTCAGTTATATATATATATATATATATATATATATATACACACACACATATACATATATACACACACATATACATATGTATATGTATATATTCTTTTTCAGAATTTTTTCCATTATGGAATGTTACAAGATATTGAATATAGTTCCCTGTGCTATACAGTAGGTCTTGTTGTTTATCTATTATATATATAGGAGTGTGTATCTGTTAACCCCCAAATCCTAGTTTGTCCCTCTCTTGGAACTTTTATTTCTACCATCTTGTTGAATTTTCAAATATCCTAGAAATGCCGGTATCTTTATTTTCGTTTTACAAAAAAGAAAATGAAAACCCAAAAGAATTGACGCTTGCCTATCTTCTCGCAGTAAGTGTCAGAGCTCAGTGTTTGAGCTGAGGGCTTCTGACTTCAGAGTTTATTTCATCAAGTCAAAACTGTAGTGACTCAAGGACAGCTTTTATTTTCTATTCAACTGTATATTTCTACCATTGACTCTAAGAAATCCTGCTGCCCTTGATCTTTTCTCTCCATCAACATTCTTTGGTAATTCTCTGTCTTTGTCTGGCTATTTCAGTGACTTTGGCCTCTGCGCCCACGGTCAGACCGGCAATATTTGCTCCTCCTGGCTACTTTCTCCCTTGTCCTGTTCTATTTCCTTTCGAGGATTTTTCTCTTCCCTGTCCTTCTTCTTTCTGTCTTACTCTCTTTGTTCTCTTAATTCTTTAAGCCCTACAGCATCCTGACACCTGGTGTCATCCATCCACACCTAAATTTAGCTGGCAGTCTCTATCCTTTAGGTTTATACATTTTGGACATCAACACAGTTCCTTACCACTTCTTCTTGACATTTCTCTGTTTCTTTCAAAGCAACACTCGTAGCTTCTGATGTATTTTAAACAGACTTAGACATCACTTCATACTGGAACACAACCCAGTTCCCTACCTCTGCTGCTTCTTCCAAACATGACATTGGTCCCCTGAGGGACATTGTGTGTTCTTTCCCCAGCACGGAGAGGTTGCCTCCTTCTAATGTTATTGTATGGTGCTTTTTCAACAAAACTTAAGGAGTGTAGATGTTTGCCTGCTCTTCTAATGAGTTTAGTGCCCTCCCCTGGAGAGCTACTTGAACTCATATGAAATAGTACTGGGCTGATATGTCTGCCTATTAGGACAGCTACTCAAACTACGCAAAGAAGATATTATCTAGCATTTTAAAAAAACCTCCAGAAGAAGAGACTGATTTACACCCTTGATAAAATTAAAAATTATCCCCAGTTTCAGAGGTCATTCTCTTCTGTCTGTATTATACATCCTGAGAGATCTAATTTTATTTATAACTTTTCAGGTACTATTTATATGCTGGAAAATGTCAAATCTAATTCACCTTGGTGCCTCTCCCAAGCTCCAGATCCCTATTTTTAACTGTGTGTTATCTACCTGGATGTCCTTGCTGGCGTCTCACCCTGAAGTGCCCCCATGCTGGCTAAGTGTCCCATTCCTCTTGTGGTCTGTATTTTGACATCAACTGGTGTTATGGACCCTCCAACTCCCAAGCTATGCATTTGCATCCTGGTTCTGTACCAATCAGTAAATCTGTCTTCTGTGGTTCCTTGTCCTCAACATTTTTCACTGAACTGGAGCCCCTTAGCCAGTGTCTCTTCAGTTTCTCTTCATTCCAATCCAAATAGGCTCCTTTCAAAAAAGTAAAGTTGACCACGGGGCTGTCTTGCTTCGAAATTACTGCTGGCTTCTCATTGCCTAGGATAAATCTCTAAATTTCGTATGTTGATACTGCAGGCCCTCACAAATCTGACTATGACCTACTTTTCATCCCTCAAGCTCTGTCTCTCAACTGTCTCCTCACCCCAAGCATACCAAACTTCTGCATAATGGGGTTTCTCATTATGTCTTGGAGAAAACATAGCCTTTCATGCCTTGGTACTTATGCATGTGTTGGTTTCCCCCTGTTTGGAATACCTTTTCTCCCCTTCTTTACCTGACAAATTCCTTCTCACCTTAGTGAAGCCAATAGTAATTCCCTGGGTAGAGTTAGTGGTACTCTCCTCTGTGGTACCTTGTTCATGGCTATACAGCACCATTCTAAGCTTTATAATAATCTGTGTGTTCTCATTTGTCTTCTCCATCAGACTGTGAACTCTCCAGCAGTTAGGATGACGTTTGGCATTCTGTGGGAAAGCCACAAGTGTTTTTGGATGATGGAAAGCTTCATAACATCTGACTAAACTCTATGTCTTTTGATCTCTTTCCATTATTTTTTCCTTTCCCTTTCTCCATAGAGAAAGATCTGATGGCTTATCAAAGTCTACATTGTATAAGCTTTTATATATATATATATATATATATATATATACACAAATAAGCTGCAGTTAGAAAAAAAAAAAGATTGCCTGGGGATAAAGTCAGAGATAGGTTAGTACATCATCCCCCTGCCTGGGGCAGTACAGGTACTAGAGGATGGCTCTAGGACTACTTCTGAGCTTGCCAGCAGCTCAGACAAAGACTACCTGATCAGTTTATACAAGTATTAGTATCCATATAATAAAATCTTGCTCTGTGGAAGAACAATAACTCTAAGTCTTGAGACCCAAGATGAATTTCTTGCAAGGGCACTATGTAACTAGAAAACACCGCCATCCTCTCTCCTCTGATGAATCGCCAGCATGTGACGGGATCCTTCTTTGCTGAACTGTGTGAGAGGAATGCAATATGTGCCCAATGTCTACATTAGTGAGCTTTCATTAGGAAAATGTGAGTCTATATCCTCTTGGTCTGCGTCTGATGAACAGCGACAGGAAAAAGAGTGGAGAGGGCAATGTCCCCATCCTGTGACTAAGAGCCCTGACAGTTTCACTCACTCATTCATTCATCAGGCAATAATTCTTAATTGAATGTCTATTTTATATAAGGCCTTATGGAGACTTCCCCTCCACCTCCTACTGTGCAGTTTCTCCCATCCTAAGTCTGGCTGGATGGTATATTATTATATACCAGGTTTTTAAATAAGAGGCCGGAGGCTACATCTGCCTAAATTGCTTTATACAGGATTCGGTGCTTGAGCTGGAGGTTTCTCTGTGACAGCCAATGGGTGTCACAGGAAGGAACAAAAAGGGCTCTTGGACATGCTTCTTTTTAAGTGTCCGGGGAACATTTTCTGGCTCTGGAAAGATGGCTTTCACAGAGCAATTTTAGCCATTATCAACTGAGGTAGGTTTTTTCCTAAAGTATAAAACCTACTTTAGGAAATTAAATTAGCCAGTCTTCCCTCCCAGATTCATTTTTCCTCCTTTCGCATGGTGGAACCCATCTCTATTTAGCAGGCCATGTAACCTCTCCTACCTCATCATTCGAATCATTTAGCAAAATAAAAAGGCTTTAAAAAAAGTAGGATGCAAATATAAACATGAGTGCAATTAAGATCTCAACTGCATTACATTAAGGTAACTACTTTGCATGGAGTTCATTACGATGCACATCAGGGTTTTAATGTTTTCTCCTTTTTAGTGCCATTCTTGTTAGAAGGAAACATCGTGCTATAGGAAACAGTTGGCTCTTGGGTTGGAAAATAGTTTGAATAGGATTCCATTGTGATTAATTAAACTCACACATGATAAGTAGAAAGAATCAAACAGTTGTTATTCAAGTTGACAGCATAGTTGGTGAACTAAAAAGATTTATAACACCAAATTTAAATTTTCCTGATGTAATAATATATTATGGAAATATTTTTTTTTCTTTTTGCTGGATACATGGTGAGCCTTTATTATTATTTTTTTCCCATGCAAAGAACAGAGGCACAAACAAGAATGAAGGAAATAGGAGAAAAGAAGACTTAATGAGCAAGACAAGCCTTTATTTTCTCTCCATTAATTTCAAATTATTTCCCACAAACATTTTATCTGACAATTCTTCTTTGGAGGCAGCTCTAAATGTGTGCTGCCTTCACGAGGAGGGGCTTTATGTCTTTCTCCCTGCATAACCACCCTCCTTCCTGGAAATAATTCTCCAAACTGAAAAGCATCTCCCCTCTCCTTTCAGTACCTCTGCTGATCTAACCCAGGCTCTCCTCCACTCAGTGGGTCCTTCAGGAAATAGCCATTGTCAGCCCTTAGAATATGAGGCAAGTCACATCAGTGACATTAGAAACCTGTAACGAACACGTCTGCAAAGAGGATAGTAATCAGCTCGGCTTTGAAAAATATTGTTGCCACTAGGCAACGTCTATATTTTGTCTTTGCCTTGTCCTGTCTCATCATATCTTTCTTTGCATCTGCATCTCTCCGTGTGTCTTCTGCCGGCTCTCTCTCCTCTCCACCCTTTCCTCCTCTTAAATTCTGAGTCTCTGGGTTGCAATCAAGATCCTTGAAACCAAATAAGGAGTGATGGTGCATGTCTCTGGAAAGTGTCTTCTATTAACTGGCAAGACTCACAGGAACTGTGAGGAATGAGTAACAGCAGCTCCCCAGGGTCAGCCTGGGCTGCTTGAGCAGCACATTCAAAGACTCTTCATTGTTGAGAAATGCACTGATTTCTTACCTGCTGGAAAGGTGCTTCCCAGGCTACAGCAGGATCCGTGTGACGCTCACAGAGTTACCTCTGGCCACCTTCCTTTGTCCACGTTGTCCTGGTGAAGCCCACCATGACCCCCACCAGCTGACCTGGCTGAAGAAGAGGAGGAGTCTAAGGTGGATGAGGACACAACTTGAACTTTCCCTTGTCTTCAGGAGGCAAGAAGGAATGTTTGCCCTTTCACCCCTCTTACATTTGGGAAGAAAGCTGACCTCACAGGAGACCAGCAGCTTTTATAAAGAGCTTAATGGGCTAAGACACCAGTCATCATCCTCATTTGCTCAAGATGTGTTGGCTTGAGAATGAGAATTACTAAATCATTCTGTAAATCCAAAGAGATGAAACTTGATGGAAACCTTATCGATTTGGAAACCTTGACGTTCCCTTTCTGCACTCGTGATAACGTTCAGAACAAACGTATAACAAACACCCACGGACCAACTACTGCCTCCAGATTTCTGATTCTTTCTCCCTCTGCAACCTCACAGACCTTGTTTTCAAGACAGTTAAAATAACTTACTTAAAAAAAAAATAAAAATGAAACCTAAACCCATGTTTCAGCCTTCTCCCTCCACGAAGACTAGAGAAAAGGAGTTAAGAATACTTTTAAAGTCAAGGTATTAGTAGATTTATTAGTTCCTAAGAATTTACGCATTTACTTTTTATTGATTTTCAGCCCGTAGTGCCACATGTAAAATTAGAAAAAAAAAAACCCAATAATTGGAATATCTCAGGTTAGTTCAGTTAAAAATATATTAATTGGAGGAGTCAAGATGGCGGTGTGGGAAGACACAGAGTTAGCATTGCCACACAACTAGGGAGCCTGCCAGCTGCTGGTGGGGGACTCTGAAGCCCAAGGAGATGGGATTAACCTCAGAGTGAATTAGTAGGACATAAGGGGACTAAGCAGGGAGGAGGAGTGGAGGCCAGACAAGATTGGCGCCCCTGAGGCTGGGGAGATCAGGAGAGGCAGGCGGGAGGGACTCTCCTGGAAGAGTGGGAGAGGAGTAGAGGGCGATCGCCTGGTCCACTGGGGCTGGGGAGACTGCTGAGCTCCCAGACCGATCCCCTGTGCTCCAAAGACCCCTCCAGGCTGTGTGGGTCCTTGGGAGCATAGGAGGGAGGCCAGAGAGATCAGGACAGGCAGTGGGGAGGGGCCCTCTGGAAGAAATGGAGGAGGAGTGGAAGGCGACTGCCCCGCCCACTTGGCACGGGGAGCCTGCTGAGCTCCCAGGCCAGTCCCCTGCCCTCTGAGACCAGGGGTGGGGGCACACCTGGGCCCCTTCTATTCCTTGAGCCTAAGCCCCACCCCCCACAGACCCAAGGGCCTTTTCCAGTCCTGTGGGTCCTGAGCATTGGCCCCGCCCACCACCCAAAGCTCACCCTTGCTTAGGCCCTGCTTTCCACAGCCAAGGCCTCCTCACTGTTTTTTTTTTTTTTTTTTCTTTTTCCTCCTCCTCTTTTTTACTATTGTGGTACTGATGTACCTTCTTGTTGTTGATTCATTTATATTTTTATTTATACATTCTTTCTAACATATCTATTAGTTTCCTAGTCTAATTTTATTTTTTACTTTGTTATTGTTTTCTTTTCTTTTTTCTTTTTGCCACCCCATGCAGCTTGAAGGATCCTGGTTCATGAGCCTGGGGTCGAGCAGAAGCTCCTGTGGTGGGAGCTTCAAGTCTGAACCACTGGGCTAACAGAGGACCTCAGACTCCAGGGAATATTCATCAGAGTGAGGTCTCACAGAGGTCCTCATCTCAGCACCAAGACCCAGCTCTATCCAATAGCCTACAAACTCCAGTGTTGGAAGCCTCAGGCCAAACAGCCAGTAAAACAGGAACACAATCCCACTGATTAAAAAAAAAAAAAAAATGAGACGGCAAAAAAATATGTCACAGATGAAGGAGCAATGTAAAAACCTACAAGACCAAATAAACGAAGAGGAAATAGGCAATCTACCTGAAAAAAAATTCAGAGTAGTGATAGTAAAGATGATCCAGAATCTTGGAAATAGAATGGAAGCACAGATTGAGAAAATACAAGAAATGTTTAACAAAGATCTAGAAGAATGAAAAAACAAACAAGCAAAGATGAGCAACACAATAAATGAAATGAAAAATACACTAGAAGGAATCAATAACAGAATAACTGAGGCAGAAGAATGAATAAGTGAGCTGGAAGACAAAATGGTGGAAATAACTGCCAAGGAGCAGAATAAAGAAAAAAGAATGAAAAGAATTGAAGACAGTCTCAGAGACCTCTGGGACAACACTAAACTCACCAAATTTGAATTACAGGAGTCCCAGAAGAAGAAGAGAAAAAGAAATGGTCTGAGAAAATATTTGAAGAGATTATAGTGGAAAACTTCCCTAACATGGGAAAGGAAATAGTCACCAAAGTCCAGGAAGCAGAGTGTCCTATACAGGATAAACCCTAGGAAAAACACATCAAAACACATATTAATCAAACTAAAAAAATTGAATTCAAAGAAAATATATTAAAAGAAGCAAGGGAAAAACAAAAAATAACAAACAAAGGAATTCCCATATGGTTATCAGCTAAACTCTGCAGGCTGGAAGGGAGTGGCAGGATATACTTAAAGTGATGAAAGAGAAAAACCTACAATGAAGATTACTCTACCCAGCAAGGATCTCATTCAGATTCAATGGAGATGTCAAAAAGCTTTTCAGACAAGCAAACGCTAAGAGAATCCAGCACCACAAAACCAGCTTTACAACAAATGACAAAGAAATTTCTCTAAGTGGGAAACACAAGAGAAGAAAAAGACCCACAAAAACAAATCCAAAACAATTAAGAAAATGGTAATAGGAACATACATATCGATAATAACCTTGAATGTAAATGGAGTAAATGTCCCAACCAAAAGACACAGATTGGCTGAATGGACACAAAACAAGACACATATATATGCTGTCTACAAGAGACTGACTTCAGACCTAGGGACACATACAGACTGAAAGTGAAGGGATGGAAAAAGATATTTCATGCAAATGGAAATCAAAAGTAAGCTGGAGTAGCAATTCTCTTATCCAACAAAATAGACTTTAAAATAAAGACTGTTACAAGAGAAAAGGAGGGACACTACATAACGATCAAAGGATCAATCCAAGAAGAAGATATAACAATTATAAATGTTTATGCACCCAACATAGGAGCACCTCAATACATAAGACAAATGCTAACAACCATGAAAGGAGAAATTGACAGTAACACAATAATAGTAGGGGACTTTAACACCCCACTTATACCAGTGGACAGATGATCCAAACAGAAAATAAATAAGGAAACACAAGCTTTAAATAACACGATAGACCAGATAGACCTAATTGATATTTATAAAACATCCCCCTCCAAAGTAGCAGAATACACTTTCTTCTCAAGTGCACATGGAACCTTCTTCAGGATAGGTCACATCTTGGGTCACAAATGAGGCCTTGGAAAATTTAAGAAAATTGAAATTGTAATCAAGCATCTTTTATTATCACAATGCTATGAGACTGGAAATCAATTACAGGAAGAAACTGTAAAAATCACAAATATATGAAGGCTAAACAGTGCACTACTAAATAACCAAGAGATCACTAAAGAAATCAAAGAAGAAACAAAAATATACATAGAAACAAATGACAATGAAAACATGACAACCCAAAACCTATGGGATGCAGCAAAAGAAGTTCTAAGAGGGAAGTTTATAGTAATTCAATCTCACCTCAAGAAACAAGAAAAATCTCAAATAAACAATCTAACCCTACACTTAAAACAACTAGAGAAAGAAGAACAAAGAAAACCCAAAGTCAGTAGAAGGAAAGAAATCATAAAGATCAGAGCAGAAATAATTGAAATAGTAAACAATAGCATAGATCAATAAAATTAAAAGCTGGTTCTTTGAGAAGATAAACAAAATTGATAAATCCTTAGCCAGACTCATCAAGAAAAAAAGGGAGAGGATGCAAATCAATAAAATTAGAAATGAAAAAGGAGAAATCACAACTGACACTGCAGAAATACAAAGGATTATAAGAGACTACTACAAACAACTATATGTCAATAAAATGGACAACCACGAAGAAATGGGTAAATTCTTGGAAAGGTACAATTTTCCAAGACTGAACCAGGAAGAAATAGAAAATATAAACAGACCTATCACAAGTAATGAAATTGAAACCATAATTAAAAATATTTCAATAAACTAAAGTCCAAGACCAAATGCCTTCACAGGTGATCCTTCACTGATCCTTCTCAAAGTCTTCCAAAAAATTGGAGAGGGAGAAACACTCCCAAATTCATTCTACGAAGCCACCATCACCCTGATACCAAAACCAGAAAAAGATATCACAAAAAAAGAAAATTATAGACCAATATCACTGGTGAACATAGATGCAAAAATCCTGAACAAAATACTAGCAAACAGAATCCAACAACAGATTAAAAGGATCACACACCATGATCAAGTGGAATTTATCCCAGGAATGCAAGGATTCTTCAATATATGCAAATCAGTCAATGTGGTACACTACATTAATAAATTAAGGAATAAAAATGATATGATCATCTCAATAGAAGCAGAAAAAGCTTTTGACAAAATTCAATACCCATTTATGATAAAAACTCTCCAGAAAATGGGCATAGAGAGAACATACCTCATCATAATAAAGACCATATATGACAAACCCACAGTAAGAATCATACTCAATAGTGAAAAACAGAAAACATTTCCACTAAGATCAGGAACAAGACAAGGATATCCACTCTCACCACTCTTATTCAACATAGTTTTGGAAGTCCTAGCCACAACACAGAAAAAAAGAAATAAAAGGAATACAAATTGGAAAAGAAGAAGTCAAACTGTCACTGTTTGCTGCTGACATGACACTATACATAGAAAATCCTAAAGATGCCACCAGAAAACTACTAAGGCTAATCAATGAATTTGGTAAAGTTGCAGGATACAAAATTAATGCACAGAAATCTCTTACATTGTTATACACTAACAATGAAAGATCAGAAAGCGAAATTAAGGAAACAACCCCATTCTTTTTGTTGCAACCATTACAGCAAAAAGAACAAACAAATAGGAATAAATAACAAACAAACAAACAAAATAAGAATAAACCTACCTAAGGAGGTAAAAGAGCTGTACTCAGAAAACTATAAGACAGTGATGAAAGAAATCAAAGATGACACAAACAGATGGAGAGATATACCATGTTCTTGGATTAGAAGAATCAATATTGTGAAAATGACTATACTACCCAAAGCAATATACAGATTCAATGCAATCCCTATCAAACTACCAATGGCATTTTTCACAGAATTAGAAAAAAAATCTTACAATTCGTATGAAAACACAAAAGACTCCGAATAGCCAAAGCAATCTTGAGAAAGAGAAATGGAGTTGGAGAAATCAGCCTCCCAGACTTCAAACTATATCACAAAGCTACAGTAATCAAGACAGCATGGTACTGGCACAAAAACAGAAATATAGATCCATGGTACAGGATAAACACCCAGCAATAAACCCATGCTCATATGGGCACCTAATTTATGACAAAGGAGTCAAGAACATACATTGGAGAAAAGACAGCCTCTTCAATAAGTGGTGCTTGGAAAACTGGACAGCTACATGTAAAAGAATGAAATTAGAACACTACCTAACACCATACACAAAAATAAACTCCAAATGGATTAAAGACTTAAATGGAAGACAAGACACTATAAAACTTTTAGAGGAAAACATAGGAAAAACACTCTTTGACATAAACCACAGCAAGATCTTTTTTGACCCACTTCCTAGAGTAAAAGAAATAAAAACAAAAATAAACAAATGGGACTTAATGAAACTTAAAATCTTTTTCATAGCAAAGGAAACCATAAACAAGACCAAAAGACAACCATCAGAATGGGAGAAAATATTTGCAAATGAAACAACAGACAAAGGATTAATCTCCAAAATATACAAGCAGCTCATGGAACTCAATATCAAAAAAACAAACAATACAGTTAAAAAATGGGCGGAAGACTTAAATAAGCATTTCATCAAGGAAGACATACAGATGGCCAAGAGGCACATGAAAAGATGCTCAACGTCACTAATTATTAGAGAAATGCAAATCAAAACAACAATGAGGTATCACCTCATACCAGTCAGAATGGCCATTATCAAAAGAGCTAGAAACAATAAGTGCTGGAAAGGGTGTAGTGCAAAGGGAACCCTCCTACACTGTTGTTGGGAATGTAAATTGATACAACCACTATGGAAAACAGTATAGAGGTTCCTTAAAAAACTAAAGATAGAACTACCATATGACCCAGCAATCCTACTACTGGGCATATACCCTGAGAAAACCATAATTCAGAAAGACACAGGCACCCCAATGTTCATTGCAGCACTGTTTACAATAGCCAGGTCATGGAAGCAACCTAAGTGCCCATCGACAGATGAATGGATAAAGAAGATATGGCACATATATACAATGGAATATTACTCAGCCATAAAAAGAAATGAAATTGAGTTACTTGTAGTGAGGTGGATGGACCTAGAGTCTGTCATACAGAGTGAAGTAAGTCAGAAGGAGAAAAACAAATACCGTATGCTAATGCATATATATGGAATCTAAAAAAAAAAAAAAAAAAAGGTACTGATGAACCTAGTTGCAGGGCAGGAATAAAGAGGTAGACATAGAGAATGGACTTGATGACATGGGTGGGTGGGCGAAGCTGGGGCAAAGTGAGAGCAGCTTTGACATATATACACTACTGAATGTAAAATAGATAGCTGGTGGGAAGCAGCTGCATAGCACAGGGAGATCGGCTCGGTGCTTTGCGATGACCTAGAGGGGTGGGATAGGGAGGATGGGAAGGAGGCTCAAGAGGGAGGGGATATGGGGACACGTGTATGCATATGTCTGATTTGCTTTGTTGTGCAACAGAAACTAACACAGTATTGTGAAACAATTATACTTCAATAAAGATTTATTAAAAAAATCATATTGGCAAAGATTTAAAAAAATATATACATATTAATTAACTATTCTATATCAAGTACTGGAATCCTGGGTTGAGTAGGACATGATTCTTGCTCTCAAAAAGCTTACAGTCTTCATGGACCTCTCAGGGATTTATAAGGAAAGTGCTGAATAAATACCACTTCTCTTCCTTGCTAACTACAAACATCCCAACTCTCACCTTCCCCTTGATATAAGGACTTTCTAAGCAGGGTGGGCAAGCACACATTGGAATCCTTCTTTAGCTTAGATTGTTCAGTTTTTTCCTACTTCTTTTTGGATCTCCTTGGTACAGGATGGCATCTCTGCACTCATGTATGACTTTGCATATGCTTTTACCTCCAAACTGAGCAAGGGATGTTTGTTGAATGAATGAATGAGGGCCTGGATTGTTTATCAATTATTGTTATCAATCTGTCTTTTACTTTGGGCTCTAGGAGCTCGTCCAGGGAGGAAAGGCCATGTCTCTCTTATCTTTGTGTTCCCAAATAATATGTGCTCTCCAAAACTCTTTGAGTTACATTCAACTTCATGCTCTTTTTTTTTTTTTTTTTTTTTGGTAGGAAGGGAAGTTTTTTCTCTTTGCCTTCATTCCAGACACACAGGGTGTAGGGTTGCTGTGAGGCCTTATAAAGTGTGGATTCCAGTGAATCCCAGTAGCTTAGAAAGAAAGTGGTTTAGAGGATGGTGGCAGCTGTTAACACATCCATGAACAAATGTGGCAGCGTGTTTCTGGCCTGGGCGTTCTGCTCTGAAGCATCTGTAAGAGGCTTAGATATTCTTAGATTTCAGAATATCTGCTTTTAGACTGACTTAAAAATTCTTAGGATACTACATCTGTGAACAACCTCTGTATTTTTTCCTTGACAGTGACCTAGAGGCATGTTACCCTACTCTCAACTTTGGTCTATGGGATGCCCTAGCCTAGATCCCTTGACCTTGTGCTGTATCCATAGAGAAAGATGCTATTTCCCTAGGACAGTTTGTTGTTCAGACAGGTTCCAACTTTATGAGTGAATCTAAGATAAGCATCTCTCTTTCTCACCCAGAGGACACTCAGCTGACCCTAACTTCATCCATTTGCACAGGGGTAGGAGATTTGTGGGTTCTATTTGCATCCCTCTGCTAAGGACAGCCAGAAAGTTCATGCTGACTCCTAAAATGAGCTGGGGAATGCCATAAAGAACCTTCTTGGGATAAGAAACTAGTGAGATTTCTAGCCTCATTAAAGAAAATTCAGAACAGGACAAATCTAAAGAGATGCATCTGACACTGGACATTTTTTTTGCGGTACGCGGGCCTCTCACTGTTGTGGCCTCTCCCGTTGAGGAGCACAGGCTCCGGACACGCAGGCTCAACAGGGCCCAGCCGCTCCGCGGCATGTGTGATCTTCCCGGACTGGGGCACGAACCCATGTCCCCTGCATCGGCAGGCGGACTCTCAACCACTGCACCACCAGGGAAGCCCTGACACTGGACTTTTAAAGTTATGCCTCTACCCCCAGACCTTCAACTCAAGAGAAATGGCAAATATAGTGAAAATGAAGGCTCTCTGGGTCTGGTTATGCAATGCCTTTTCATTTGTTCAGGTCATGCCTTGGACTTTGGGAAGCCATCCTTGATATCTGAAGGCTGGGTTACGTGCCCCCGCTAAGTGCTCCCTTAGCACAGTGTGCCATCCCACGGCAAGGCCCATGTCTGTGAGATGTAGGGGTACTGAGTGCAGGGCTCACAGAGACATTCCAGGAGCTTGGAAAGGACTTGCAGGGTAAGTAGAGAAGGCAGTCCTTTTCTAGCATGTGTAGTCCACTCTGTAAAATAAACCCTATCGCCTTCAATGGCTCCTATGTAACTCCCACCCAGAATGTGACGGTGAGTGGGGACTTTAGGATTTAATTTCCTTCTCCCTAAGTCTTAGGCAAACTCTGTGAATGAGCACAGTACCTTCTCCTTGTGGATTTAGGAGGACTGCCTATCTCAGCCCCTGGCAAAGTCTTCAACGAGGGTCAGTTTCCTCTTATTACTTGCAAACAACCCTGGAAGAAGTGGCATTTTACCCTGTCCAAAATTAGATAACAATCCGGAGAAATTTGTGGTGAAGGTGGTTGACTCAGGCGAGAACCCAGAGGGAATTAACTGAATTAATATTTGAAAAGCACACAGTACTATATAAGTGTTTGTTAAAATATTACTGCTGCGGCTTCCCTGGTGGCGCAGTGGTTGAGAGTCTGCCTGCCAATGCAGGGGACATGGGTTCGTGCACTGATTTGGGAAGATCCCACATGCCGCAGAGCGGCTGGGCTTGTGAGCCATGGCTGCTGAGCCTGCGCGTCCGGAGCCTGTGCTCTGCAACAGGAGAGGCCACAACAGTGAGAGGCCCACGTACGGCAAAAAAAAAAAAAAAAAAAAAAAATTACTGCTGCTCTTATTATCAGACACTAAGGCATCATGCAGACCAGAACATTATTTCCTAAACCACTGAATTTCTGATCTTGTAAAGAAAAGAAGTACACTTTAGATTTTGGAAGCCCCCAAAATAAAACATGGAAGTGCTCTTGGCTCGAGGCTTATTCTATTTAACACCTTTCAATAGGGCAACATCTGGATGTTATCATGGCTTGGCAAGATGAGATGTCGAAATTACAAATTCTGGAAATGCTGTGCATTAGGCACTCTTGTCTTTGCCTGTAATTGCCTTAAAGATATGAAAGAGCCTGATTGTAATAACTCCCCTAGTGTAACTATTCTTCATTTCTATTCTGCAAGAGAAGATAGCAGGAAGTGGTATCATTCTAAGGATATGAGTAAAGAGAGAGGGGAGCTAATCCTTCAATATGTGTGCCCCGCATCCCAAATAATACCAAACAGCAGTGTGAAAGGATTACCAGTAATCATATATATATATATATATATATATATACACATATATATCCCTTAACCTATTAACTGGAATAATTGTTGCACTAAGATAAGGAGTCCCTATGTCTTCCAAGCTAGGTGGCCCTAGGTCAGAAAGCATTTATTATTTATTTCCTAAAGTCCTGTTCCCCAGTGACAGGGATGGAAATTTGGCGGAGTCGGTCTGCCCTTGTCAAGCAAGAGAAATGGTTGTTTCATTTTTCATCTGGATCCTTTGCCCTGACTGATAAACCTGAAGAGTGCTGTTAAGGATGGGATGAATTGGGCTCCTGGTGATGGCTGTGGGAAGGGTGAAAGATACTGGCAACCTAGGACTGCAGTCATTGTCATGTGACTGCAGGCCTTTTAGAGGGAAACGGGTAGAACCAGCCATTTCTGTGACTTCAGCAAGGAGAAAATTTGTCTCAAACGTGTTTTGAATTCTTTCAGTGGACTTTCTCCCTTCAGGGAATGTATTGAAGGCCTTTGGGCTGAGCTGGGTTGATGGGAAAAACTGAGTACTAGTCTATCTAGCTGGGTTTGTTTTACCCCTGGGTACCATGAAGCTTTGTGGGCCGTGAGTGCTGTGGTCCAACAGCTCTAGCTGGAGGTGGGCTGCAGTGAACAAGGGCAAGTAGGGTATGTCTGAGTAACCCCTGGTATCTGTGGTCAAATGCCATGTCCACCATCAACCAAGGCAAGTAGTAGTTTAATCCTCATGGGTCATCCATCTGATCTGTGGAGACTGCCACACTGTATGATTATAGTTCCCAAGTAGGCTTTTGTTTTGGACCCCAAAATAATTCAGATTTAATGTTATATAAGGTGGGAAGTTGCTGCAGGGTTTTAGCAGGTTTTGATGTATATTTAGAACAAAAGTGGTGAACCAGTCAGGAGAATGAACACACAATAGTAATTTAAACAGGGAAAACTAAATACTGCATACAAATTTTTAACTAGTTAAAGGTTATTACCACTAAGAACTCTAAAGGGAACCCTCAAGAATACAGGCATAAGATGCAGAAAGCAGTCATTATTTATGGGACTGAGAGAGAGCACGCAGGGAAAGAATGAAACTGGAAGAGGTTCCCCTCTCCGCCGCCAAGGGTATGACTCATTAGTGTGGTCCAGTAGAAGGCAGAGAAGTTCGCTGAGGTGCTGCAGCCTGGGCTGGCGAGCAGGAAGCCACCTGGTGGAGTGTGGAAGGAACTCGTGGTAGGGTTTGCGTCGCTGGGTCTCCTGGACACCACCGGCAAGGGAACTGTGGAATGGCGAGAAATTACGCTCAACGCTCAGTAGGAACAGAAGTGCTGGAACCAGGAATAGAAACCCCCTCCTCTTGCAGTCTCCCTCCAGCGCCCTCTACTGACAAGACCTGACACTGTGCCCCCTCGCAAAAGAAATGTTTATTAGGTTCAGCTCCAGTACCTCCAAGCAAGGCAGAGAAGGGTATATTTGGTGCTCAGAGACAATAAAGTAACTGGTGCAGGTGGTGAAGAAAAGGTTGGCTTGAAGAAGGGAGAGTCTGGGGGCTGGAGTGGATGGGGTGGCGGGTAAGGTATGATGAGGTTGCTTAGAAGGATGCACTGACCTTGGTCCTGAAACGTGGCTGAGAGAGCGGGGATACAGGGAGGGAGGGATTAGAGTGGTATTGATGAGGTAGAATAGATAGGACTTCATTGCGGATAAGATGCAGACGTGGGAGAGGGAAGCATGAAGGATGTCCCCAGGTTTAGGGGACTTCCTAGCTGGGAAAAAGAATAAATTTGGGTTTGATGGGAAGGTAATGAATTCTGTTTGGACACGTCAATTTATGGTACCTGTAGAATATCCTGACAAGATTCAGAATTTCCTGGAAAAAACACTATGGATTCACATGTGTAGTGGGGCTATGGATTTCCACAACTGCAACAAAATTCCCATGTGGAAAAAAAGAGGAATGAAAAATAAAGTTCCACCTTAAGAAGAATTTAAGTAAATTCTCTTTTACGAAAAAAAAAAAAGAAACTTTCTTCAAATTCATAAAAGTCATACAAATTTCAATTCAAGCTTGGAGCTATGTTACCTTTTCTTCAAAATACCCTAAGGCTTTAATTTAGACTGTGGGTCAGCATCAGAGTCCAGTGTGTGTGTGAGTGTGTGTTTATTTCTGTATGTTTTTGTTGTTTTATACAGGAAGAAACTTTTTTACTATGTATATAATTCCCAAATGAGTGAAGTTTCTGTATTAAGCACTCTAAGAAATGTAATATTTTACTATGGTAATGATTTATTGCAGGTCAAAAGTTGGTTAGACAAACATGTATAAACTCAAAGGAAGGAGGTGGAGTTAAGGGACTGAAAAGACAAAAAAATATATAATCCTCCCCTAGCATTTATTTCTTGTGCCAAACATCATGGCACTTAGTTGTATTCTGTATTTTGTGTCTAATTATTTTCTGTACATAACTCTTGCTTCCTCTTCTGTGCTAAGTTCCAAGAGAGCAGGAAAGATTCTACGTGTTATTTATTCTTCACAGTTTAATAATAGGTTCTCAAGAAAGACTTCATTTGTATTGCTCAACTAATGTTTATTAGGCATCACTCTGACCCTACACAAGTAAAATGATCCTTGGAAATGATATAAAAAACACACAGTTTTTTTCCTTGAAGAATTCATAATTTAAAGAGAGAAAAACACAGAAAAAGCCCATTTTCATAAAGTATGGTTAGGTGCTTAAAGCGATAATCCTTTTTCTAGGCAGACCCTTCAATTTTTTTATTTGATTTTTATTTTATATTGGGATATAGTTGATTTACAATGTTGTGTTAATTTCAGGTGTACGGCAAAGTGGTTCAGTTATATGTATATCCATTCTTTTTAGATTCTTTTCCCATATAGGTTATTACAGAGTACTGAGTAGAGTTCCCTTTGCTATATAGTAGGTCCTTGTTGATTATCTATTTTATATATAGTTCATAGTGTGTATATGTTAATCCCAACCTCCTAATTTATCCTCCCTTCCCTCACCTTTCCCCTCTGGTAACCATAAGTTTGTTTTCAAAGGCTGAGTCTGTTTCGTAAATAAGTTCAGAACCTTCAATTTTCAGTGAGTCTTTGGACTAATGAGGCAGGAAGTACTATCTTTTCTTCACACTGAAGTTTGTGAGCTGTCTGGGTTTATCAGACACTGTGTGGGCTGATCAGATCTCCAGTAGTATTTGTTTGTTAAAATCAAATGAATGTTCACATATTATATGGAATTATACTGGAGGGAACATCAGAACAGGCTAAAGCTTTATAAAATTGACAAGAACGTTGGGAAGATTAGCAAGTTAATATTTCACAAAATGCTTTGAAGATAGAAAGTACCAACATAACTGCTAATTATTATTATTAGCCCCACAACCTTTTTCTTTTTCCCTTTAATGTTAGATCTATCATAAAACCTCTTAACTTCAAGGGAAATTATTTTTTTAGACGAGCATTTTTTTAATGAAGTCAAATGTTAATATATGCATTTATGGAAATACTGTTTCTTCCATTATTATTTTTTATCCTCCCTAGAAGGCAGAGATTGTGTCATTTATCTATTTTGTGAGGTGCCTAGCAAGGCAACACTCATTTTGTCACTCTAGAAGTGTGTTGGCAATGTCTGGCTTACCTTTAAGAGAAGCAAAATGCGTGTTTAGAATCCTAGCTGTGACTGCAAACTACTGAGATTAAAAAAAAGAATCAGAACTTAAGTAACTAAAGAGATTTGCATTTTAAAGTGGTCACCAGGGGAGATTGTAGGGTCTATTCTACCAGAGATGCTGACATTACTCTAAATATTTTGGTTCTCCTCATTTGAAATTGCTTTCAGAAGCACTTTTACAAACCATATTAAGAGCTAGTGTGATTACTTCATGTCACATCTTATGTATGAAAAGAGCATGAGAGATCAAAAGCAGGAAATGTACCCAAAGGGACCTCTCTGTATTGGTGTGTGTAAGGCTCGGAGAGTTAATGAGTTAGAAATTCATTGTAATAATATAAAGCAAACCATCCTAATGCTTTACCCACCCATATGGGTTTGAGAAAATTTCAAACACAAACATTGAAAGGCTTTAGAGCATTTTCAAATTTAGATGTTCTGTTAAACTTGGTTGCTTGGGATAAAAATCAAAACTGTGCTTAAAAGACATTCACTAAAGAAGAAAAAAAGCAAACATAATAACAACACCACACACACACACCCTACCCACTCTTTTTCCAGTAGCTTGATTAGATATTCTGAAAAACCAACTCAGTTCCCACCAGGTTTCTTCCTTTTTTCCATCACAGGCAATGATAGCCAGAAATTTTTGGTTACTTTCCTCCTTTTTCTCATCAATCTGATTTGCTGCCAGGAAAGAAGAGGAAAGATAAATAGATAATGCGCAGCTGGAATACGGAGTTGGCTGAATCATTGCGGGCTTTTATTCCTTTCCCTATCTGCCACGTCTGTTTAAGGCTGCATTGGTTTGCTAAGGCTTCTGTAATAAAGTACCTCCAACTGGGTGGCTTAAACAACAGAAATTTATTGTCTCATGGTTCTGGAGGCTAGAAGTCCAGATCAAAGTGCCAAGAGGGCTGATTCGTGGTAAGTGCTGTGCAGAAGGATCTGTTCCATGCCTTTCTCCTAGCTTCTGTGGGTTTGCTGGCAATTTCTGGTGTTCCTTGTCTTGTCGACACATTACCCTGACCTCTATCATGATATTCACCAGGCGTTCTTCTTGTGTTCATGCCTGTCTTCACATTTCCCCTTTTATGAGTATACCAGTCAAGTCGGATTGGGGTACACTCTAATGACCTCATTTTAACTTAATTACCTCTGTAAAGAACCTATCCTTAAATAAGATCACATTCCGAGCTACCAGAGGGTTAGGACTTCAACATATAAATTTGAGGGGGGACGTAATTCAACCCATAACAAGCCTAGAGCAGGAGTGTACAGAGAAATGAGAATGTGGGGAAACAGCAGGCATCACACCTTGATCTTTTGTACTATGGCAGGTATGAACAGGAAGTCATTCCTCTCATTTTCATAGATTGCCATGCTTATAAGGATCTAGGCTAAGAAATCTTTATCATGTCCATCTCAGGTAGATTTCCATAACACTTTACCTGTACCTAACTTATGACCCTCACAATTTTCTACCTTGTATTACAGTTCCTTACGTACCCAAATTATCTCTCCTATAAAACTATAAACTCCTTGAAAGTAGTATCTAATTCATATTTATTTTTATTCCTTGATCTAGCAGAGTGCCTTGTACATAACAGATACTCAATAAATTGTCACTGAATCTATAAATCCATGCAAGCTTTATAGTTACAGAGTTCCAAGAGTATACAAACTCATTGCCAAGCACTATATCAGTCAGGATAGGTTAGGTTGTGCTGCAGGATCAACCAACTCCTAACTCTCAGTGACTCAATACAACAAAGTTTATTTCTTGCTCAGGCAAAATCTTCTGCAGGTCCAGAGAATTCTCCAAGGTGGTCATCTTCAATTGTGGGAGCAAGGCACCCCAGGAAACTCAGCATGAAACTTCAGTGTTTCCTGTGGCAGGAGAAGAGATCATGGAGAAACCAGCACTGGATCTTAAATGTTTCAGCTGAAAAGTGACACATGTCACTCTGCTCCCAGTCTGTTGGCCAGAACTAGTGTCATGACCATCATGACCCAAATGCAAGGGGGCTAAGAAATGTTATCTTCCACATGTCAGGAAGGGGAGAAGGACTAGAAATGCTGCTGAACACTAGTAATTTCTACCTTAGGCACTTTTTCCCCCTCAAAGGTATATTTTATATTAGCACTGTGTTTCATATGGCATTTATTGAGCCCTTACTATGTGCCAGGCAATGTTCTAAATGCTGGTGCTCCAACATACAAAAGACAGACTAGAAGCTACATTCCAGTGTGGCTCAAGGATGACAAAGGGGTGGCCAGATAAATAAGTGAGATATCTGCATACCGTAATAAATGCTATAAAGAAAATAGAACAGGATAATATGGTGGAGAATAACTTCCCTGTGATCTCAGCACCAGTATGTCCTAAGGTTCTTCATCTTTTATTGAAAAGTTAGTGCTTATTTTTGCTTTCTCATATAATTCAAAATGTAATATAATCATTCTTATACTGTATTATCCTAACTGAAACCCAATTGAAGAGAACCTTTAAATTGCTGGAATTTTAAACCCTCCAACACATTTTTAGGTATTAAAGTCAAGTAATGAGAAAATTAAGTCACACAGAATAGTTATAAAAAGAAAAAATAATTTAAAAAAAGAAGCACACACAAGCTGTTTTAGTTGTCTATTGCTATATAATAAACTGCCTCAGAACTTAGTGGTTTAAAACAGCAGCAATCACGTACTCACTCATGATTCTGCAATTTGGCCCAGACTTAGTGGGGAAAGCTCATCTGTGCTCCATGTCTGCTGGGCTGGAATGTCCAAGATGTCTTCATTCTGCATTAATGACTTAGGTGGATGACTGTAATTGCAGCGGCTATCTAGGTATCTCTGTATCTCTCTGTGGCCTTTCCTCTCTCTCTTTCTAGCTTGGGCTTCCTCACAGTATGGCAGCTGGGTTTCAAGATGGAGCATTCCAGAAGGATAAGCCCAATACATAGTTGTTTATTAAGCCTTTTCTGGCATTGCACTTGCTAATGTTCAATTTAAACCAAAGCTTGTTCCGTGGTCAAGTGCAGAGTCAATCAAGGAGGCAACTTTACATTCTACCCTTTCTGAGTCTCCCATAGTCTCATTCCATTAGAGCATCAGGCTCAGGCTTGAAGTCTAGAATCTCATTGTCTAAATCAGGTCCAGGGAGGATAAGTCTTCTTAGGTGTGGTGGCTTTCAAGCTGAATACCTCTAAGGTAAATAGATAAGTTATCTTTACCCCTTCTGCCCACCACCCACAACCTAAAATCATGGAGCAAGGACAGAAAACAAAAGCACCTATTCAAAGAGGGGAAATGGGAGAAATATGAGTCACTAGTCCTTAGCAAGTCTGAAATCTAGTTGGGTACATATGCCAGTTTCATGATTAGGGCCTAGTTCTGATAGCTGGTGGTGGTTCTCCACGGCTGCAACTGAGTCACTTTTTCAGTTTTCTTCCTCCACAAAGAAGGTTGAGAGGATAAGGTCTTCTTTTAATTTTGAAATTCAAGTTTCATTTTGAAATACTTCTGTCTCTTTTAGTCCAATCTGGCAATGTTGATATTGTATAATTCTCTTAAAATCTTTGTGGATTTCTTATAAATCTTATTATGGGTTCACTTCATTAGGCATTAGTTTTGTCATATCCATAAAGACTGAGTCCTTTCTAATTTTGCCTGCAAGTCAGGGTGCTGTAGGACTGTGCCCTTAATATACTTAGAAGACCTTTTTTTTTTCCTCCTAGATGAGAGATTCTATGAGTCTTGAGGATTATTAGAAGCCCATTTGTCTAGCCAGGAGTATACGAGGCAGTGCCCTAAATCTTTCTGAGTTCTCATAAACAACATCTTTGATTCAATCTTTACTTTGAGGTCTCATTTTACTGGTAGTGCCGTGGATTTGGTATTTTTCTGAGGTAATTTCTTACTCTGAAAATATTTCACCAACTTACACTGGGGATAAGAATTTGTTTTATATTTAAATCCCCAATTCCTTTACATTTGCTTTAAATTCTGCTTGAAAATGAAGTTACTATTTTAGCTCATCTTACTCCTTCCATAACTTACCTTAAGCAATTAAAAGACATCAAGTGCTACTTTCAGCATTCTGTATCATCCTTAGCTGGATCTACAAATTAGGTATCCTTTCTGTTTTCCATGTTACTGTAGATGACAGCTTTGCTAATTAATCTGCACATACATAACTTGGGTTTTCTTTTCTCCAGCTTCAAAAAGCAATTCCTACTGCTTTTCTAATGATTACTAAGAGTCTTCTTGAGGTTTTTCAGGTCTCTGCTCACTTCACTAGTTTAGGTTTTTGCTGTAGCATTACTTCAACTCTGGGTACCAATTTCAAATTTTCAAGTTATCTTAAGGGGCTGTTTTACTAATTGTTCTGCCAGTACATAACTCAGGACCCTTTTTCTCCAGCTTCCAATAGCTATTGTTTTACTGCCCTTCCATTCTCTACTAACACAGAAGTACAAACAAAAATCTCTTCCAGGTTATTTCCTTAGGAAAATAAGTACACATTTAATTTTATCTCCTATATTTTCTGAAACAAAAGTTATAGCCTGAATAGCCATAATTGCCATTATGAAAATTTCTCACTGCCAAAGATTCAGTTTTCTTAAACTTAGAAAAAATTGCATTCAATAGTTCTCTTTTCTTTCCTACTTTTTCTCTTTCTTCTTTCTCTCTCTTTTCCCTCCCTCCTTCTTTCCTTCCTTCTTTCCTCACTCATGCATTAATTCATAAAATATTTACTGAGTACTTTTTATGAGCCAGGCACGTAGTATTTGTCATTAACCTACAGAAACAAATAAAACGATTTGTTTGCTTGCCTGAAGCTTATATTCTAGGAAGGAACTAATTCTTAGTCACCCTAAAAATCATGTGAACCAGAGAACCTATTTTGGTTATTTGATAACCCAAGTGAAAATTTCAAAGTGAGAAAAGTTCATCTTTGATTCACTTCTCTTCACCTGTTGGTGAACCCTTTCCCACCTTTGGAATTCCTCTCCCTGGAGCCCACCATTCTAACATTTTTCCTAGAAAGACTTTGTTGTCTGCTAGTTTTCCCCCAGAAAAGGCTTCAGGATCTGCCCATATTTTTCCTGTCTTTCTTTACACTAATACATATATCTCTACCTTCTTTGATTCCACCAAGGCCTTGCTTTTGACTCAGGTTCCCCAAACTCATTTTCAGTAATATGATATTGAGTAATCATTGCTTTCTTGGATAAAATAATAACAGAAAAGAGTATCCTAAAAATGTAATGCCTCAACCTAAAGAGTATTTAAAATTATGCCTGGGCCTGTGATGGAGATATGTAGGGGTAAGTTGGCCTTTCAGGCTTCCTTAGATTGCTATGGCAATTCCACATGGCTTCTGTACCTCCTAAGATTCTCCATGTGAGCCAGGCCATGTGCTGGAGAAGGTGCGCTTTCAACTGTGGGTAAAACCAATGGCTGTGCAATTAAATTTATACATTTTTTTTTTCACACTAGAGAGGTTTGCAATGTAGGTCTTGCTTCTACATTGGAAAACACCTTATGGACCCTCAAGTTGCTGATGGGACCTGACCAGCCCAGGGGTAAAATTTCTGCCTCATGGCCACCAGAACTCTGATTACGAGTGCAAGTAACTTTGTGACCAGCATTTGCTCTTCATATTTACTTGAAACAAATCTATGTTAATTTATCTCTTTTGAATATTTAACACCTGAGAAAGAAGATTTCCAGCCCCACCCTCTTTTTTTCCTCATGCAATTTTCTTTTATGATTGTTTATGCCATCGTCTGCATCAGCTGGCCTGGACATCCAAGGGGAAGGTAAGACAGTGAACGTGACCCACTCATAGGGTTTGTAGCTCCCCACCACATTGGGGTTTTACCTGTGGGGATTAAATAGAGGTATCTGAACCCCAAAGAGGCAGTTCAGCCCAGGGAGATAGTCCAGCACCTGGCTCCCAGTGAGCAGATGGAGGATAGAAGCTGTGGAGTCCTGCTTTGCCCCTTGACACCTGTGGGAGCTGTTAGGTTTGGAAATTGCTACATTTCTATAAACGTGGAATGTTCTCAAGTGAAGAGAATACTGGGAAAGACTCAATCTCTTCAAATGATAGTTTCTTAATGTATAAAATGTGAATAAGAACATCTGCCCAGCTTTCTCAAATATGAGTTGTATTTATAGCTCTGGTCATCCTGGGAAAGGAGGTGTTCATCAATTTCTGACAGAGTTTCTGCAAACCAAAACAAAAATATATTCCTGCCGAGACAGACAGGTCTAACTGACTATCTGACTCAGCTTGAATTGCTGTTGGTGGTCACATAAATTTGCTTTTCTGTGCTTCTTGGAGAGCAAGTTGAGATGGAGAGACAGAGAGGGACATTCCTTTGTACTTTTGTTACTATCTGAAAGAATTTCATTTCTCTCTCTCTCTGTAGGAATAAAAATAGAATCTAAAAATGTTCCCTTTCTCTGGGCATAGTTAGGTGTGAAACAGCTTAAAGCCATCATCTAAACAGTTATGACAAAGCTACTTTTTTTTTTAGGGAGGGAAGGTATAATCCTATTATCTTTGTGTGGTTATCAGCGCCACTTGAAATTCCAATTAGTGCAGCTAATCACCATGGGCTCCTCTGGTACTTAGCTGGCAAACAGCTAAGTCTAATTAATACTTTGGAGTGGTGGGTAAATGGCATTTATTTTATTCCTTCAGACACATTTTCTAAGTAAAATTCTGATTTGGGGCTTGTTTCACTGCCAACGGGCAATTTATAAAAAGGAACAAAGAAATAATTCTGTATGAAACTAACAAAATAAGGTCCTTAAGTGATCTTGTCAAATCTGAGAGGAACTAGAGGTCCCAGAGATAAAGAAAGGTAGGTTACTTGATGGCCAGTCAAAGGTATATTTCTCAACTATTTATTATTTTTTTTAAATGTATAAAACAGGAGAGGCATTATTCATTTAAACTCAGATTTGTATAAAGAGTCATTACCATTTGACTCATTAACAATGATTCTTTGCTTAGAAACAGGATAAAGTATTAATAACCCAGGACTCTGGGCTTTTTTATTCAAACGGCTTAGAGCCAGGGTTGCAGGCAAGTCCAGTATAATTACCTGGGTAATCTCCAAGCAAAATAATATCAATGCTTTCTCTGTGATCAGTAGGCATTTTAAATGGGAACTAGGGCTTGGCAACTGTGTTCCTTTATGCAGAAGTTCTCTTTTAGTTCCTGCTCCCCAAATTCAGAGTCCCACAGTCGCCTGTCCTAGAAAGGTCCTGCAGTTGACTTGGATGTGAGTCAGCTTCTCATGGGGAAGCCAGGCTTGACCACATGCCCAATGTTGACCAACATGGTCTACAGATGCCTTGGAGGAAGAGGCAGATATGCTTACAACTTAGTCAAACCCACCGTGACTACTGAAAAATCTATTCTGCTGGTTATCATCCTCTCAATGTCTGAAGAAAATCACTACAATATTAATATTAACCCAAAGAGTAAGGGTCTGGTTTTCTTCCAAGGCTGTCTCTCTCTGTGGTCCTGGTGGATTCCTATACATGTGTCTCAGAGTAACTTGTTTATAATTAAACAATTGCTTTGTTCTCTCTCTCTCTCTCTCTCTCTCTCTCTCTCTCTCTTTTGCGTTATGCGCGCCTCTCACTGTTGCGGACTCTCGCGTTACGGAGCACAGGCTCCGGACGCGCAAGCTCAGCGGCCATGGCTCACGGGCCCAGCTGCTCCGCGGCATGTGGGATCTTCCCGGACCGGGGCACGAACCCGTGTCCCCTGTATCGGCAGGCGGACTCTCAACCACTGCGCCACCAGGGAAGACCCCCCCCTTTTTTTTTTAAAAGTGCATATTTGCAGAGACTTCCAGACTTTCTAAACCAGAAAATGCTGTTGAGAAGAATAATGAGTCCTAAAGTTTTGTAAATTCCTCTGGTTTTGAGTTCAAGTCTTTGACTGGGCCCTGGAGTGGGAAAAGGGGACACTTATTTTTAGGACAAGAATTCTGTGTTTAATTTTGGGGAATATGAAAGCACTGAATGTTTACTTGGGAAGGGATTTGAAACATTTTGTAGGCTTTTTGAGTTTTTCAGATAAAGGCAATCCACACCACCGTTCTTAGGCAAAGTAGTTCTGCAAGTAGCTCTTCCAGGAACCAAGAGCTGTTCCCCAATGGATAAGCATTATTCTGTATAATTATGGATATTTTCCCTTCCAAAAATATTTTTTTTTTCTAGAAGCTGCTGTTTCAAAGGCTTTCAATTCTGTGTGTCATTATCAAATAATCTTTTTTGTACTCGGGTGTTTATTATTGGATTGCAACAACGATAAAGCTCTAGGGGTTTTTGTCTCCTTTGGTATGCTAATTAGCCAGTTTCCTTTTGATCTTTTTCTCACTGAATAGAGTGAAAAGCTATCTCGGTAGGGAATCTTAGTGCTGTACATTCATCCCCTCATCTCCATAATCTGAGGATCAGAGGAAGATAACAATTTCACTGCTGAATGAGAGCTTCTAGAAGCTTTAGTTAGAGCCCAGTGCTGCCAAATAATCCCACTGGCACTCAGAGGTGGGCACAGAGGAAGGAGACGCAGAGGGGAAAGAAGCACAGATACTTCTTTTAGCAGAGTGAGCTCAATCGCTTTTATTTCTTCCCCAAGCATTCAGTCCAAGGCAGATCCATGTCATTTCACCTAATTTTTAACTTTTAGATGTCTTTCTCCTATTGATATGTTTTTAGTGACAACGAATGAATATTTAGTTTGAGGAAAATGGCCTGAATACTGGGAAAACAAGCAGCTGACAAAATCTGTTAGACTCTAAAGCTGTCTTTCAAAAGACACAGTAAATTCACATATGCAAGAGTAACATGTGGGAAATTGTGTGGCTCTTATGGGTTGAATGCACATGCTTGTATGCTTGGGAACGGATAGGAAAAAGAAGCTATTAGATTTTTAGTTTGATCACTGATTGGTCTGCTATAGTTGTGAATATTTGCCTTTTTATTAAGATCTTAAGATGTAAGATAAAGTCTGGGAAGTCAAATGGAAAATTTCACCATCAATATCTAATATCTCTTGAGAATGCACTGACAGGGCAGCTGCATTACGAGGACCCAGCAAGTTGATACGTAAATATTCTAGTCTCAGGAATTACACCCTGCCCATATGAGCATGCGCGCATGTACGCGCGCGCGCGCACACACACACGCGCGCACACACATTAGGTTGAGCCATATGAAATCACTGTTTTTGCAAGTAAAAAAAGCAATTTCATATGGTTCAACCTAACACAGTTTTCTGTTTGGGAGCTATGATTACAGGTAATCAAGCTTTATTTAAAAAAAAAAAAAGAGTTCATACATTGAAAAGAGTATTGACTCCTTTAAAATCATCCCCATAGGGCTCTTGGGGCGCTGGGGGCGCAGGAGGCGACGTGGCGCTGGTCCGTGGGGCTTTGGGGCAGGAGCCAGAGCCTCACGGCCACGTCAGCAGATGATCACTGGTTGACAGCAGAGGAGAGGAACCAAGTTATACTTGACCTTAAAGCAGCACGATGGTCGGAATTAAGTGAGAGAGATGCCATCTACAAAGAGTTCTCTTTCAAACATTATAATCAGGCATTTGGCTTTATGTTCTGAGTTGCCCTGCAAGCAGAGAAGATGAATCATCACCCGGAGTAGCTCAATGTGTACAACAAGGTCCAGATAACTCTCACATTGCATGACGGCAGAGGACTGACCAAAAGAGATGTGAAACTGGCCAAGTTTAGCGAAAAAGCAGCTGCTTCTGGATGATTTTTTTCCAAAACGCATGTAAAATCTTATATACACATCTAGCTACAATGTATTTTGAAGGCAATTTATCAATACATGAACAAATTAAGTTGTAAATTTAGTTCACCTTTTGAACCATCACATTTTGTAAAATCAGTGCTTAAATAAAAATGATTTAAACTTAAAAAAAAAAATCATCCCCATAGAGTTCTGTTTCTGAAAATGCTGCATGGCTTAGGGCAATTCTAGAATAGTCCTAAACCTCAGGGTTTTCATTTCCTCAGTGCTTGGAAAACCATCTTTACCTTTTGAAGATGAGCTTGAAGTTTGGAAATTTAAAAAAAGTCATTCAAAATCACCTCTTGGAGTAAAATAATTTATACTGAATAAAAGTAATTTGAGTTTTCTTTCAAATAAGCAAAATTTAAGTATAAATAATGCAAAAAATTACTTGGGTGTCATATCAACCACCATAGCCATATCATTTTTGATTTAGAGATCAACTGGTCCAGAAGTCCTTAAATTTTATTGAACCTAAAAATCCTTGGGGATTATTAATAATGCAATTTTGGACACTTTGCTAGAGAGAGTCTGATTTATTAGATTTAAGAAGAGACTTTGAAATCTACATTTTGCATACACTTTTCAGATGATTCTGAGGCAGGAGGCTGTCCATCATACTCGGAATTGCCACTCTGGTCTGTAGAGATAGATACTGAAGTTCAGTGACTTGCTGACACTTACCCTACTATACAGAAACTGGCCCGGAAGCAGAACTCCAGTCTCCTGGACTCCCAGGAGAGCCTTAGAAAGGGACTTCTTGGTCTGAATTGCAGTCCGGTACTTAATAAGCTGAGTGGCAGTCAACCACTTTTAAAAACCTGTGTTTTAGGCCCATGTTTTCTCTTTTGTAAAATGGGGGTAATACTGTTACCAAGCTCATGGTGTTGTCTATGTAAATTGCTTGTTGTGGTGCCTAGCAGTAGTAATGGCTCAATGAACACTAGCCATTCTATTTTTATCCAAAAATTTCCATTATGGTTCTTTTATAGTTATTTCCTTTTCTGTACTTGTCCATTTTCATGGCTCCCCGTGCCCCTGGCCCCCCTTTTACAGGCATTTCTACATGGCATTTCTTCCCCATGACTCTGGTCATTTCTTGGTCCCTGGTACTGCCATCAGACTAGAGAATCATGTTGAAAGGTAGCAATCAGCTATAATAACTCTCTGCAATCCTCCCTGAGAGGAACAGCTGGGTCTTTTCACATTTTGCCTTTATGCCCAATTAACCCCTAACTACAGCCCTACTGGCTTGATTTTGTTGAAAAAAAAAAAAAGTCTTCAACTGTGAAACCAAAGAGTGCAGAGATTGAAGATATCAGCACAGAAATCCCCTCTTGTGCCAGGTGAGTGGAGAACAAGGATCAGGCAGTGGGGAAGGGCAGCCAGACAGCTGGTGGCATCTGCACTTGCCCAGGGCTCTTCAGACCTGGCTCAGAAGCCAGGGCACTAACGATGGTGCCAGAGGGAGAAAGACAGCATGAGGCATCCATGCAAGGCACCAGTGAAGCGCCCGTATCTCTTCCCCATCTGTTCCTGTCACCCCTACACCCTCCCATTTGCTCACAACTAAATAGGCAATGGGTGACCAAATGCTGCCTGAGCTACCTGATGCTGCTAATTACTATGTCTGTTTAGAGCCAATTATCTCCACAAAAGCAAAACATCTTCATGTAGCATTCCAAATGGGTACTGTTTCGTCTGGGGCAGAGACAAATTGAACACTGGGGCTTAGTTCAGGCTAAAGGGGCTCTTCCTTGGCACAGTTTTCAAAGACACATTTGTTGTCTTTTCTCTTTCTTTTAATTTTATTGTAGCTTTGCAGATGCTATAATTCCTAAAAATGCAGGAAGCATGATTGGGTGGGATAACTCTGTGTAGATAGATTTGTATGTATCTTTTCATCCGTGTAAAAAAAATATGTAAGTAATACACAATAGATGCAGAATGCACATAGTCAGTTTTACAAACCAATCAGATCTTATTCCTAGTTTGAACCCTGTAAGT